>NW_011495025.1:4174816-4180780 GCF_000754665.1 Bison bison bison | reverse complement strand
AAAGATGCTCAACATCACTCATTATCAGAGAAATGCAAATCAAAACCACTATGAGGTACCATTTCACACCAGTCAGAATGGCTGCGATCCAAAAGTCTACAAATAATAAATGCTGGAGAGGGTGTGGAGAAAAGGGAACCCTCTTACACTGTTGGTGGGAATGCAAACTAGTACAGTCACTATGGAGAACAGTGTGGAGATTCCTTAAAAAACTGGAAATAGAACTGCCTTATGATCCAGCAATCCCACTGCTGGGCATACACACTGAGGAAACCAGAAGGGAAAGAGACACGTGTACCCCAATGTTCATCGCAGCACTGTTTATAATAGCCAGGACATGGAAGCAACCTAGATGTCCATCAGCAGATGAATGGATAAGAAAGCAGTGGTACATATACACAAAGGAGTATTACTCAGCCATTAAAAAGAATACATTTGAATCAGTTCTAATGAGGTGGATGAAACTGGAGCCTATTATACAGAGTGAAGTAAGCCAGAAGGAAAAACACCAATACAGTATACTAACCCATATACATGGAATTTAGAAAGATGGTAACAATAACCCTGTGTACGAGACAGCAAAAGAGACACTGATGTATCAAACAGTCTTATGGACTCTGTGGGAGAGGGAGAGGGTGGGAAGATTTGGGAGAATGACATTGAAACATGTAAAATATCATGTATGAAACCAGATGCCAGTCCAGGTTTGATGCATGATACTGGATGCTTGGGGCTAGTGCACTGGGATGACCCAGAGGGATGGTATGGGGAGGGAAGAGGGAGGAGGGTTCAGGATGGGGAACACATGTATACCTGTGGCGGATTCATTTTGATATTTGGCAAAACTAATACAATTATGTAAAGTTTAAAAATAAAATAAAATTTAAAAATATGTGTGATGAGTGTATTTACTTCACTTTTAATTGATTTCAGTTTCTAAACTGGGAGATTTTTATGGTAAAACAAAGGTTTTATGGGTCTGGAAGTTGACTAGCCTCAGACTGAAGTCTTAGCAACTGCTCATACTCCTGATTGTGGAATGGTCTCTGGCTTAATTTAGACCTGACCCTGTTTAAAATTTGAAATGGGGTACAGTTTCCTCAGTTTTCCTGAATGTAATGTTTGCCTAAACTACTTAACAAATGAAAGGATGAGGATACAATTACTTTATGTAAAACCCAATGCTTCATTCAGAAATTCAGAATTTTAATATACAAATAAAGCAATAATGATATTGATTTTATGTAATCTCTACTAAAAGGTAAAATTAATTTCACTTGGAAGAGATGTGAGGAAGATATGATTGATATAATGACATTTCCATTATGAACTTCAAATGAACCATAAATCAATATGTTATATAGAAAAATGGAAAGATCTAGTATGAGGAATGTTATTTTTTCCCCAAACCGGCAGTTAAGCTGAAATTAAACACATGTATAATATAAAAATTCATATTGTTAATATCTCCAAATTTTTCACAAATATGATTCCATACATATTTACTAAGCACCTTGATTCATTTAATTTTATCTTTTCAGTAGTTTTAAAGGTTACTCATGGACTAAAACTTGAAGGAGGAAGAGAATGAATATCATTGTAATAATTATTGATAAAATATCATAACCATGTAGAAATAGACCTTTTATTTCAAATTCTTTCCAGAATGTTATCCTTGAGAATCCCCAGTATTGATGACTCAGCAGTGAAGAACCTTCCTGCAAGGTAGGAGATGAGGTAGTAGTCTCGGGTTCGATTCCTGGGTCAGGAAGATCAGGAAGATCTGCTGGAGAACGACATGGCAACCCACTCCAGTATTCTTTCCTGGAAAATCCCATGGGCAGACCATGGGGTCACAAAAGAGTTGGACATGACTTAGTGACTAAACAACAACAAAAATCTTGGTATAATATGTCCCAAGTTGTATACAAAGGATTTGGAGTAGAGGCTGACTGGATCTGCTTCAGGCTGGAATCCTGGCAGAGGAGCAGGCTGTTTCATTCCACTTTGGAATATGAAGTGGGAAAGGTGACATTCCTCTTTCGTGTGGGTGTAATCCTGGTGACTGGAGGATTTACTTCGAATTATACTTCGAATCTGCATGTTGGTGTCTCAGCTGGGGCAGGGCACTGTTAACTACCAAAGTCTGACAGAGAGCAGGAGCCAAATTTACAGGATCGTGGCAACTAGAAAACTCAAAACAGGCAAGTGTGGAGAACAGGAGAGATGGTGTGGTTTCCCTCCAGATCTGGGCCATAGATGTTAAGGTGGCCTTTTCTCCATTCACCACAAAGGCCATAAGCATGTCAGATCATAAAGAAACCAGATGGCAGAGAGATGAAATACCATTTCTTACTGAAGAAAAAACCCAAACATTTTATGAAGTGTTATTTATTGAACTCCTCAAACTGTATTTTTTTTCTCAGTCATTCATTCATCTTTATTCATTCACTCACCAAAATACATCAAGCTCCCACTTGGTCCATGTAACATAACAGATCTTCCAGACTAGCTTGAATGCCTTAACTCCTCTGGAAATTGCAGTCCATTTAATACCTAAAATAACAGGTAAACTTCTCTAGTTTTACCTGAATGTTTTATAATTCCTATAGTGCCATCAAGGGAATTATATTTGCTCAAAATTCCCAGAATTTTCCTAAGGGACTTTGAATTCTCAGTTGTATTTAAGAAGGGTATTGTTGTAGATCCTCTGATTTCCAATATTCATCTAAACAGAGTTCAAGAGTAGCTTTACTACAGTAATCAAAACCATATGGTACTGGCACAAAAACAGGCATACAGATCAATGGAACTGAATAGAAAGCCCAGAAAAAAACTCGCACGCCTAGGATCAATTAATCTATGCCAAAGGAGGCAAGAATATACAATAGAGAAAAAACAGTCTCTTCAGTAAGAAGTGCTGGAAAACCTGGACAGACATGTGAAAGAATGAAATTAGAACATTCTCTAAATCATATACAAAAAGAAACTCAAAATGGTTTTAAGACCTAAATGTAAAACTCCTAGAGGAAAGCATAGGCAGAACACCCTTTAACATAATTCACAGGAATATTTTTTTGGATCTGTTTCCCAGAGTAATGGAAATAAAAACAAAAATAAACAAATGGGACCTAATTAAGTTTAAAAGCTTTTAAACTTAAAAGTTTAAAGAGGAAAACAATAAATAAAACAAAAGATAGCCTATAAACAGGATAAATATTTGCAAATGATGCTACTGACATGGGATTAATTTCCAAAATGTATAAGTAGTTCATACAGCTTAATATAAAAAAACAAACAACCCAATCAAAATATTGACAGAAGACCTAAATAGACATTTCTTCAAAGGAGACGTACAGATGATCAATAGGCACATGAAAAGATACTCGCTAATTTTTAAAGAAATGCAAATCAAAATTACAGTGAGGTATTTTCACCTCAAACAGTCATAAAGGCTGTCATTAGAAAGTCTGCAAATAATAAACACTGAAGAGTGTATGAAAAAAAGGAACTTTCCTACCCTGTTGGTCACAATGTAAATTGGTACAACCACTATGGAGAACAGTATGGAGGTTCTTTATAAAGTCAAAAATAGAGTTACCATATGATCCAACAATCTCATTTCTGGTCATATATCCAGGGAAAACTCTAATTTGAAAAGATATATGCACTCCAATGTTCATAGCATCACTATTTACAATAGCAAACACATGAAAGCAACCTAAATGTCCATTGACTGATGAATGGATAAAGAAGATGTGATGTGTGTGTATACACACACACACACACACACACACACATATATATATAAAATGAATATTCCTCAACCATAAAGAATGAAATAATACCATTTGCAGCAACTTGAATGGACCTGCTGCTGCTGCTGCTAAGTCACTTCAGTCGTGTCCGACTCTGTGCGACCCCATAGACGGCAGCCCACCAGGCTCCCCCATCCCTGGGATTCTCCAGGCAAGAACACTGTAGTGGGTTGCCATTTCCTTCTCCAATGCATGAAAGTGAGAAGTGAAAGTGAAGTCGCTCAGTCGTGTCCGACCCTCAGCGACCCCGTGGACTGCAGCCCACCAGGCTCCTCTGTCCATGGGATTTTCCGGAAGTATCATATTAAGTGAATAAGTCAGAGGACAAATATTTTATGATATCATTTCTATTTGAAATCTAAAAGATTATACAAATGAACTTATTTGCAAAACAAAAAATAGACTCATAGACTCACAGACACAGTAAACAAGCATGTGGTTACCAAAGTTGATAGCAAGGGTCTGAAGGGGGAGACAAATTAGGCATTTGGGATTAACGTAAATACACCAGTATATATAAAATAGATAAACAACAAGGATCTACTATATGACACAGGGAACTGTATTCAACATTTTGTAATAATCTATAATGGAAAAGGGGCTTCCCTGGTGGCTCAGCAGTAAAGAATCTGCCTGCCAATGCAAAAGACTCGGCTGTGATCCCTGAGTTGGGAGAATCTCCTGGAGAATGAAATGGCAATCCACTCCGGTATTCTTGACTGGGAAATTTCATGGAGGGAGAAGCCAAGTGGGCTACAGTCCATTGGGTCACAAAAGATTTGGACATGACTTAGTGAATAAACAACAACAACGGAAAAGAATCTGAAAAAGAACAGAGATACATAAATATATGTATAACTGAATCACCTTGCTGTACACCTGAAACTAACACAACTGTAACTATACTTCAGTTTTAAAAATGGTTATAAAAAAAGAATATAGTAAACAAGTATGATTCTTCACAAATCCAGGTTGTATTTTTACCCAGAGGTGATAACTCAGAGTTCTCAGTAGAAGAAAGGTTAGGTTAGGAGCATGATGTGGGACTAATAGATGACCAGCAAAAGTGGGGTTAACAGTAAAGCTGGCCTGTGGCTTTATACCATAGTACCTATTGGTGCACAATAGTGGGCGAGTGGTTATAACTTCTAAGGACTGTTAGTTCGGAAGACCTCTAGAAAATAACTAGTGGCAAATTCTCCTGCTCCTTTGGCCAGGATCCTTAATTTGCAGTGTGTTCAGCTCAGGTGAACTGAACTGATTTTTTTTTTTTTTTTGGCAGGTGGAGGGGGAGGGGGGAGTTACTTCCTGTATCCTAATGATTTAGTTCTTTTTTAGTATTTACATTTATACCTCATTTAAGAAAAAGTAAGAGGGACTAACAAAGGAAGCTAAAAGTAGCAAAGTGGGGGAAACTGTGATGTTTTAGAGAATCTTATAAAACTAATTGTTTTAATTGTGATTGAGAGAAAGAGAGAGGGATCCAAGGAGACCAAGAAACCGAAGAGACATAATGTGATAGTAGTGAATGGACCGGGCACTAAGAGATGGGCTGGAAGAGAGATAAGGGAACTGATTGAGATCTGAAAAGCACTTTTTTCTGCTGTGAATTCTTTAATTCTTTTACTCAATATGCACAGCCATACAGTTTTGCAAAATTTGTCAACTGAGGCAAATATTCCAAATAAGGATGGTCAGATACAGTATTCAAGGTCACTTTCCCATACTTTATTCTGACAGCCAAAATTAGCTGGAAAACTGATAACAGAAGAAGAGCAGCTTTCATGATTGACTGAGGCTCTACAGTTAGTATTCTTTCTAACCAAAACTCTTATTTCCTGATGTTCAGATCAGTGAAAAGGAGGTTATCTTTAAGTTTATCCTGTTCTAATTTAAAGGAAGACTGTGACACTGAATAGAAAAGCAGATGTCCTTTGTCTTCTTTAAATGCATATTTAGATAACTTCCCTACTTAGTATTTATGCCATGCTGCCATGCACACATCTTTCATAAATTAAAACATTAAAGAATAAAAAGAGCTTCATCATATGTTTGCCATTACCACTTATTAAAACAGGAAAAAAAAAAAACCAACAACTAGAAACACAGTATTTTTTGCTCTAGGGTTAGTAACTTCTTTACAATA
>NW_011495025.1:4170808-4174716 GCF_000754665.1 Bison bison bison | reverse complement strand
TTTACAATAAACATTTGATTGCTGTCATATTTCTTATATAGTTAGCCTAATGAAATTTCTGACCATTGTATTTTATACTGTTTTACTACAGCGTGATTAAATGATTGTTGTTGTTTAGTCACTAAGTCATGTCCAACTCTTTTGAGATCCAATGGACTGTAATCCACCAGACTCCTCTGTCCATGGGATTTCCCAGGCAAGAGTACTGGAGAGGGTGTCCATTTCCTTCTTCTGGAGATCTTCCTGTTCCAGGGATTGAACCCACGTCTCCTGCAGTGGCAGGTGGATTCATTACTACTGAGCAACCAGGGAAGCCTGATTCAATTGTAAATATTGTCAGCTGGCAATGCTATGAACCAACCTGTTTCATCTCAGATGTTTTCCTTTTCATCTCTCTTTAACTCACTAAACTTTAACATTACTTGAGCCCAATCCAAGTTTAGCAGGAGGCAACATGTTCTGAGTTTAAATTCTGCTTCCACAGATTTCTTAACCTCTTTAGTATCTATTACACTTGGCTGCTGTGAATATTTAATGGAATAATACGTTAACTCTTTTTTCTCAGTCAAGCATCTTGTTTTGGCTAAAAGGTATACTCAACTTATTGTTTCTTAATTTTTAGCTCTACTAACCTCTATGTTGGAGAAGACTCTTGAGAGTCCCTTGGACTGCAAGGAGATCCAACCAGTCCATTCTAAAAGAGATTGGCCCTGGGTGTTCCTTGGAAGGACTGATGCTAAAGCTGAAACTCCAGTACTTTGGCCACCTCATGCAAAGAGTTGACTTATTGGAAAAGACTCTGATGCTGGGAGGGATTGGGGCCAGGAGGAGAAGGGGACGCCAGAGGATGAGATGGCTGGATGGCATCACCGACTCAATGGACATGAGTTTGGGTGAACTCCGGGAGTTGGTGATGGACAGGGAGGCCTGGCGTGCTGCGATTCATGGGGTCGCAAAGAGTCGGACACAACTAAGCAACTGAAATGAACTGAACTGAACCTCCGTGTAGCCTCTATCTGAGGAAAGGAGGCAAAAAACTCTTAAAAGAAATGGTTGTTTTCCTTTGGAGTTTTCCTTTTTATGCTAGATTATAAATTCTGTAAAGCAAGGGAGGCCTGGCGTGCTGCAATTCATGGGGTTGCAGAGTCGGACACGACTGAGCGACTGAACTGAACTGAACTGAACTGAAACTTTAAGTGATGTAAAACAGAGCAAAGAGCTTATGTATTTAGAAAGAGAGAAATGCAGAAACAGATATTTATGGAAACTATTAATATTGCCGTCCTTATAAATAGCTGCAATTATCTTCTGCTAAAGGCAAAAAGTGAGTCAAATGCAAATGATCACCTCCTTCTCCACAGACACCCACCCACAGATACACACATGTACTAAGCTGTCTTCACAGGCTGACCTCCACCTCAGCTTTTACACATGCTTTCTAGGAACCAAATAAGATGTTAGTGTTTACTAAACAGGTCCCATTTAAGTTCATCCTGAGTCATTAGCACAAGTGCAAAAAGAATTTTGGAAATTTGATATTAAAGTGAATTTACTGCTTTTTAAAAATGTACACATATTTATATCAGACTAGAAAAGGATGAACTGACAGCATGAATGTATTGCAATAATAATAATAACCACTTAAATTTACACTTGAACTCTCAGTGATACAATTTATTCTAGCATAATGCAGCTTTACTCATTTATTTTAATAGCCACAAATTCAGTCTATGTTTTAATCATGAATATCTCTCCTTTAAGCCTTTATATTTTAAAATGTATTTTAATATGTTAGCTTTAATTGTGATGGAATTTCAACTCAATACTGTGATTGTTTGTTAAGTACAAATCCTTTCTGAAGGCAGCTACTTACTTCTCTGAAATGTATAGCCTGTTAAACCTACTCAGATCAGCTTTGAAATATATAATTATGCAGCTTAAAGTATATTGTAATAATCATATTTCTAAGAAAATCTTGCATTTTAGATTTGAATATAGTAATATTCAAAGAACATCACTAATATTATTTGGAATGAATTTCAAAAAACTATGTTACTTGTTTACTTTTTTACTTTAATATTGTCATCATACTTATCACACAAAGGATTTTTTTCCCCTGTAGGCCAGCTTCTAAATTCAATAGCTAGTAGTATTAAAAGGCTATTGGGGGTTGGGAGGGGGGACTGAGTATGTAGAGAGAATATAGGCAGAGAGAAAAACACCTCCTGTGTGTAACAAATAAACAGTGCATGATCTCATTTGTACCTCCAGACAACCCACTAAGACTTCTATTGAATAGACAATGGAGAATTTTAACAGTAATGCTATGGAATTCACTGTGGCTGTTATATAGGTAGATAGATATAGAGATAGATAGATATACATATATATAATTAGAAGTTATTCTATATGTATTGTGTTAATATGGATGAAACAACTGTCATTTAAGATAGACAGCTTTAAGCAACATACAGTGATATGTGAAAAAAAAAAGAATTATATTTCCTCTATTGGCTTCAAATACAGTCAAAATACTTTATGATAAGCAGATTTTTTAAACAGAGTTATGAAAATTAAGGCATATGTAAGGACCTTTTTCTTTTAGATCCCTTTTCAGTGTTTCAAGTTGGCTTTTATTTCTCAGTCATTTCTATGATATTTACATTCAGGTAGCTGAATCAGCAAAGGAGTTATTAGAACAGACTAGTAATGGAAATGATTTGCTCAGGGACCCTGGCAGTAAAAGCTTCATACAGTGGTGCAGTGCTAAATGATTTGCGTGTAGGTGAGGTGAGGATACTACAATTCTGTGTTCTTCATTTCCCCCCACTTCCTACTTCTGTTACTGCAGATGGAAATAGACCCACTGAAACTTACAACTGAGATAGAGAATTATTAGTTTTCACATAAATTCTTTAAATCTCTATGGAATGATATTTTCTGGAGAAGGAAATGGCAACCCACTCCAGTATTCTTGCCTGGAGAATCCCAGGGATGGGGGAGTCTGGTGGGCTGCCGTCTATGGGGTTGCACAGAGTCGGACATGACTGAAGCAACTTAGCAGCAGCAGCAGCAGCAGCCTTTATAAAAACCCACGGATAATCCCTTGTCTTGCCTCTGACACACAAATTGTACTAAATTCTTAATTTTGCTAATGATATCTAAGAATATTGTGGGCATATTCTGGGATATTGGAAATGTCTTGGATTGAAGAAAATGTTTTTAACATCAAGAATGAATATGTCAATTAAATAGAAAGTAGTCAATGAAACAGGAAAGGGAAAGAATATGGAAGCATAATTGAGTATTATACTTCCCCTAGACCACTAAGCTCCAAATACATTGGCCTAGTTTCTCTTCTTCCTTGATAGGAAGATAGCAGATTTGTTTCCACATTAGGGTCTCTGAACTAGTTGTAGCTGGCTCCTTCCTGTCATTCAGTCCCCAATTTAAATATACTTTCAAACAGAGTCCTCTCCGGACTCACTGAAACCAAACACATCACCCAGTCATACACGGAGCATCACTTTGCTTTCTTGTCCTTATAGTATTTATCACTTCATTAAATTATCTTAGGCATTTGTTTATCCATTTGCTATATTTCTGCTTTCCTGCTGCCACCTGCCCCCTCCCCCCCCCATTTTTGTAACCAACTAGAATGTTAATTCTAGAAAAGCAAGAATCCTACCTTTCTTGTCCACACTTTTGTCTCCAATCTGGTCTAAGACTGGTGGTTTAGTCACTAAGTCATGTGCGGCTCTTCGATCCCGTGGACTGTAGCCTGCCAGGCTCCTCTGTCCACGGGATTCTCCAGACAAGAATCCTGGAGTGGGTTGCCATTTCCTTCTCCAGGTTGCCATTTCCTTCTCCAGGTCTTAGAATGCTGCTGCTACTGCTGCTAAGTCGCT
>NW_011495025.1:4151864-4170708 GCF_000754665.1 Bison bison bison | reverse complement strand
GGATTCTCCAGGCAAGAACACTGGAGTGGGTTGCCATTTCCTTCTCTAATGCATGAAACTGAAAAGTGAAAGTGAAGTTGCTCAGTTGTGTCCGACTTAGCGACCCCAGGGACTGCAGCCTACCAGGCTTCTCCATCCATGGGGTTTTCCAGGCAAGAGTATTGGAGTGGGGTGCCATTGCCTTCTCCGAGGTCTTAGAATAAAAGTGAAAAGTGAAGTCGTTCAGTCGTGTCTGACTCTGTGCGACCCCATAGACTGCAGCCCACCAGGCTCCCCCGTCCCTGGGATTCTCCAGGCAAGAACACTGGAGTGGGTTGCCATTTCCTTCTCCAATGCATGAAAGTGGAAAGTGAAAGTGAAGTCGCTCAGTCGTGTCTGACTCTTAGCGACCCCATGGACTGCAGCCCACCAGGCTCCTCCATCCATGGGATTTTCCAGGCAAGAGTACTGGAGTGGGGTGCCATTGCCATATAGTGACAGACAAATCCTAGGTGTTCAGTAAACGTTTGTTGAATACTTAGAAACATATAACTTCTTAACAGATGTTAGAAATAAAGCTATGTAATGTAATATAATTTGTGTAATGTAATTTGTGTTTTTCACCACTTATTTCTACTTGGAGTTATTTTTACACATATTTTGTTTCACTATTGGTTGGAGAAATTTATATATTCACTGATTTAGCAATTTAGCTTTGATACATATTTATAACAATAGATATCATATAATGAATACTTGTTTAGGTACTGTGCTAAACATTTCCATGCTCTCTTATTTAATTCTCAAAGACACCCAATGATGGTAAATGCTGCAACTACTGTCATTTAATATATGTGGGAACTGAAGACTAGTGAGATTAAGTAATTCACCCAAAGTTGCTCTGCTGATAAAAGGTGAAGCAAGGATTTGATGCTATTTTTGTGAAACCTGAAAAGCCAGTGTTCTTAATTACTACATTTTATGGCCTCTCATTGAACATTAGAATTTCCCTGGTGGCTCAGTGATAAGGAATCTACCTGCCAAAGCAGGAGACATGGGTTCCATCCCTGGGTTGGGAAGATCCTCTGGAGAAGGAAATGGCAACCCACATCAGTATTCTTGCCTGGGAAATCTCATGGACAGAGGAGCCTGGTGGGCTACAGTCCATGGCGTCATAAAAGAGCTGGACACGACTTAGTGACTAAACAACAATAACAATTGGATTTTATGTCTCTATCGTTTTCCCCTTTTAATACAGTGAGAGTGGAAGTGTTAGTTGTTTAGTGGAGTCCAGCACTTGGTGACCCCAGGTTCTTCGTAGCCCACCAGGTTTTCTGTCCATGGAATTCTCCAGGCAAGAATACTGGAGTGGCTCTTTTACTGTCTCGTACACTGGGTTATTGTTACCCTCTTTCTAAATTCCATATATATGCGTTAGTATACTGTATTTATGTTTTTCCTTCTGGCTTACTTCACTCTGTATAATAGGCTCCAGTTTCATCCACCTCATTAGAACTGATTCAAATGTATTCTTTTTAATGGCTGAGTAATACTCCATTGTGTATATGTACCACAGCTTTCTTATCCATTCATCTGCTGATGGACATCTAGGTTGCTTCCATGTCTTGGCTATTATAAACAGTGCTGCGATGAACATTGGGGTACACGTGTCTCTTTCCCTTCTGGTTTCCTCAGTGTGTATGCCCAGCAGTGGGGTTGCTGGATCATAAGGCAGTTCTATTTCCAGTTTTTTAAGGAATCTCCACACTGTTCTCCATAGTGGCTGTACTAGTTTGCATTCCCACCAACAGTGTAAGAGGGTTCCCTTTTCTCCACACCCTCTCCAGCATTTATTATTTGTAGACTTTTGGATCGCAGCCATTCTGACTGGTGTGAAATGGTACCTCATAGTGGTTTTGATTTGCATTTCTCTGATAATGAGTGATGTTGAGCATCTTTTCCTGTGTTTGTTAGCCATCTGTATGTCTTCTTTGGAGAAATGTCTATTTAGTTCTTTGGCCCATTTTTTGATTGGGTCGTTTATTTTTCTGGAGTTGAGCTGTAGGAGTTGCTTGTATATTTTTGAGATTAGTTGTTTGTCGGTTGCTTCATTTGCTATTATTTTCTCCCATTCTGAAGGCTGTCTTTTCACCTTGCTAATAGTTTCCTTTGATGTGCAGAAGCTTTTAAGGTTAATTAGGTCCCATTTGTTTATTTTTGCTTTTATTTCCAATATTCTGGGAGGTGGGTCATAGAGGATCCTGCTGTGATGTATGTCGGAGAGTGTTTTGCCTATATAGAACAGCTTATGGACTCTGTGGGAGAGGGAGAGGGTGGGAAGATTTGGGAGAATGGCAATGAAACATGTAAAATATCATGTAGGAAACGAGTTGCCAGTCCAGGTTCGATGCACGATGCTGGATGCTTGGGGCTGGTGCACTAGGACGGCCCAGAGGGATGGTATGGGGAGGGAGGAGGGAGGAGGGTTCAGGATGGGGAACACATGTATACCTGTGGCAGATTCATTTTGATATTTGGCAAAACTAATACAATTATGTGAAGTTTAAAAAAAAAAAAAAAAAGAATACTGGAGTGGGTAGCCTTTCCTTTTTCAAAGTGATCTCCTCAACCCAGGGATCAAACCCAGGTCTCGCACATTGCAGGCAGATTCTTTACTGTCTGAGCCACCTGAGTTAAATATTTACAATACCTTAAAAAATTTATGGTAAGGGAAAAAAAAAAAACACCTTTAGCGATCTATCTCCCCAAACAGTTAAATGTACTAATACAATTCTGTGGGTTTTATAGAGTATTAAACGGAACAACATTTACGGACATAAATTCATGCAGACTGCTGAGGCATAACTTGTTATTGCCCTGGAGATGTAAAACCACTCTCAGTTTTAATTTATTTTTGTTAATGAAAATATTTTTTAAATGGTAGCACATTCTATATGCTTCAGCACTTATGCGTTCTTAAAAAATATTTTTCAAGAAGTTAATCATCTAGGCTCCAGGCATACTTTTCCTAGGAGAACACTGAACATTAACACAGTGAACACAGATGTGTCTTCATCAGATGAAAATTACCAAATTGAACAGATAAGAATTAGTCTCATGCCCTGAATCAGAAGAGCAGGTAAAATCATATTATTGCAAATAGTACATTAATAAATGTCCAGATAAATAGCATTAATCTGGGCATTATACTTATAAAAAAGTATTTTGTTAATCTAATGATATAGCTGTATAATCTGATTTTATCAAGTTGTATTTCTAAAAGATCTAAGTTAATGCATAATCCTTAAAATATTTCATATGAACTACATTTAAGCAGATGCTCATTGCTTATACCCAATGCTCATATATGTCTATATAAAGAAGATATAGATCCTTAGAGATTTTATAACTTGACATCTAAATATTGAAAACTTAACACACCTATCTTTCTCAAAGTTGATCTTTAGGAGAAGAAATTTCTCAAGTGTGTGCTTGCTCTAAACAGTCAATAACACCCTGACCTATTTTGAAGCTGTTGTTTTATGCAGGAAATGTATAAAAATAGAACTGCCTGAAAAAAATTGTGACATAAAAATATTGAGTGAAATATGTACGTTAGCATAACTACTTATATTCAGGAAGAATCATAATTTAATTTAAACTTGCTGATTATCAGCTTCTAACTGGTGTCTACCCAAAGTAGTAGCCCCAGGATTTGCACCAAACATACAACTTAAACAACTTTTCTAACATGCAATGTGTCTACAAAACAGTACATTCAGTTCAGTTCAGTTGCTGACTCTTTGTGACCCCATAACTGCAGCATGCCAGGCTTCCTGTCCATCACCAACTCCTGCAGCTTACTCAAACCCATGTCCATAGAGTTGGTGATACCATCCAACCATCTTATCGTCTGTTGTCCCCTTCTCCTGCCTTCAATCTTTCCCAGCATCAGGGTCTTTTCAAATGAGTCAGTACATTATCTTCTTTACTTAGACATTTTACTTGAACATAGTAAAATAAATAAATAAATAAAAAGAATGTTCAAAATCCTTCAAGCTAGGCTTCAACAATATGTTAATCAAGAACTTCTAGATGTACAAGCTTGATTTTAAAAAGGCAGATGAAGCAGAGACCAAATTGGCAACATTCCTTGGATCATAGGAAAAGCAAGGGAATCCCAGAAAAACACCTACTTTTGCTTCATTGACTATGCTAAAGCCTTTGATTGTGGATCACAACAAACTGTGGAAAATTCTTCAAGAGATGGGAATACCAGGCCACCTGACCTGCTTTCTGAGAAACCTGTATGCAGGTCAAGAAGCAATAGTTAGAACCAGCAATGGAATAATGGACGGGTTCCAAATTGGGAAAGGAGTATGTTAAGGCTGTGTACTGTCACCCTGCTTATTTAACTTACATGCAGAGTACATCACGCAAAATGCTGGGCTGGATAAATTACAAGCTTGAATCAAGATTTCCAGGAGAAATATCAATAACCTCAGATATGCAGGTGAAACTACCCTAATGGCAGAAAGCAAAGAGGAACTAAAAAGCCTCTTGATGAAGGTGAAAAATGAGAGTGAGAAAGCTGACTTAAAACTCAGCATTCAAAAAGCTAAGATTATGGCATCTGGTCCCATCACTTCATGGCAAATAGATGGGGAAACAATGGAAACAGTGACAGACTTTATTTTCTTGGGCTCCAAAATCATTGCAGATGGTGACTGCAGCCATAAAATTAAAAGAAGCTTGCTCCTTGGAAGAAAAGCTTTGACAAACCTAGACTGTGCATTAAAAAGCAGAGACATCAACTTGCCAACAAAGGTCCATATAGTTAAAACTATGGTTTTTCCAATAGTCATGCATGAATGTGAGAGTTGGACCATAAAGAAGGCTGTGCACCAAAAAACTGATGGTTTTGAATTGTGGTGCTGGAGAAGACTCTTGCGAGTCCATTGGGCAGCAAGGAGATTAAATCATTCAATCCTAAAAAAAAATCAACACTGAATATTCACTGGAAGTACTGATGCTGAAGCTCAACTATTTTGGCCACCTGATGTGTACAGCTGACGCATTGGAAAATACCCTGATACTGTCAAAGTTTGAGGGCAGGAGGAGAAGGGATTACAGAAGATGAGATGGTTGGATGGCATCATCGACTCAATGAACATGAGTTTGTGCGAATTTTGGCAGATAGTGAAGGACAGGGAAGCCTGTCGTGCTGCTGTCCATGGGGCCCAGTCAGACATGACTGAGTGACTGAACAACAACAACAACAAAATTTCAAGGCCAAAAAATTAATAATTTTTGTTAATGTGTCACTATCAACCAAATGCAAATTTAATAAATAAGAAATTGATGAGAAAATTATGTTTTTGCACCTATCAAGTTTCTCAAGATTAAAAAGCAATTACAGAACTGTAAGTTTTTATTTTTAAGTTTCTCAAGGGAGGATTATGTATTCACTGTGTTATTTTTTATAAGCAGAGATTCTGAAATATGTAGGTGGCATAAATATTTTCCATTATGTCCATACGAATCTGAAAAACATTTAAGACTTCTGAGTACTCAGTCTTATTTTAAATTGTGTGTGAATATGTTAGTTGCTCAGTTGTGTCTTACTCTATGCAACCCCAGGTTTCTCTGTCCATGGGATTCATCAGGCAAGAATACAGGAGTGCGTACTCCATTCTTCAAGGGGTCTTCCTGATCCAGGAATCGAACCTGGGCCTCCTGCATTGCAGGCATATTCTTTTACCATCTAAGCTATCAGGGAAGCCCCTATATTATACTATGTATTTTATATTTTAAATTAACAAAAAAATAAAAATATGTAAAAATAGTTCCATACATATAATATTTATTAAAATAGTACCAGAAATGCAAGATTATTTGAATACTAGAATATTAACAAATACTTATGCAACACAAAGAGTGAAATAATTATTTTGTTGCTATTTGCCTAATAAAGTTTACATAGATAAACAAGGTATATATTTTAGGACTCAAACCAGACACTAACATTTGATAGGAATCCTTCCCTAACCCTTTAAATTTGGATTATTTATATCTATGTTCTATAATATAAAATATCCAAAATATCCTGCACCTATGGTAGTCCTTCACACATAGCCTAGTAATTGTGTATTTATGTCTTTCCTATTATATTATCAGTTTGATAATAAGTTTTATTTCTCTATATCCCTGATTGGTTTAGTACTCTGCCTAGCATACTGGCAATGTTTAATTAATTAAAGTTCATGGACATTTTACTATTCAGCTTTGTATTAGCTGCTGGCACACAGTAGGCACTCAATAAATATTCGTGGACTGAATGAGTAAATGAATGAATGCAATCTGCTTTTAGAATTACTGTGAAGACACATTTCTCAATTATAATATATGTCATAAATACTGAGATTAATTAAATATAAATCTTTTAAAGTTTTTATAAAAAGGCAAGTATTTGTTTTCATTTTTCAGAATAGTGAGTGAAGGTAGTTGAAACCCTCTCTGTCCCCTGTTATACTTCTTGGATGTACTTCTATCATTGCATATATGATTTTGTGCTTATATTCTATGACTTATTCTTCATTTAACAAATGTTTATTACAGATAACTATAAACAATGTATGGGTTTCTCTGATGGCTCAGATAGTAGAGAATCTTCCTGCAATGTGGGAGACCTGGGTTCGATCCCTGGGTTGGGAAGATCCCCTGGAGAAGGAAATAGCAACTCACACCAGTATTTTTGCCTGGAAAATGTGGTGGACAGAGGAGTCTGTCAGGCTACAGACCCCGGGGTGGCAAAGAATCAGACATGACTGAGCAACTAACACTTTGACTTTCATAAACAATGCCCTCTTTAGATACGGGGCAATGGATGGGGTGGGGGAGAGAGGAAACAGAAGCACCCTTGTCCTCTAAATCTTCTATTTTAGTCAGGAAAACAAGCAATAAATAAGAATAAGTACATATAGCATGCACTGTTTTAGAGAGAACTCCTATGGAAAAATAAAGCTGGCAAGGGGGCTCAGAAGTGAATGGAGTATTATGCTCAGGGTGGAAGATAAAAATTTAGATAAATTGGCCAGAGAAGACTTCAATGAAGTGACATTTGATCAAAATCTGAAAAAAAGTAAGGAATTTATCCTGCATGGATCCAGGAGGAGAATCCATAGAGAAAAATGCAACAGCAAATAGTGGTGGCTGTACAGGGTTAGGGTTGGGGGAGTTATGATATGCAGGGCCTTTAGACCATTCTAATAACTTTTACTCTGAGTGACATGGGATGCCATTATAGGTTTTGAGCAGAGCAGTGGTATGATCTGACTTAGATTTTAACATGCCGGTTCTGCCTTCTGTTTTGAGCATACGAGGGGCAAAAGCAGATGTAGAGATCAGAACTACCACAATAATCTAGGTGAAGGAAGATGGTGGCTAAATGGGTCATAGCATGAAAGTTTTGAAAAGTGGTTGAATATTTATATAATGAGAGGATAAAACCAGCAGGATTGGCTGACACATTAGATGTGCATTGTAAGAGAAAAAGAAAAACTTTTTCTGTAGGAATCACCCACAGATCTTCAACACAGCTGCAAGAATAGAAGTTGCCATTGACCATTGATGGGGAAGATGGCATGCAGAACAGGTTTTTAGAATTCAGAGGCTTTATATATTTTTAAGCTTCATATGCTTCTATAAACAAGCAGAGATGTCAAGTGGAAAGTCAGACATGAGTTCAGGGCTGAACTCATGAGTTCAGGGCTGAACATGAGTTCAGGGCTACAGATACTAATGTGGATGTCATAAGCATTCAGATGGTGTTAAAACTCTGAGCCCAGACGAGCTCACCAAAGAAGTTAAGTATAAAGAGAAGGCAAAAGTTTAAGTCTTGAATCTTGGAACACTCCAAATGTAGAGGTCATGGAATGAGTTGAATAAAAACAGGGGATTATGGTGTCCAGAAGCCAAATGGAAGAAATGTTTCAAATAGAAGGACATAAATTATATTAATTTATGATTTAGTCACTTTGACTCTTCTCTTTCCTCACCATATATACCCAGTCCTTTTTTTTTTTTTCTATAAAATATATTCGTGTAAGTGTGTGTCTCACATGAAAGTGAATCAATATGAGTGATATGGGATAAAGGATTTATTATAGGGATCAGAACTTATGCAGCTGTGGGAGCTGGGGAGAAGTCTGTGGCAGTCTTTTGCCACTGCCCTAATGGTGAACTTAAAGTCAGTGAGATCAGCAGTTAGGAAGAAAAGCTGTGTGGACTTATGGTTAGCTCAGACAGACTGGAACCCTTAGGATAAACTGGATTTCCAAAAGACAATCTCTGCCCACATCAGCTAGGAAAAACTGACTAAACTGGACTCCCAAAAGACCATCTCTAGCTACTTCTGTCTCTTGCCACCTCCAACTTCAACATTACAAGGGATATGCAGTTAGTGATATGCAGAAAGACCCTTCACAATGGCACCTTCCTCGACCTTGTACAGACACACTCTGAGAGGATGAAGAAGATCTAACAGAAGCTGAGGGAGCTGTAGGCACAGCTGCTGCTCCAAACCAAACAAGGCATGCTGGCAGATCAACAAGGAGCATGAGCTGAAACAGCACCTGGCTCCCTACACTGTTCTTCAGTATGTAACATAGCTGTTACGTTTTTTTTGTCCTAATTAAAGAAAAAAAATTATTGGAGTATAGTTGGTTGACAATGTTGTGTTAGTTTCAGGTGTACAGCAAAGTGACTCAGTTATGCACATATTGATACATATATCCATTCTGTTTTTTAAGATTCTTTTCCCATATAGATATCATTACAGACTATTTAATAGAGTTCCCTGTGCTATATAGCAGGTTCTTATTACTTACCTATTTTATATAGAATAGTGGGTATATGTCAATCCCAATTTCCCAATTTATCCTTCCCCCTTATGCCCTGGTAACCGTAAGTTTGCTACTGCATTTCTTCCTTTCAAATCTTATGGATACTTCTCTTTTGGCCAAACTTAAAGCAGAACCATATTGGCAAGGGAATTCTGGGAAATACAATTCCAGTTTTAGCTATATCAACACAGTACAAAGTCACTCGGATCCAAAATGTGCCAAAGTAAAATGAAGATTGAGTTAACTATTGTGATCATGTGTTGTAATGCCTATTATTGGGCTGCTGTTTCCTTGAAAGCAAGGAGTAACTGCTTTTATATACCCTTTTTGTTCCATAGCACATTGTATTCTAATTGTTTGTTTCCATGACTATCTCAATTGCAAGAATTTCCCATCAATTTTAATTTCCCTAATATTTAGTTTGTGTAACATCTGCAATACAAACCTGCTGAATGACTAAAATCCTTTCACATTTACTTTTCCATGATTCTAAGTGAAAATGTTTTATAGATACTAAAGAACACAAGATTGGTAAAAAAATTAATACAGTTAATCTAGATTTAAAAATTATTCTCATATACCTATTAGTGAATACTCCTTCAGCATGCCTAAACTGACTCTCCTGTTAAGTTTATTTTGGTTTTCTAGAAAAAAATCAATATATCATTTGTTGATGCATGACTAGATAAATGATTATGATTTATTTATCTAGGAATTCTCTCCATCCTGGACTACTTGTGGAGTTATTTCATGATGAGTTTTGCTTTTCTCTCCTTTTAAATTTTTATACTTTCAGAATAATGTTCAGTATTTACTTCCTATGATTCAACCATGTACCATAAGCATCTGCTGACCAGAATCTCATGTTATATTTCAGGGATGTGATATCTTATTGTCTGGAGCTTCTGTTCATAAATATGCCACAATACATGGAGAAAGGGCTTCCCTGATTGTTCAGTTGGTAAAGAATCTGCCTGCAATGCAGGAGACCCTGGTTCACTTCCTGGGTTGGGAAGATCCCCTAGAGAAGGAATAGGCTACCCACTCCAATATTTTTGGGCTTCCCTGGTGGCTCATCTGGTAAAGAATCCACCTGCAATGTGGGAGACCTGGGTTCGATCCCTGGGTTGGGAAGATCCCCTGGAGAAAGGAAAGGCAACCCACTCCAGCATTCTGGCCTGCAGAACTCTATGGACTGTATAGTCCATGGGGTCACAAAGAGTTGGACACAACTGAGCAACTTTCACTTTCACATGAAAAAAACAATAAAAGGGAAAAAGTAACTAATAAAAATCTTATTAATAAGTCTAAAAGGTAAATATGGTGATAAAAAGTGTTTTATCTAATTCCTCCCTCATTCCCAGCATCAGTTAAAGCTCTTGGTGACTGCTGAGTTTATTCTGAGGTTTTTTGTATCTTCCATGGTTCCTCCTCTTGCTATGGTCTGAACGTTTGTGTTCTCCCAAAATTCATATGTTGAAATTCTAATGCTTAATAGTATTAGGAGGTGGGGCTTTTGAGAAATGTTTAGGTCATGAGTCTACCTTCATGAATGGGATTGGTGTTCATACAAAGGAGACCCCACAGCAATCCTGTGCTGCTTCTGCCATGAGAGGACTCAGGTAGAAGGTACCAATTTTGAATCAGGAAGAGTGCCCTCACAAGAACATAACTATACTGGTTCCTTGATATTGGACTTTCCAGGCTTCAGAACTGTGAGAAATAAGTCCCTGTTGTTTACAAGCCACTTAGTCTATTGTTTTATTATAGTGGTGGAGGAAACTAAGACAATCTGTTACACTGTTGCATCAAAGTTCATCACACTGCTTCATATGACTGATACTACTTATTGAGTTGTTACAGTGATGGCTGTAACCTTCATTTTTAAAGCCAGTTCAGAAGAAAGATAGCTTTTAAAAGACTGACAGTGGTTTGGAGGAAAGTAAAGCAGAGACATTACTTTGCCAACAAAGGTCTGTCTAGTCAAGGCTATGGTTTTTCCAGTAGTCACGTATGGATGTGAGAGTTGGACTGTGAAGAAGGCTGAGCACCGAAGAATTGATGCTTTTGAACTGTGGTGTTGGAGAAGACTCTTGAGAGTCCCTTGGACTGCAAGGAGATCCAACCAGTCCATTCTAAAGGAGATCAGTCCTGGGTGTTCTTTGGAAGGAGTGATGCTAAAGCTGAAACTCCAGTACTTTGGCCACCTCATGTGAAGAGTTGATTCCTTGGAAAAGACTCTGATGCTGGGAGGGATTGGGGGCAAGAGGAGAAGGGCACGACAGAGGATGAGATGGCTGGATGGCATCACTGACTCGATGGACGTGAGTTTGAGTGAACTCCGGGAGTTGGTGATGGACAGGGAGGCCTGGCGTGCTGCAAAGAGTCGGACATGACTGAACGACTGAACTGAACTGAACTGAAAGGCTCTTGAAGTAATAATTAACAATATAGCTTCTCTATTATCATGAAATTATAAACAGAATAAATCCTCAGTTATACACACCATGCTTTCTATCACTTGAGGACACAGTATTTTGCTTCTACTAGGCCTTAATATAATGACGAGCAAGTAAGTCATGGGCCCACTATTGGCTTATAGTTTAATAAGGAGTTTTCTCTGGTTGATAGAAGAAGTTAAAGATATAAGGCATGAGGTTTCAAGCCGCTATTGCTGTCTTGATGATGGAGGGAGTCATGTGTAAAAGAAAGAGATCTCACTTGCATAACTGCAAGAAACTGAATTCTGCCAACAATGGAAAGAGCTGTAAGCTTATTTGTACCCCAGAGCCCCTAGATAAGAACTCAGTTTGGCTAACACCCTGGTTTCAGGTTTATGATAATAAGCAGAGAACTAGCCACACCTTGTCAGAATTCTGACTTACAAAACTATGATCTAATAAATTGCTATTTATTTGAAGCCACTATGTTTGTAGTAATTTAGTATGCAGCAGTAAAAATGAATACACCTTGCTTCTGCTCCACATGGCTGGCTGGAGTATATAGATTTGGAACTAGAGGATCTATTACCAAAGTGGCTCATTTCCATGGCTGGCAAATTGGTGCTGGTTGCATGTAGAGTCTGTCAGACGGTGCTGAGCACCAAAGGCATCAGTTCCTTCAGTGTGGGCCTTTCCACAGTTTGCGTGGCTTCTGAACAGCAGGTGATTATGTTCTACAAGTAATAGTCCCTGGGAACAAGGATAAAGTAAATGGAAGTTTTATGACCTAGCCTAGGAAAGTATATAACATGGTTTTTACTCTCTTTTAGTGGTGGAGACTGTCACAAAAGTCTGCTCAGGTTCGAGAAGGGACATAATCCTCACCACTTCATCACAACAGTTTTGATGTCTCACTGTAAGAAGTGCATTAAAATGATAGGGCATATTTTGTATTTGAAACATATAATTACATAGTGATTTAATGATTCACTCCTATCTCAAAACCCATTTTGTTTGTTAAAATATTAACATTTGAAGGAAAGTTAAAAGTGATGACAGTATAAAGAAAAGCATCATCGCAACTCTAAAGGTAAGTCAGGGATGTGAATGTGTTTGGATACACACACACACACACACAATAAGTTCCATAATGACAAATGTCAAGAAGACATGCTAACTTTAACTTAAATTTCTAGAAAACATTCAAGATGTTATGTAGAATGAAAATAAAATTAAGATCTATTTGAGTGAAAATGTGTTATTTTAAGCTTAGTTAATATGTCGTTAACTTGAATTATGCTACCACTTTCTTGAACACTTGTTCAATATATAGAAATATGTAGCATTAACTATGGTTAACATTTCCTGCATTGTGTATTTTGGTTGTATTTTATGTAAATGCTATGAAACCAGAAAAACTATTATACAAAATTTAGGCAACTACTTCATTACAGAATTAAGTACTCATTTAGGTTTATTGTTCTCAGAAAGTGAATACAATTCAATATCATTTTTATTTACAGAATATAATGATAAGTAAATATGATGCAGTAACATTAGTCTGTAGCAGATCTAGACTGAACGGAAATATACAAATTATTCCTCTCCATCTTCTACATTTGGATGATTAAAAAATAATTGAATCTCATTACTGTGCGAACCAGACATAAGGAAGCCACAATTCAATTTATGATAGCATATGCATTCACTAGTGAAATTAAAATTATGGTCAACAATGTATAGATTTGGTAAATTAAAAATTAATTCCATCTTGTGTAACTTCCTAAGCGTAGAATTTCACAATATAAGAGAAGCTTTATATAAGTGACAAAAGCCATGAAATGCATTTTTCACATTTTAATTACAATTCACATGTCTGTATCTCCTGCTGTGATGTTTTGTTAAAAAGACATCTCATTTGTGAAACTGCCAGTATAGAAACTGACAGATGGCAAGACCAGTTTCCAACCTGCTTAAGTACTGGTTTAATATGGTTTAGATTATTTTATTATCATTGTCTATTTTTTACTATATATCTAAATAGCAAAGAGTACTATTTCAATTTTGTTATAGCCTATCTATTGTTATAATTAGATCTATTTATATGATTCCCATAGATTTAATGTTACTGTTTCAGGTTTTATCAATATACTATTTTAAGATATAATTTAACTGATGATTTCTGTAAAAAAAGGTGTCAAGTTCTATTTATTTTAATGAAATGCCTACAAACACATAGATGCCTGGGGACAGTCATGATAGGACAACTCAAATGTCCAATGAAAAAAATCTCTTTGATAGATGAAACTCATAGACATCAACAAATGAACCATTAATTGGGTTAAATATTTTTTTAATATTGCAATCAGAACAAAACAAGTATTCAAACATGAAAATTACCTCATATGAAGATAAGAAAGCCTGAGATTATTTTCCATAAGATCTCATCGATCACATTTGGAAATAGAAACGAAGATAAGGAAATTATATGCCAGTAAAAGTCTCTACTGGTGAATCTGCTTATAAAGACTCCTTTGGTTTCATGTTGATAAACATTTTTTAATACAATTGATCCTCCTTAAATAATTGAGAGGTGTCTCAGAGAACATCCTTGATGGTCTCAGTTCTCCTTGCCTTCTGGCACCTCAACTTTTCAGCTCTCTAAATTGGATAGTCTCTTCTGGAAATTAAGGATTTCTACAGTTGCTGGTAAGTGATGCCTCTCCAAATACTCTGCTTTCCATCCAGTCAGCACATTAAATGGGCTTAGAATTAGATCGCTTTGTAAACCTGGGATATGGTAGCCCAGTGACAAGGACAGTGACTTACTTTCACCTTAATAGTCTTGCAACCACATCTGCCCCATGGGCTGAATCCTTGGTGTCTGTGTAGTTCTTAGATCAAAGACAGCTCATGCAGCGAGTATTTGGACGCAGTCCTCTGGGCATAGCTTCTGGCGAGGATTCCTTTCTGAAATCCTGGGCAGTTGACCTGCCTAGCCTGTTAGTTTCCTCTATAGAACAAGGGCAGTGATAGATCCTGCTGTCCTGTCACCAGGCAGAATTTCTGTTGCAAAAAGACAGTTTACCAAGTTATATGAGCCACTACCAGATTTCTTACAAAAAAAAAAAAAAATCTATTTTAATGTTTTTTCTACTAGGGCCCTGTCTACCTGACAGGTTGCCCCAATTTAGAGTTTGCCATATTAAAACAGTTTTTCCTGTGCTCTCTGGAACCCAAACTACCGTTGAATCAGTCCTCTCTTCAGTCACAATTTCTGCCCCAGTCCTTGGTGTTGAATCCAGTGCAAATTCCAGTCTGAATCTCCATTAAAGGCTCTTATTGCTTTAAGGTACCCATAATGCCACCTTAATTTTATAACAGTTGTCACAAAAAGACATGGAAAAAATTCTAAATATTAATTTCATATTCAAAAATTTTTTCATTGTATTTCTTTTATTCTATCAGGCTAAAGCAAAGGGGAGAAATGGTCATGATTTAACTTTCTTCATAATGATTGGATAATCATGGTAGTATATGAAGTGAAAGAATGATAAAATAACTAGGACATAAAAAATGCAACTTTAAATTTGTTTTCTGAGACTTCGTCTATAAACATTGTTTGCAAATGTTTTACAGTTAGTTCATTTTCTGAAACATTGTATGATTTTTATTATAGCTATAGGGTTGGAAGGAAAAATTATCTCCTTTACTTCCCTAGGCACTTATTTTACTTTATAGGTACTACTGAAAATTTATAATTTGGCTTTTCACTTCAGTGGGAAATCAGTGCACATAAGGGGCACATATGTAATTGGCAACCTAAATTTTCTGCTTTCATCAAATGGTACAATGCCAAATCGTCATTGAACTTGCCAGTTAAATACACTTGGGAACCAAACAGCAGAAAGCATAGGAGATGAAAATGAACAAATTGGAAAGAGTCATTAACTTTCTGTTTTCCTATCACAACAGAAATTGTATCATGAAAATGCAGCAAAGTGGGAAATCCTACATGAAACATTAAACAATCATAAAAGAGAATAATTCATATACTTAACATCTGAAATGTTGTTCATTATAATTTATAAATAGGGTTCCTAGTACAGATTTTTTTCAACAAAATATGAAAGTGAAAATGAACCAACTTTTCAGAAGTGTATTTTAGGTTACATATTTCCATATGTCTTACTGGTTGACTGTATATGAATTTATTTGGCAAGCAAAATTATTATAAAATTAAGCAAGAAATGTTGGCTTTATTTAATACTTTAATAAATCAAAGCAATTGACAAATTTTCATGGTTCTCACTAATTATTAATCCAGTTGAGAGTGTGAAAATTACAATCAGTTGTGGCTACCAAAAGTGCCTTTGAAATATCTGGCCTAATGCATAATTTTGAACTATACAGAGTGATTATAAATTGTCATTATTGGTGACAAATGAATAGGAAACTGAAATAATAAAACCACCAAATACTTGATTGAGCATCATCCTTAAAGGGGAAAACCTTTTTTCTTAAATGCCTATTTTTAGCTCTTAAATAAACCATATACTTGTTTCCTAGGTTCAAAGTTTAGATCAGGACTATCTCTTTTACAAAATATCCTTTTGCAGTGATAGCAGGATTCCTTTTGTAAGGACTTTGGGGAAAAGTTTCCTAACTTTTTTCATCTACAAATCCAAGTAGTAAAGGCTTTTTAAATCCTTGTGCTCATTGTGCTCAGTTGTTCAGTTGTGCCCGATTCTCTGCCACCCCATGGGCTGTAGCCCACAAGGCTCCTCTGCCCATGGAATTTTCCAGGCAAGAAAACTGGAGTGGGTTGCCATTTCCTACTCCAGGAGATCTTCCCGACCCAGGGATCTAACCTGCTTCTCTTGCATCTCCTGCATTGGCAGGTGGATTCTTTACCAGCAGTGCCACCTGGGAGACCCTAAAAAAAAATGGACATTTTTGTAAACTGGTATTGCACTATAAAAAAGGAGAGAAGCAGAAGGAAAATGAAGAGAGATTGTGGATCAGCTAATTTCATAGTTACTGAAAGCTATAAAGAAACTGTAAGACTTAACTAAGTCAGGTGTTCTGAGCAGGAAGTGGTACAGACAGCAGTGTAAGGCAGATGGAGTTCCAGCTGCATCGCTTAATTTGTATATGACCAAAGGTTAACTACCTACCCTCCCCAAACCTGATTTTCCTGACCTATATAATTGAAGGAAGGGTAATAGGTTTTTCACAGGGCCTACACACATTAAATGTCAATGACCTTTGTTAGTGTATCTGTTTAACAGTGCTTGATCAAAGGAGCTCTCATGCCCTGGATTTTTATGTTATTGATGTATTTGTCTACTGGCCCCAACTTTGCTGCCCTTTCTTGATTATAAGCTTAAGCCACTTTTAATGGATTCTAAACTCTTTGTATGAGATGTGGGAGAATTAGGGAAAAAGAAAATTGATGGTAAAGGTAAAATAAATGGAGAATATATTATGAACCAGCACACTCCAAAAACCCAAGGAATGCAGCAATGGCCATGCTGTTGTTGGTTAGTCACTAAATCATGTCAGACTCTTTGATACCCCATGGACTGTAGCCTGGCAGGCTCCTCTGCCTATGGTCATAGCTACTAAAAAAGAGAGAAGATATAATAACCGAGTTGTCAAACATAGCCTTCTAGATGCTCTTAAGTTCCTTGTGGCACATTTATGATAAAAAGTTTCCCACAGTTGTCACCCCAAAGCGAGGTTGTCCCCATATCAAAATACACATCGACCACTAATACTCATTCAAAAAGCACAATTTGCTTTTACACTCCATATATCCACATTTCACAAGTCAGAGTGTGACCAAATTATTTATGTGTGCATGTACAGACACGCACACACTCTTGAAAGAAGCATAGATTGCTTGATTCTTGGAAGCAGTTTGCCAATACAGTAGGACCACCAGATGACAAAATGATGTAATCTGAGCAGGAGTCTAGTTAGTGTCAGGTGTACAAACTCAACACTGGGAATGCATTTGCTATCTAGAAATAGTCCTACAAGCCACCAGAATTGGCTAAAAAATGTTTTCAACACACGAACACACACACACACGCAGAGTTAAATGCATTCCCTCTGCTGTGTTGCCTCCTGCTAAAGACATAAATATACAGGAGTGGAGATAAAGAGGGATGAATGGGAGAGTTCAGGACTCAGGGCAAATCTAAAAGGAAATGAAGCAGTGCAATAGGAGAGAGGATCAAGGGAAAATAAATTAGGTAAGCAACAGCATCATGCATCAGAAGTCTTCTCCATCACTAAACTGGCAAAATTTCTTCAGAGGGCCATCAGTGAAATGATGTCAAAATGGTAACTGGTTTTGTTTGTAATCCCCGTGTTGTCGAGGACCATCTGTGTAACAACACAAGTTCCTCTCCAGGTCACAGTCCCAATGCTTTCATTATCTTACAGACGAGTTGATGACTGTAAATATTTGCTGGGAGGTATCATGGGCTTAGAGTAAGGAAGTCAGGTTTCTTTCCTTGCTGTCTTTGAGGGAGAGACGTGTCAGAATGTGAATAGGCTGTGTGAGAAGGAAAAGAGGACGAAGAATCTCACAATTATTATATCGGTGGTTTGGAGAGAAAATATACAGTGCATTTTCACTATTAACGCGTCCTCTTCGCAGAGCTTCAGATTTCCTCCCTTCCCCAGTTTTGACCTGCCAGTGCACTTGGACTCTTTGCATGCACGAAGATGGGCTAAGAAGAAAGCCAAGTCAGCATGGTCTGATAGGGCTACCCCTAAAACGAAAACTCAGCAACCGGCCAGCACTGGGTGTGCGCGCGTTAATGCGTGAGTATGCATGCGTGGTAACCCGCGGACGCAGTTGGCCGGGCGCCGCCCTCGGAGCCCCCGCCCCCACCCCTCCGGCCCCGGTCTAACCCCTCCCCCAACCCCGACCTTATAAAGGCAGCGCTGGCCGCCGCCCTCCTCACAGTCTGGGAGCGCGGCCTGCCAGAGAGGTGGTTCCCTTGTCCCCCACTCAGTCACACTCCGCGCACTCACACACTTGGAAGCGCCTCCCCACGTCCCTCCCCTGCTCTCCCCTTGCTCTGCTCTTCTCTCTCTCACCACAAATAGTCGCCGACCGACTGCCAATCCGCCTCTCTCTCCCTCTCTCCACAACATGACTGACTGGGAAGCGGTGGCTCAGGCAGAGCAGCTCTGCTGGAGCGGGCAGGAGGAGCAGGAGGATTATTAAATAACGCAGCTCTACTCTGTACAACTGGGAGTAGAGAGAAGGAGCCCAACATCCGAGAAGGGGAGGGAGGGCAGAGGAAGGGGACCGGGAAAGACAGTCCCGTGCCCCGAAGACATAAATCCCCGAGTGCCCGGGAGGAGCCTAACAAGCGGCGCGGAGCCCTCAAGGTAGTAACGCCCCCAGTGCCCCCGCACCCGGCGGGTCGCGCTTCGCGTCGCCGCGACACTGGGGTCGGCCCCGGGCGGACGCGGGGAAGACCGCCCGGCAGGTGACGG
>NW_011495025.1:4145309-4151376 GCF_000754665.1 Bison bison bison | reverse complement strand
GTGGTGGCGCATCCAGGGCTCTAGGGAGGGGTGTGTTTGTGTGTGTGTGTGTTTTCGCCCTTGGACTAATCACAGCGTTGGTTCACCTGGAGAGAAAATCAGTCCCGAGCTGAAACCGCAGGTGTCCCCTTGCTCCGCCTCCCCCCACCTTCTGGGTTGTGTCCCGGGGACTCGTACACGCAGTGCTGTCAGGGGCAGGGTTGCGCGATGGGGTGATGGAGGGATTTGTGAATGGTGCTGCTCTGCGCGTGGAGGCTGAGCCTTGCTGATGTAAAGGAGGAGGGATCCAGAGTGAGAAGAAAGGCTATTTATGGCAAAGAGTTGTGAAATTTCTCGGGGTTTCCTTCCGTGTTTCCTGAGCTTCTCTGTCTCCCTCTCCTCCTCTATCTCAATTCCTCTCTCCCCTCTTCTTTCTCAGAATTAGAAGCAATTCTGCTTTCCATTCCATCCCCACCCCCTTTCTCGTGGGACCTTGAATATGAGATGAAGAAAGTCAGAAAATCACTTGCCATTTTACAGGTAGAAAAAAACATGCTTTTTACAAGTTACTGATCCTTTGCCTTTTATGTTTGTGTGTACTTATCACGTCTCTTGCCTCTTCAGGCCACCAATAATACTTACAGACAAAACATCTACTTGGTTTCAACAGCTTTCATTTCTAATATCTTTACAGTTGAATACCTTCCCACAGATATCGAACACATTTATACCCCTAAGAAAGGCTGTTAACATAATGTGCACACATTTTACCATAAAACTGGTTTTATTAAAAGCCTTGGGGAAGAAAGAGAAGCAGACAGCTAGGTGCGTTTGTATTGATTATTGCTAATTAGAATTAAAATTAGCTATTAAGAAAAGACCTAAAATACTTTTAGTCTAGTCCACAACACAGTTTGTTTCAGTTTCTTTTCCTGTTTGCTTTATAACAGACAAAAATTCCAGACGTAACGTGAAGCTTAGAGAGGTGTCTTAGAATAGTGTATACCAACTGCGTTTTAGCAAATTTATGTTTGTTCTATGAAAAATCTGTGTTTTCATAGAACCATCTACTAGGTTGTAACTGATATAGTAGGATAGTGTCATTATTTTGAATTTGGATGTCTCTAAGCAGCTGTCAAGCACAATGTTTTTAAAACATTGAAATTCTATGTTGTAACAACCAGTTCAATAATTTCAGGAAGAAAGAGAACTGACCAACTTACTGTCAGAGTGGTTTTCATTTAGTATTAATTAAGGAGCTCCTTTTTTGATCAAAACATGCCAACTGTTGATGTTTTCTTCCAGTGTGAAAGTAGCTTTCCTTAGTAGTTCTGTTTGTTTTGAAGACAAAGCAGAGTTAAAGATTTATTTGATTTGATTAGATTTGTATTGGTTAAAATACATTTTTAACACTGGAGCATGTGTAGTTTTATATATTACATTAAAACATGAACTGAGCACCCTGGCTCTGAGGGTTGTTAACTTTCTTGAATCATTGGAATGTAGAAGTAATGGGGAATTTTAAAAGGTACTTGATGGGCTATATTATTGTAGTCATTAAATAGTCATACTTATTAATATTTTTTTGACACCATCAGAGAATTAGCAACTTTATTATTTAATGATGCATTTTTATACTATAGAATGTTGATTTACGTTGTCGTGAAGTTGAAAATGAAAAAAATGTATATAATATAGATGTTGGCCTCCTTATTGCATTTTATTATGCAACGTAGTATTCATAATAAAGAGCCTGTCATGTGCAAGGCACTATCTAGGTATTGTGGAGGAATGTAAGACTTCTTTGCCTCCTGCCCTTCAGGAGCTTACTCTCCAGTTGGGGAAAGTCCGATGTTCATGCTTGAACAGTTAACAAACCTTGACAATAAGAGATTGCATGTCTAATGAAGACTGCAGGAGTTCAGAGCATGACAATAACATTTCATACTGAATTTTGTTTGAAAAGGCTTCTAGGGTAGGTAAGACTTCCTTGGTTTTGATCCTAACGGATAAATAGGATTAGTGACTTGTGGATAAGAATATAAAATGTAAAATGCAAGTCTCCTTAAATTGTAGAAAAGAGCAAAAGATATGAGAAAGATAAGTTTGTTTGAAATAGCTTTTGATATTGCAGAGTGGTTGAATTTGTTGTACAAAGTGCAGGGTGAGTCTGTTTTTGATGTACAACATTCTGTACACTGTGTTTTTGGAATTAGTTGTAAATATTTCTGTGCCTAAGAAGACAAGTTTTTTATCTTGCTTTTTAGTGAAAAATATACTCTCTATATATTAGAAAAATACGTAAGTAGAGAATGCTTACCCTAAATATTTAAATATACCACGTCACACTAAAGTGTTGAATTTTGGAATGTACATGAAGTGAGGTGTTCAAGTTATATCCTTAATCAACTCTCCTTAGATTTGGTCTAAAGAAAAGAGGATGAGATATGTAAAAGAACAACTGTATAAATAATGAGCAGTCATTGAATGCTTAATATTTTATTCATATAAAATGTATACCTTGTTAACATATTTTCTATCATATTTTGTTTTAAAGTTGTTAGAATGCACTTGCATAATAGTTAATCTATCCTTACATTATTTTCATGAATATATAGCTATGATGTAGGACCTGTGGGAACAATTTTAGAGTTGTAACAGTTTAAAAAATGTTTTAACTATCTTTTGGTAAATGTATTACTAATAAGATTGTGCTCTGTTTATAAGAGTGTGCATTTTTAACTGAGTTACGTGTTCTTTATTTGTTTTTATACAAACACAAAACTGTTTAGAATGCATTCCTCCATTTTAAGAACACAAGAGGTAAGATCTGAATTGACATTGAACCTGTCTAATCAATATGACACTCAGAAGTATTTTATGGTGATAGTAAGGAAATAGTACAAATATTAGATATGACTTTCAGTAGATAACAGAATAGAAGTACTTTCAGTTTAGTTGAATTAAAAGACATATATATATATATATATTTTGTTGACAGTGAATAGATAAGTCATTACTGAAATGAAAATCCTATTAAATCACCAATTTCTATTCATGCAGGAATGGGATGATTTCCAATGTAGTCAAAGTACAGACCAGCATATCTGTTAATTGGTCTCTTTTGAGTTTGGTTTTGGACAATATGTCACAGGTGTATCACTTTGATAATGTAATCTCTCCCATTGTATGACTGACAGCTTTTGCATGATTTCCCTACTGGATAGTGACAAAATCTATTTGCTCTATATTGAGGACATATGCTTTTATCAGCAATATAATCTTCACTATGTGAGAGTGTCATTTAACAATAAAACATGAAGTCTGCAGTGGGAGAAGCAGAGAGAAAAGATGAGGAGATTGATGAAAGACACTAACAAAGGAAACATACTTCAAAAGGTAGCTTAAATATAATATAAAAATGTAAAGCTGACCAGTTTAATCTGCAGTTGATACAGTACCAGGATATTGTTATCAGTTCTTACTTTAAATGACTGTATTTCATTTTAAGCTATTTTCATGGCTAAACAAAATGTCAAAAAAAAAAAAAAAAAAGCGGTGCTTGAAAATGTTTCCTAGGGTATGTGGTATTATATTACAATTAAAAGAAATTCTGCTTGGACCTTTGACAGATAGTTTGCTGTTTGGAAAATTCCTGGCTCTATATTTAGACTAACTTAAAAATATACTTGTTGTTTTTTAATTATTTACACTGTAATAACAATTTAAAAATTTTGATTAAACTTATTACAATTCTTGAACACTGTAGCTGTGTTCTGATACTAAATAAAATCTGAAGGTCATTTATAAGGAAACATTCTGTTATCTAATGGCAAATTCTTAACCTAGAGTGGTAATTCTCAAAATGTCGTTCCCTGGACAATAGCATGAGTGAACTTGTTAAAATGCAATTCCGTTAAATGATTGAATCAGAAACTCTGCATTGGGGTTTCCTGTGTGATTCTTGGGCTTCCTAGGTGGTGCTAGTTGTAAAGAACCTGCCTACCAATGCAGGGGACATAAGAGACACAGGTTCAATCCCTGGGTTGGGACGATCCCCTGGAGATGGGCAGCTTAACCCACTGCAGTGTTCTTGCCTGGAGAATCCCATGGAGAGAGGAGCCTGGCAGGCTGTGGTCCATAGTGTCTCAAAGAGTTGGACATGAGTGAAGCGACTAAGCATGCACACACGTGTGATTCTTATACTAAAGTTTGAGAACCACTAACTTAGAGTATTTTATAGTGATATTTGAAGGCCATGTCTTCCACCTATTTTATATCTAAATACTTTCCTCAACTGGTAGAGATAACTAGGCTTTGAAAGTTTAGACGTAGAAAGTATTGTACTCTCCATCAGAAGAATTTCATCTTAATTGAGCTTTTTTCTTTTAAAAAAAAATTAAATGACTTTGTAACTCCTTGTTGTTGATTAGGGAAGCAGTACATCAGTGTTGAATTTAACTGGACAATAATGAGCTCAGGCTGACCTTATTGGTAGTCATTTATAAAGAAAAAAATATGCACAGTGTACAAAGGTTGACCGTCTTTAGTTTTGTTGACTCTTATGTGATATTTTTGGTCTTGGCATTTTTAATCATTTTCTCTGTATAAGATTACAGTTATTTTAGCTGCACAATAATAGCTTCACAAGTGTGAAATGTTCTCTCAAATGTTCTTACTGCTGAAAGAATTTTAGATTACATCTGTATGTCTTTCAAGATAAAGATAATGTGTTCAAATCCTATATCTCTCTTAGTATCCTTCTCCCTTTCTTCTTCCTCCATCCTGGCCCCCCACCCCCAGGACTCCCCCACCCCTGCCTTTCAGATACAAGTTCAATCAGCCCTTCCCAAAGGAAACCTTCCTTGGCCTTCTTTGCTGCATCAGTGTCCCTTATATATATTGCTTTAGTTCCATGTTCTTCTTCCTTATGGTACTCATTGCAATTTAATTTTATGTGTATTTGTGTGTTTGGTTCAGTATCATCAAGAATTAACAATGGCCAACACATAAATATTGAATAATTGTATGCCTTCATTCTAAGGATATTTATGTTTTTCCAAAGACTGACCGTTTAAAAAGTATTTTAAAGGGAGTCCCTAGACTATATGAAAATATGGGTGTTGTTTTTCTTTCTATTTTGCAAACGATGAGATGTTTGTTAACAGCAGCAGCAATGACTATCATGTGCTGAGTACTTCTTCCATGGCAAACACTTACATTTGTTATGCCATGCAGTTCTCCTAACATTATAAATTTTGTGCATATTTTAGAGATGAGGAAACTGAGGCTCTGTTCTGTGAGCTGCCAAACTACTTATACCAAATATTCATACTTTATTATAATAATTTATGAAATCAGTAGATAGAAGATGTGGAGTGTATTCAGTCCTTATTCCTGTTTTAATTCTGGGCCCAGCAATAGCTGTTCATTATTCACCCTGTTGCTCCTGTCTTCCGTGATGGCTGTTGTTGCTTCTTGGGTGATTGCAATAAGTGATGGAGAACTTGTAAGGCTGATATTCCCATCTTTTTATTACTCTTTTCAGTACTGATATATTTTGCCCTCAGTGCCATAATTCTTTTGCCCCAACTAGTCAGAATCTCCCAAATTATTAGTGGAAATTTAAGATGTAACCGAGTATAGTTTTAAGAATGAGTGCCTATATGTGGAGAATGGTCAAACATTAGATATTCTCCATATTTGGAAATATACAGCATATCTTTTAGCAAGGTACACACAGAGATTTCAATACTTTGCTCAAACAAAACTGATATTTCGGGCAGCCTGTTAATTCAACTTGTCTCCCAAGAGAAAAAAAATTACTTGTCAATTTAGTTTCTTTTGACTTTTAATCTTCAACTTATTTACTTAAATATGGCTTTAATCAGTGTTCAAATGTTTGAAGCAAAGTAAATATTTTGAAGTATTTATGTATTATGATTCTATAGAAGTCCATGGTCAGCATTACATTTGCTTTTTCTGAAGCTGTCTGCTAGACTCATGGACAGAGTTATATATTTCATAATGTGTTTAAGTCAGTCAATAACATGGATAAAAATAGATGCATAATAACAAAAAGAAAAAA
>NW_011495025.1:4127539-4145209 GCF_000754665.1 Bison bison bison | reverse complement strand
AAAAAAAGACTGGTCGTTTTACTGAGTATCTCACTTAAGGCCTGTTTTGTAGCTTTTTGTCAGAATCTGTTTCTGCCACTGAAATTGTTTACCAGAGCCCTCAACCATGCCCCTGATTTATGAGCAGTTCTTCTATGGAGTGGAAAGCTTGGCATCTAGTCCGAGACCTTAGGACTTAATATCAAGCCACCCTTGATGTCCAGCTCTAATGTTATAGCATATTTTTAGTAATGCTTCTTTCTTACAATTGAAATGATTTCTCAGTTAATATTTCCCCTGCATCTTGGTAACTTACTCAGTATCACCATTTCTCATAGCATTTGAGCGCAAACATTCTTTGACAGAGCCTTCTTTATTTCTTAAGGATTGGGTTTATGCCTGTGAAACCACTTCATTTCCTGAGCTCTTTCATCTGCCAGCAGACTCTCCCCTGCCTTGTCCCCAGTAACTACTTTCCTGGACTTCTAAAACTTTCCAACTCTAAGAGGTATGCTTCATTCCCAGTACCCACTGTTAGACCTTCATGATGCCAACCTCTTATGGCATATTGTTGTTGTTCTGTTGCTAAATCTTGTCCAACTCTCTGTGACCCCATGGATGCAGCATGCCAGGTTCCTCTGTCCTTCACTCTCTCCCAGAGTGGCGCAGTTTCATGCCCATTGAGTTGGTGATGCTATCTAGCCATCTCATCCTCTGCCACCTCCTTCTTCTTTTGCCTTCAGTCTTTCTGAGCATCAGGGTCTTTTTCAATGAGTTGGCTCTTTGCATCAGATGGCCCAAGTACTGGAACTATAGCTTCAGCATCAGTCCTTCCAATGAATATTCAGGATTGATTTCCTTTAGGACTGACTGGTTTGATCTCCTTGCTGTCTAAGGGACTCTCAAGAGTATTCTCCAGCACCACAATAGGAAAGCATCATTTCTTTGGCTGTCAATCTTTTTGATGGTCCAACTCTCATATCCATACATGACTACTGGAAAAACCTTTGCTTTGAACATGTGGACTTTTGTCAAAAATGGTGGCAGGTTTTTAATACGCTGTCTAGGTTTGTCCTAGTTTTCCTTCCAAGGAGCAAGTGTCTTTTAATTTCATGGCTGCAGTTACTGTCCGCAGTGATTTTGGATCCCAAGAAAATAAAATCTGTTACTGCTTTCACTTTTCCTCCTTCTGTATGGCTCCACCCCCAGATATAGGTTGGTTGGACTTCTTGGAAGTATTTACAGCTGGGGTTGTATTGTGCTTTCCAGACTGAAGGGCAAGTCTAGTTCCAGGTTCTGATCATCACCAGATTGCTTCATTTTGCTACATGTTATCTTCTGTGTGGCTGTGTCCCACTATAGTGCTAACTCATTCATCATCATTGACAGCAAACATTTTGTAAATGCTTATTATGTATGTCAGTCTGTTTCAAAAAGGATGTACCTCCTGTGGTTCTTTAATCCACATAAATGGAATATAGATTCTTCCCTGTCTGGTTTGTTTCTGTAATTCTAAGTCAGTTGTTTATTTCAAGATGACCTGGCTTTTCTTCATTCTGCTTTATAACCTTATTTGAATATAATATAGTTGGAATGTCAGACAGCTGAAGAAAGAAAGATGGTGTGATGCCTTCTCTAATTTTCCCTGTTTGTTAACGAAAACTAGAGGTATTCCTGTGTTCAGGAAGTGTTTGGTAAGCCAGGTATACTGCCTTAATTCAACTTCCTTATCAACCAAACTCAGACTGCTACTGCTGCTAAGTCACTTCAGTCGTATCCAACCCTGTGCGACCCCATAGACGGCAGCCCACCAGGCTCCCCCGTCCCTGGGATTCTCCAGGCAAGAACACTGGAGTGGGTTGCCATTTCCTTCTCCAATGCATGAAAAGTGAAAAGTGAAAGTGAAGTTGCTCAGTCCTGCCGGACCCTTAGCGACCCCATGGACTGCAGCCTACCAGGCTCCTCCGTCCGTGGGATTTTCCAGGCAAATTCAGACTAGCATGTCATATTTCTTATGTATCTGTTCACTGCAGTTAGGTTTTTCCTGGAAAGTTAAATACTATGATTCTGTTAGTGAGTTGTTATTGCTTTTGTTTGTGGCTTTTATTTCTTTCGTTGTTTTTTGCTTGATTTTGGCAGTAGCAGTAATTGATACATCATAAACCAGTGTAAGATTTACAAATAAAACCAAACAAGTATAAAAGCATGGCAGAAACAAATGCAGATATAGGCTTTGACATTCTGGTCAATTCTTTCTCAACTATTTTAATTTGTTTGATTGTTTTTGTTATTTATAGATATACAAATTACCAGAGTATTAAGTCATTAAGTCTGAATATATGAAATGTGTTTAGTGAGTGCTCTTTAATATAAAATATTATTTAGAACATTCAGGAAAAACTTGAAAGACATGATATGAAGCTTAAGAAAAGGAAAAACATACCTCTATATAAAAATCAAGTTCAATATTAGAAATGCAGACTAAGAGTAACTTATTTCATGTAAAGTTTTGAAATGTCTTACTGAAGCAACAGTTAGAACTGGACATGGAACAACAGACTGGTTCCAAATAGGGAAAGGAGTACATCAAGGCTGTATATTGTCACCCTGCTTGTTTAACTTATATGCAGAGTACATCATGAGAAACGCTGGACTGGAAGAAGCACAAGCTGGCATCAAGATTGCCGGGAGAAACATCAGTAACCTCAGATATGCAGATGACACCACCCTTATGGCAGAAAGTGAAGAGGAACTAAAGAGCCTCTTGATGAAAGTGAAAGAGGAGAGTGAAAAAGTTGGCTTAAAGCTCAACATTCAGAAAACTAAGATCATGGCATCTGGTCCCATCACTTCATGGCAAAATATAGATGGGGAAACAGTGGAAACAGTGTCAGACTTTATTTTTTGGGACTTCAAAATCACCGCACTTGGTGATTGCAGCCATGAAATTAAAAGACGCTTACTCCTTGGAAGGAAAGTTATGACCAACCTAGACAGCATATTCAAAAGCAGAGACATTACTTTGCCAACAAAGGTCTGTCTAGTCAAGGCTATGGTTTTTCCAGTGGTCATGTATGATGTGAGAGTTGGACTATAAAGAAAGCTGAGCGCCAAAGAATTGATGCTTTTGAACTGTGGTGTTGGAGAAGACTCTTGAGAGTCCCTTGGACTGCAAGGAGATTCAACCAGTCCATCCTAAAGGAGACCAGTCCTGCGTGTTCATTGGAAGGACTGATGCTGAAGCTGAAACTCCAATACTTTGGCCACCTGATGTGGAGAGCTGACTCATTTGAAAAGACCCTGATGCTGGGAAAGATTGAGGGCAAGAGGAGAAGGGGACGACAGAGGATGAGATGGCTGGATGGCATCACCGACTCGATGGACATGGGTTTGGGTGAACTCTGGGAGTTGGTGATGGACAGGGAGGCTTGGTGTGCTGCGGTTCATGGGTTGCAAAGAGTCAGACACGACTGAGCGACTGAACTGATAATAAAACCAACGGGTCAGTATACTAGAATTCCTAAATTTTCAAAGGAATGCTACCTACTTGGCAGATAGCTCAAGATCAGAGTTATTTGATTTTGTTTTCAATTTTTAATACTATATTTATGTGCAGACAGACCCAATAAAACTAAATGTATTCATTAATAAATGAGTTTCTTAAAAGTTAGAATGTACCTCCTTGAGCAGTAATTTTAAAAATAAAGTACAGACTACTAAATTGGGCCGTAAAAAAGCATTATAAATTTGTACAGTAAACATAGAACCTTGCAGCAACATTGTGGCTAAAATTAACTTTGAGGTATATTTCCTACAGTGTTCCTCAAGGTGTAAATATGGTGATATTGGGAAACATCTTCATCAACACTAGTTCATCTTTTGAAAGGGTTCTGCAGTGGGAGGGTCTAAGTTGATTACAGGGAAAGTGTAATGTGAAGCATCCCATGGGGACATTTTGAGGGTCCCAGATCCAAGTCCTGCTCAAAACGCTGAAAGGATAAAGACACTACAGTATTAACTATCTAGTGAAGAGTAGGAGAGAATTGCCTTCCATGATATTTCTGAGGACCATCAGGTTCACTGGATGATAATGAAAGAAACACATAACCCCAGAATCTAATATAGGGAATGAGTTAATGAGGTACTGTGTTTTAAATACCAAAAAGTTTTAGTTGAATATGGGATGTACGTGTGTGTTAGTCGCTCAGTCGTGTCTGACTCTTTGCGACCCCGTGGACTGTAGCCCACCAGGCTCCTTTGTCCATGTGATTCTCCAGGCAAGAATACTGGAGTGGTTGCCACATGGGATAGATTGGTAAATTTGAAGTTCTGGAGATGAGATCTCCAACCCCACTTCCGACAGGCTAGTCCTCAGTCTGTCTAGTCACCTTTGAGGCAAGGGAGCTCTCCAGGGTACTAGATTCTTGCTGAAATCCTCCCTTGCAAAATATTTTGTTGTTTTTGTTTTTGCTTATCATAGCCTTTCATAGCCATTGCAGATGCTGCATCATTCACTTGAAATGACTGACCTTCCATCATTTGACTTATTCTTGTGAGTCTTTGAAGGCTCAATGCAAATGTAAGTTCAAGGATGCTTACTTCAGCCCCATGTAAGAAGCCTGTTCTGAGTTCTAATAGCAGGCTGTGTATATCACTATCAAATCTCCATTTAAAGTATCATAATTTACTCTTTGCTTATGCTTCATGTCCACTAGATTGTAAACTTAATGAGGGCAGAGTTTTGTGCTTTGTTCTCTTTTTCAAACAGCTCATCTAAATCAGTGATGTGAAGATCCTTAGTAATTGATTAGTAAATGAATACTGCTTAAGAATAGCTTGAATATTGTCCATTTTATGTGAGCAACTCCCAGAGCTAACCACTGTCTTGAGTAATGTCAAGATTTACTTTGAATATTTCTCTCTATGGCTTTTTCATGGACTAAAAACTTTTTTAGGTTACTTGGTTCTTAACTTGAAACCAGATATCCTAAAATGGCCACAAGTCTTGAAAAAAATGAAAGGACTGGAGGGACTATGGCATATAGTCCCAGGGGCATTAGGGTATCAGTGAGGTTCAAAGAAGGGAGCATAGGCTGATATGGAAAATGGGGGCCAAAGAACCGACTGGATTGTCATATTGTTAAACAAGTATCCCAAACATCTACTCCACATTCATTTTAAGTCTTCTGGAATTTGGGGTCTCCTCTCAATTTCTATAGCCCAGATATCCATTTTGACATGTTTGCAAATCTGAGGTAACATGAGGATAGCAGAATTCTTCAACCGAATAAACAAATGTTGCTAGTACCTGTGTATATAATGGTTGATGAAACATATGTTTTTTATCCTCCTTCAGTTTAGTTTTCAATTGTAGTGCCCATATTGTCCATGATACTTGGTGAAAATGGAACTTGGAAGACTTCTTTTCTCTGTCTTTTTATAGCTGCGTTAGTGACTTCTTGGACTGCCATTCTGTACATCTGCTTGTTTCCAGTACTCCACTCTCACACATACCATTGAATGTTCAGTGTGGCAGTAAATGATTGTTATCATTGAAAAACACATTTGCTTACATGTAAGACATCCTGTCACTAATATGATATAGATTTACTTATCACTGTAACACGAGTGGTAAATTGTATACCTGTCTATGCTGCTGCTGCTAAGTCGCTTCAGTCGTGTCCAACTCTGTGCGACCCTATAGATGGCAGCCCACCAGGCTCCCCCATCCCTGGGATTCTCCAGGCAAGAACACTGGAGTGGGTTGCCATTTCCTTCTCCAATGCATGAAAGTGAAAAGTGAAAGTGAAGTTGCTCAGTTGTATCCAACTCTTAGCGACCCCACGGACAGGAACCCACCGGGCTCCTCCGTCCATGGGATTTTCCAGGCAAGAGTACTGGAGTGGGGTGCCATTGCCTTCTCCAATACCTGTCTATATCTTCCCTTATAGGGACAATTGGAGAGTATTTGAGGTACCACAGTTTTTCATTTTGTCAGAAATTCCCTATATTTCAAGTGCATGAACTGTAGGAAATGGTTGTGTGGCCTTGTTGTGGGGGATATTTTCACTTTATAATTCTACTTTTCACATTTTTAAAGTATATGTACTATCCATCCTGTATGTCATGCTGTTTCTCTTACCTGTTTTGATTTTTTTCTTTTACCTATTGCCAGCAGGAATGTTTCAATTATGAAGCATAAGAAAAGTATATATTTTAGTACTATTTACTTCTTGGGAAATCTAGTTATATAACTCAGAGAAAATTATAGATTCAAAATAACAGTGTAAAACAAAGAGTTTAAAAGAACTAAATAGACATTTCTCCAAAGAAGACATACGGATAGCTAACAAACACATGAAAAGATGCTCAACATCACTCATTATCAGAGAAATGCAAATCAAAACCACAGTGAGGTACCATTTCATGCCAGTCAGAATGGCTGCTATCCAAAAGTCTACAAGCAATAAATGCTGGAGAGGCTGTGGAGAAAAGGGAACCCTCTTACACTGTTGGTGGGAATGCAAACTAGTATAGCCACTATGGAGAACAGTGTGGAGATTCCTTAAAAAACTGAAAACTGGAGATAGAACTGCCATACCACCCAGCAATCCCACTGCTGGGCATACACACTGAGGAAACCAGAAGGGAAAGAGACACGTGTACCCCAATGTTCATCGCAGCACTGTTTATAATAGCCAGGACATGGAAGCAACCTAGATGTCCATCAGCAGATGAATGGATAAGAAAGCAGTGGTATATATACACAATGGAGTATTACTCAGCCATTAAAAAGAATACATTTGAATCAGTTCTAATGAGGTGGATGAAACTGGAGCCTATTATACAGAGTGAAGTAAGCCAGAAAGAAAAACACCAGTACAGTATACTAACGCATATATATGGAATTTAGAAAGATGGTAACGATAACCCTGTATGCGAGACAGCAAAAGAGACACAGATGTATTGAATAGTCTTTTGGACTCTGTGGGAGAGGGAGAGGGTGGGTTGATTTGGGAGAATGGCATTGAAACATGTATAATATCATATATGAAATGAATTGCCAGTCCAGGTTCTATGCAGGATACAGGATGCTTGGGGCTGGTACACTGGGATAACCCAGAGGGATGGTACTGGGAGGGAGGTGGGAGGGGGGTTCAGGATGGGGAACACGTGTATACCTGTGGTGGATTCATGTTGATGTATGGCAAAACCAATACAATATTGTAAAGTAATTAACCTCCAATTAAAATAAATAAATTAAAAAAAAGAACAATGAAGGTAATTCACCACATTAACAAAAGGAGACAAATCATGTTAATAAATTCAGAAAAAAGTTAATAAAAGTGTTAAAAAATAAAGCAAAACTTTTCTATAATCATCTTGAGTAAACTCATAGTTTGAAAAGCTAATAATTTCTTTATGAAATATGTAGAATTATGCCAAATAATAACATCATTAATTTTAGAGATTAAAAATCACTAGTCATTTTTGAGTAATACTAGAGATGAAACTGCAGATGGTGACTGCAGCCATGAAATTAAAAGATGCTTACTCCTTAGAAGAAAATTTATGACCAACCTAGATAGCATATTGAAAAGCAGAGACATTACTTTGCCAACAAAGGTCCCTCTAGTCAAGGCTATGGTTTTTCCAGTGGTCATGTATGGATGTGAGAGTTGGACTGTGAAGAAAGCTGAGCGCTGTAGAATTGATGCTTTTGAACTGTGGTGTTGGAGAAGACTCTTGAGAGTCCCTTGGACTGCAAGGAGATCCAACCAGTCCATTCTAAAGGAGATCAGCCCTGGGTGTTCTTTGGAAGGAATGATGCTAAAGCTGAAACTCCAGTACTTTGGCCACCTCATGCAAAGAGTTGACTCCTTGGAAAAGACTCTGATGTTGGGAGGGATTGGGGGCAGGAGGAAAAGGGGACACTCCTATAAGAACTACGGTTTAATCCATCTAAAAGAAAAGTTGTCTTAAAACTTTTCAAGGCCGTATATGGTGTGTTCTCACAGTTTAGTTATTTTATAATGTCACTGTTAGGAGAAAGAGGTGATTTTAGAAATCATGTGAAGCCTTTGTGTTGTGTAATCATAGCCCTGGGATTCTTCAGCCCTCAGTCAACCCTAGGACTCCTTTGAGACCAAAATTGGTGTGGTCATGAAAAGATGGGGACCTGCTGTGATTGCATTTTCTTTTCCTCTTAAGTAGAAGAAGTTAATTCACTTTACACCCCCACCAGAACCATATTAAGTGCTTGTACAAATATCATTGAATTTAAAATTACTTTTGTAGAGTACTGCTGTCTGACATTAAGTCAAAACTTGGATCAGTCATTGTTGTCTATGTACATGCACAAAAATACACATATATATATATTAATGTAATTTCTTATAATGGGATTTGTTTTATAAAAATTTTTCCTAGTAATGCATGTGTTTTTAGCCTTTTTTTATTTTTGAGGGGAAGAGGTGAATCAGTTAGATAGTGAATCAGTTAGTTAGCTCTCCAGAAGAACAGACCAATTGTATACATATTCATATCATCTATCTATAAGAAGATTCACTTTAAGGAATCAGTATAAGTGATTTGTTTTATAAATTTTTTTCCTAGGAATGCATGTGGTTTTAGCCTTTTTTTATTTTTGAGAGGAAGAGGTGAATCAGTTAGTTAGTGAATCAGTTAGTTAGCTCTCCAGAAGAACAGACCAAATGTATACATATTCATATCATTTATCTTTAAGAAGATTCACTTTAAGGAATCAGTATATGTGATTGTGGTGGCTGGCAAATCTGAAATCTGTAGGGCAGGCCAGCAGGCTGGAAACTCAGGCAGGATTTCTATGTTACAGTTTGAGGCAAAATTCCTTCTCCAGGAAATGTCGGTTTTTTCTTTTAGGCCTTCAGCTGATTCAGTGAGACCCACCCACATTATTAGAGGTAATTGGCTTTACTTAATGTCAAATGTTTATAGACATTAATCATGTCAAAAAATACTTTTCACAGCAATATCCAGACTAGAGTTTGACCAAACAACTGGGCACCATATCTAAGTCAAAATTTCACATACAGTTTAATAATCACAGAGGGTGAGGGATAATATGTTCACAAGCCCTTTCTGGTTGACATGGTAAGTGTGTGTACACATGTTTTTCCTTTGGCTGGATACTTCAGCATTGGTCACTAGTTTGTATTTGTAGACATAAGTCATCATTTATTGGTTCCTTATATGTTCAGTTCAGTCGCTCAGTTGTGTCCGATTCTTTGCAACCCCATGGACTGCATCATGCCAGGCTTCCCTGTCAATCATCAACTCCCAGAGCTTGCTCAAACTCATGTCCATTGAGTCGGTGATGCCATCCTACCATTTCATCCTCTGTTGTCCCCTTCTCCTCCCACCTTCAGTCTTTCCCAGAATTAGGGTCTTTTCCAGTGAGTCAGTTCTTCGCATCAGGTGGCCAAAGAATTGGAGCTTCAGCTTCAACACCCATGACTCTAATGAATATTCAGGACTGATTTCTTTTAGGATTGACTGGTTTTGATCTCCTTGCAATCCTAGGGACTCTCAAGCGTCTTATCCAACACCACAGTTCAAAAGCATCAATGCTTCGATGCTCAGCTTTCTTTATAGTCCAACTCTCACTCCATACATGACTACTGGAAAAACCATAGCTTTGACTAGATGGACCTTTGTTGGCAAAGTAATGTCTCTGCTTTTTAGTATGCTGTCTAAGTCTGTCATGGCTTTTGTTCCAAATGATTATATATTCTGTAATCATTTTGCAAGTATGCAGTGTGTTCAACAGACAATACTAGGCAGTTGAAAACTTCAAAAAGTGACTGAAAGAGGCTAAATCTTCTAAGTGTTTTAATTCTAGTGGAAAAGACACAAGTATAATAGATGACTATGATAAGTAAATTTGTAGAGTGGAAATGTGCATTTTTTTAATCATGACAATTAATTATCATTTTCCCCATGAGCAATCAGAAAATAATTCATGTCAATGGTTAATATGCCAAGTTACTATGCTTATGTTTGAAGATGACTCACATGTAAAATTGGATTATGAATGCTTGCCCACTGCAGGTCCACTTCATTGACAGTGTTGGCCATGCATACTTTCATTTTAGCACATTAAAGGGTTTGTATTTTTATTCAGCCTATGCAAAGGTGATTTAGTATATACTCAAACAGGTCTGACAAGTGGGCTGTCATGTTTTATTGATGATCTTGTATTTTATATAGTACAGAGCAATAAACATTCTCTTTACAGCCTCCAAATGGGTGTTTTCTCATAGCAGTTTCTCCTTCCAAAACTGCATTTTATTTCTGTTTTATTATTCAGTGAATATGAACTTGTCTGCCTGACTTTTGAGGCCCTCTATAAACTTACCACACTTTAATAATCCAGATATAGATCTTCCACTTTGTTAAGATCGTGTAACTTAGAGCACTCTCACATACGCAGCATATGCATTTAATCCTTTCCATTCATACAAATCTCGGCTGTCATTACAGGCCTGACTCCATGAAACCTTCCATGATGACTCTAACCTGCCTAGGGAGTTTCCTTTGCTGAACTCTGAGTTGCAAGCAATATCTAGTTGGCACCAGACAATTAAGTATAGTCTGTTCTGCTACAATGAATTTTTCTGTAATGTGAATTAACTCCTACAGGATTGGTAGAGAAATTTTATTAGTTAAATGTGGAAGTTGGTTCCTGTGTGATTTCCCACAACATATTAATATTTAACTTTATCTGGTGATTGTAGCCACATGCAAAGTATACTAATACAGGCAAATGCCGAATACAGTAGACACATACCCTTTTCACCAAACTTTCACCCTTTTAAAAAAGGAAAAGGTTTTGTGTTTCCATTATTATTATTGTTTTTTTTTAATTATGAATTTTACATGTCATCTTAGTCATATAGAGTTTTTATAAAAATTATTTTGATTTTGTTTAGTACTTTGGGTTATAAGTACATAGATTTTTAATGTTTCTGCAAAGCCCTAATTTGGGAGTATAAGCTCTGTTGTATATGTTGTCCAGTTTTTTCAGAATGAAAGAATACATCTATTACAATAGAGAAAATTGAGAAAATTTATTTCAAATCACTCAATAGTTATTGAACATCCACTCTATGCCAGACACTAGGGCTTATGTTGGATATATGAAAATGAACAAGGCTGGCTTCTGAGTACACAGGAGACTAAGCCAAAACCCTGTATGGGTGGTTCCATTGCTTACAGAGCTTGGTGGACTAGGAGGAAGAGAGAGAAGAACTGGGACCTCTGTGTGTTGTTTCTCACTCTGCCTAAAATACTCCCTCATTAAGGATTTGTTTAGTCAATTTCTTTCCAAGCTTCATTTCTCAACCCAAGTATCATTTCTTTATAGTATTTTAATCTCACCTAGCGCCATGTATCTTTCTTTTACAGCACTTAAGGTAGCTGTTATTTTATAATCATTTATGAGATTATTTAGATTATTTAGTAAATATTTTTCTTAGAATGTTCCATGAGAACAGAGATCATATTTATTTATTCCCATTGTTGTATTCTCATTTTCTAGTAGACAAACAAATGCAAACACACGTACAGTTGGTATTAATATGCATGATAAATGTAATACACATTTTATATAGATATATATAGCAGGTATTCATTCACTAATTTTTATTTATGTGAATAGATTTCTTTATTTTTTAGCAACTGACCTTTAAATATTTTTCCTGGAATGAGCAATTATTTTTCTAAACATGTTATTTTTGTATCACCACATTTCCTGGTAGTGAATTAATTTGTTGATATTTTTGGCTTATATTTTTGTTTTATACATTTTAATTAAGTATATAATAGAAAGGTCAAGGCCCTAAAAGTAAAAAATCTCAAGGAAGTAATTGAAAATTTTGGAAGGAAATATTGATTTTTTTAATTAAAATTAATATCTGAACATGACTGAATGACTAACACTTTTCACACTAAGTTAAATGAACAAATAAATCACAGTCAAGAGGGAAATGTTTGCAAGAAATATAACTGGTTAATTACCCAGAAAATGTAAGAAAGTCAACAATTCAATAGTAGCGTGACCAGCTACCCAATAGAAAAAAATAATAGAAAAAAAGATACATAACACTAGCAGCTTATAAAAGAAGAAACTCATGGGAAAGTAAACATGAAAATGTGTTCAATGTTATTAATAATTAGGGAAAAACAAAGCAATGGAATGTTATTGCATAGTACTCATAATGATGAAAATTAAGATTTAGCACTACTAGCTTTTGGTGGGAATGCAAAGTATTGTTAGCATGTCTTTCTTGTGAAAGTGTAAATCATAAACATGTAATCCTTGCCACTTTGGTAATGCCGAGTAAAATTGAGGGTATGCAGACTCATTGATCAAGCAGTTCCACTCTCAGGTTTTACAGGAAAGAAATTCTTGCCCTTGTGCATCAGAATGCATTAAAAACCCATTCATTGTACCATTTAAAAAAATAGCGGCTAATTGGCAGAAGCTGACATTTGATAGAAATACATTTATTGTGAGTTAAAAATCATTTATATTAGTTTTAAACACACAAAGCAAAATTCTTGGTACATATTGTATATGGTTACATGATATGTGTATATATTCACATATACCTAATTTGGGATAGTGAGTTCTTTTGGGAGAGGAGGAAGGGAAAAAAAAAGATTGAAAAAAGCTGTATTGCTTGCTAAATTTAATATAGAATAAAAATTGTTCATTTATGAGAGAATAAATTGTCAGAGAGGCTATGAATTGTCCACAGTCACTCAGCCTGAACTGTGTTCCAGGCCCATGTTTGGTGTCCGTTTGCTGACATCTTTAGTACATGTGAGACACCTGCAGATTCTTTTCATGTTGTATCCCTCTAAACATTATTATTTGTGTACGCTTTTCTTATAAGTTCACATCAGCACCCAAGCTATAAGATGTTTTAGAGTGAAAGATAGAAACTAGTTGTCAAGTTGTTCTGTCCATTGCTTTTTCTTCTAAAGCTTGACAATCCAAATTTTTTCCTTGAAATTTTACTTTAGTCTGTCTCAGAGCTTTTCTGAACTTGCTGCCTTACTTTCCCCAATCAAGTTATAGCTGGGTGATAATCACATTCTTTCTAGAGCAGTTTTATTGTAGAAGGCCATATTTATTGAATTTAATTACAATTAATCCATTTCATTGGATTAATTGTAATTTCAAACCTTGTGGATGACTTCTTTTCTCTTTTCCATTTAATGTGAGGTGTAGGTGACTAGATTATTTTAATTGAAACATCATTAAGTCAAATGCATGTGGACCACCATATACTTGTAACTTCATCCCACAATTAACTGTTAATAATTGCTTCACTGCCACTGCCTTGGATATGAGTGAGTTGAAGTTTTGTGAATATGGAGTCTGATTTAATCGCTGGTCATAATGAAGCACCTGAGTCAAAGCTTGTTTAAGTAGTGAGGAAAAAGAAGTGATAAAGTAGTGGGTAATTACAGTGTATCTAGTCATCATTCCAGACATGAAGTGCCAGCTGGATTATTTGGTGACCTTTGCGATTTAGAATGATCAGAATACAGTGTGATGACATAGAATCATACACTACAATGATGTGGAATCAATTTCAGATATTCAGACTGCTGTAAAAACTAAGTAATATGGCTATGGAAATATTTCATTTAAAATATTTTTTTCCAAGTCTTAGTTTCTCCTTTGTGATTTCAAGTTTCTCATTTATTCATTTTGATTCGTTATATACTTTTTTTGTGTCTTCCGATAGTTAAACTGTTTATATCTAACATTCTAAAAATCAAAGAGATCAGCTTATCTAAGTTAATTACTGCTTGAGTATTATTTCTATTAAGTTTTAGAACCAATATTTACTTTCATACATAAAATCTAAGATTTTTAAAAATATTTTATCATATTATTTGATATCTGATAAAATATTAAAAAAAATCTTATTTGCTTTCTAGATGACATTTCAAATATTTATCCTGTTCTTTTGTTACTTTCTTCCTTTAAATATTCTGACCTCATAGGCCCCAATTAGATTTCAAATTAAAATATAGAGAGTAGCACACCTTTCCAATTTAACAAACAAAATATATCATTTTTTGTGCATAGGGTAACCCCAGCCACAGAGAGGGCAATGGCAACCCACTCCAGTGTTCTTGCCTGGAGAATCCTAGGGACAGGGGAGCCTGGTGGGCTGCCGTTTCTGGGGTCTCACAGAGTTGGACACGAGTGAAGTGACTTAGCAGCAGCAGCAGCAGCAGCAGCAACCCCAACCAAGGTAATACAGAATGCCACATAACTGAAATAGCATTTAAATAATTAAAGGGTTGCATTTTAATGTAAAACTAGGGAGGGTAAAAGAAATAATAATTATACTTCTGCCTCTCTTTTGTATTATATGTTATTTCCTTTAAAATAAGTATTTATTCCTATACCAGTGTTCTCTTTAGTTATGTGCTCTACACTTGTGGTTGGATTCACACTGTCCATACAATTTGGTCTGACTGGCACATATTTAGCATTTCAGTATCTAACTAAAAATGATTTTTTTAAAACTTCATAACCCATGTATATAGGAACTGATTACAGATGTCTAAATTGTTAAAGGAGTATGATCTTTATGCAAAAAAAATTTTTATAGATCATGTTATGTATTTTTCATTATTATTTTGACTCACTACATTTTTATATGTGAATTATCTCAATCAAAATTATATAATTTTTCCTAATTTTTCCTTTCCTTTATCTTCATCCCTTGGAAATCTTTACCTCTGGAGTTAAAACTTAGTATCATTGATTATTATATGCAATGAAAACAAAACTAAAATAAAATTCTACAGGTTTTAAAAATTAAGATCAGAGTTTTCATATTGTCATGATCCATGAATTCATAGGTCTTTTCTTAAGAAGTGGTTTTTCCCTGTGACATTGACAAATGATGAAAGAGGTGACAGACTTCCTGAAATAATCTGTGAACCACTATTATATAGCTTTGTGGCTGGCATTTGAAAGCTAACTGCTACTAGTTATCTAGGAAGTAACATTCTTACCTCCTGTCCAAGAGTTAAAGTGGGTTGCGGGAGTTGGGGGGGGGCAACTTTAAATCAGAAGTATGTTTCAAAGTAAAATATTCAACTGAAGTATTCAACACATAAGTGTGTGCCTGCATGCTAAATTGCTTTAGTTATTTGACTCCTTTCGATTCTATGAACTGTAGCTCACTAGGCTCCTCTGTCCATGGATTCTCCAGGCAAGAATAGTGGAGTGGATTGCCATGCCTTCTCCAGAGGATCTTCCAGACCCAGAGATCGAACCTGTGTCTCATTATATCTCCTTTTGGGGTTTCCCTGATAGCTCAGTTGGTAAAGAATCCACCTGCATTGCAGGAGACCCTGCTTTGATTCCTGGGTCAGGAAGATCCCCTGGAAAAGGGATAGGCTACCCAATCCAGTATTCTTGGGCTTCCCTTGCAACTCAGCTGGTAAAGAATCTACCTGCAATGTGGGGGACCTGGATTTGATCCCTGGGTTGGGAAGAACCCAACCAAGTATTCTGACCTGGAGAAGTCCATGGGATATCAAAGAGTCAGACACAACTGAATGACTTTCACTTTTAACTTTTCACAGTAAAGTAGTTAATAAGTGAGATAAGTACCACTTTTTTGATATTTGATTCTATAACCTTATTTTTGCTTTCTTATTTTTCTAGTCATTTGAAAAGTGGGATTGAATTTAATAGGACAGATGTAGAATTTTAACCTACAGTGCAAGAATAGAAGATCAGATTATTTTAATATGTAAAGTGTCTTTAAATTTTTGGAAAGTGTAAAATAATACTTTCTCCATAATATGCTTTTCTCATGTTTAAACTTAAAAGGATATGATCTTTATATCATTTTTTTTTTTTCCTCCTAAAATCACCTGTCCTACAATACTTATTACCTCTGATTTTGTCTGGAGAAACAGTTACCATCATGTTGTAAATTTGGTCCCACAGCTTTTACTAGGTTCAAGGAATAGATCATAAAAAAATATGTGAGTTAAATAATAAAAGACAGGTGGGGTTGAAAGATTAATTTAGGATTGGTAATTTTGTTAACATTTACCTGTTATTGAGACTGACTAAGATAAATCAGTGTAACTTTATATTAGCCAATTTTGATGTGACCAGATAATGTTCATAAAATACCTTTACAGTTGATGATTATCTGTCCAAATGTGAATACATCTCTTAGAACAGCATGCTTTTGAAAATATTACTCTAGAAGATGATCAGTTTTCCTTAACTTGAAGGTGAGGCACTGCTTTGGTCAGTCTCTGTATTTGACTTTTGCCAAATCAGCATCAATGCTGCTATTAAACTGAAAAAACATACAGATTACTTCCCTTTTAAGACACTAAGGTATCCTTTAAAAGTATTCTACATACAGGATTAAGTATTCATTTTCATGATCTTAATAATTTTTGAAGTTAAACTATAGTGTTTCTTTTGATTATCTTTGGGTTATCACTTGTATTTTGGTTTATTGATTTACTTATTTACTATTTTATTTATTTACTTTCAAAATTTGGTTTGCAAACTTATAAACTTAACAGCTGTTGACTGTCTTCTGTGTGGAAGGCACAGTGCTAAATGCTCAATTTTTGTGCTCTCATTTTATTCTTGAGCCAACTCAATGGGTTAGGTTGTTTTAATTTCCACTTTTGTTTGTAAAAATTGAGGCATAGAAAAATCAGACAATTTGTTAGGGACTGCATAGCTTGTATGTGATGGAATAACTTGTTATTTCAATTAAGTAACTGGTTATTAAACAAAGCATTCCATTATAAAAAATTTTTTTATAAACCAGGAGTTATGTCTGGCTTATTAAAATATGTAGGTGTACAAGTAATGTTAACAATGATCAAGCACCTAATAGGCTGATATAAATTTATTCTGAAAAAATAATTTTATTAAATGCATGCCTCAATACCACAGGTATTTGAAGAAATCAGTGTACTTACACACAAGAGCCTTATAGTCCTAAAAATATCTTCATGACAAAACTATTTCAAGTTTGAAATGAAATGAATACATCTGTAAACACAAATATTTAAAATAATTTTCACATTTATATTGAAAAACAGAAATGCCATTTCATTGCGTATACTCTTATGACTTCATTAAAAGAAAATTAATACTGCTTATGATTGTGAACTTATACAGGTTCAGATCAGATCAGTCGCTCAGTCGTGTCCGACTCTTTGTGACCCCATGAATCGCAGCACGCCAGGCCTCCCTGTCCATCACCAACTCCCAGAGTTGACCCAGACTCACGTCCATCGAGTCAGTGATGCCATCCAGCCATCTCATCCTCTGTCGTGCCCTTCTCCTCTTGCCCCCAATCCCTCCCAGCATCAGAGTCTTTTCCAATGAGTCAACTCTTCGCATGAGGTGGCCAAAGTACTGGAGTTTCAGCTTTAGCATCATTCCTTCTGAAGAACACCCAGGGCTGATCTCCTTCAGAATGGACTGGTTGGATCTCCTTGCAGTCCAAGGGACTCTCAAGAGTCTTCTCCAACACCACAGTTCAAAAGCATCAATTCTTTGGCGCTCAGCCTTCTTCACAGTCCAACTCTCACATCCATACATGACCACAGGAAAAACCATAGCCT
>NW_011495025.1:4126352-4127439 GCF_000754665.1 Bison bison bison | reverse complement strand
ACATCCATACATGACCACAGGAAAAACCATAGCCTTGACTAGGTGAACCTTTGTTGGCAAAGTAATGTCTCTGCTTTTGAATATGCTATCTAGGTTGGTCATAACTTTCCTTCCAAGGAGTAAGCGTCTTTTAATTTCATGGCTGCAGTCACCATCTGTAGTGATTTTGGAGCCCAGAAAAATAAAGTCTGACACTGTTTCCACTGTTTGCCCATCTATTTCCCATGAAGTGGTGGGACCGGATGCCATGATCTTTGTTTTCTGAATGTTGAGCTTTAAGACAACTTTTTCACTCTCCGCTTTCACTTTCATCAAGAGGCTTTTTAGTTCCTCTTCACTTTCTGCCATAAGGGTGGTGTCATCTGCATATCTGAGGTTATTGATATTTCTCCCAGCAATCTTGATTCCAGCTTGTGCTTCTTCCAGTCCAGTGTTTCTCATGATGTGCTCTGCATAGAAGTTAAATAAACAGGGTGACAATATACAGCCTTGACGAACTCCTTTTTCTATTTGGAACCAGTCTGTTGTTCCATGTCCAGTTCTAACTGTTGCTTCCTGACCTGCATACAGATTTCTCAAGAGGTAGTTCAGGTGGTCTGGTATTCCCATCTCTTTCAAAATTTTCCACAGTTTATTGTGATCCACACAGTCAAAGGCTTTGGCATAGTCAATAAAGCAGAAGTAGATGTTTTTCTGGAACTCTCTTGCTTTTTCCATGATCCAGTGGTTGTTGGCAATTTGATCTCTGGTTCCTGTGCCTTTTATAAAACCAGCTTGAACATCAGGACGTTCACGGTTCACATATTGCTGAAGCCTGGCTTGGAGAATTTTGAGCATTACTTTACTAGCGTGTGAGATGAGTGCAATTGTGCGGTAGTTTGAGCATTCTTTGGCATTGCCTTTCTTTGGGATTGGAATGAAAACTGACCTTTTCCAGTCCTGTGGCCACTGCTGAGTTTTCCAAATTTGCTGGCATATTGAGTGCAGCACTTTCACAGCATCATCTTTCAGGATTTACAATAGCTCAACTGGAATTCCATCACCCCCACTAGCTTTGTTCGTAGTGATGCTTTCTAAGGCCCACTTG
>NW_011495025.1:4083005-4126252 GCF_000754665.1 Bison bison bison | reverse complement strand
CTCAGTTCCTCTGTATAATCATAAGGGATTTCATTTAGGTCATACCTGAATGGTCTAGTGATTTTCCCTACTTTCTTCAATATAAGTCTGAATTTGGCAATAAGGAGTTCATGGTCTAAGCCACAGTCAGCTCCTGGTCTTGTTTTTGCTGACTGTATAGAGCTTCTCCATCTTTGGCTGCAAAGAATATAATCAATCTGATTTCGGTGTTGACCATCTGTTGATGTCCATGTATAGAGTCTTCTCTTGTGTTGTTGGAAGAGGATGTTTGCTATGACCAGTGCGTTCTCTTGGCAAAACTATTAGTCTTTGCCCTGCTTCATTCCGTATTCCAAGGCCAAATTTGCCTGTTACTCCAGGTGTTTCTTGACTTCCTACTTTTGCATTCCAGTCCCCTATAATGAAAGGACATCTTTTTTGGATGTTAGTTCTAAAAGGTCTTGTAGGTCTTCATAGAACCATTTAACTTCAGCTTCTTCAGTGTTACTGATTGGGGCATAGACTTGGATTACTGTGATATTGAATGGTTTGCCTTGGAAATGAATTAGTATACAGGTTAGAATATGATTAATTTGAGCAAGATAACTTGTTAGAAGACTATTTCAAGTTTGAATTTTAGTAACTTAACTTTTTAAGTTACAGACAACTTTTGGGACCTAAGGAAACCAATGGTCCTTTTTCCCCAAAATAAGCATGTGTACATAAACAAAAAGTAACGTTAGTAGGTGCTAGTAGTTTGTGGATCACCTAGAGTATCCATGAATTTACTTTGAAAAATTCAGTACTAGTCTTTTGAAAATATTTAATCAGAAAAAAATATGAAAATCTTTTGCATCGCTAGTATACTTGGGTTGATGACATAGCAAAAAATGTGCACAAAGGAATACATATTCTATAGAAATTTTATAGTACAGATTTGCTTCTGGTCATGAGGGCTTCCCAGGTGGCGCTAGTGGTAAATAATCTGCCTGCCAGTGCAATAGACATAAGAGACGCAGGCATGCAACCCACTCCAGTATTCTTGCCTGGAGAATCCCCATGGACAGAGGAGCCTGGTGGGCTACAGTCCATAGGGGTCGCAAACAGTTGGACATGACTGAGGCAACTTAGCACACCTCACACATGGAGCAAAGGGCATTTTGGTCAGAGAGAATCAGAGGAAGAGATCTTTCTGCCTGCACAGTAGGCACAACATTCACAAGCACAGCATTTCACAAGCACAGCATTCCTCAGGAGAAGTTTTAGTCTGTAAACTGATTTCCCAAACTCTTAACTCATTTGAGTTTCGCTGGATAGTTACTTTGCTGCTGCTGCTGCTGCTGCTGCTAAGTTGCATCAGTCGTGTCCGACTCTATGTGACCCCATAGACGGCAGCCCACCAGGCTCCCCCGTCCCTGGGATTCTCCAGGCAAGAACACTGGAGTAGGTTGCCATTTCCTTCTCCAATGCAGGAAAGTGAGAAGTGAAAGTGAAGTCGCTCAGTCGTGTCCGACTCTTAGCGACCTCATGGACTGCAGCCTACCAGGCTTCTCCATCCATGGGATTCTCCAGGCAAGAGTACTGGAGTGGGGTGCCATTGCCTTCTCCGATAGTTACTTTAATTTTATTATATAATGAACACACCTGAGGATTAGAAATTAAATGTATTTTCTGTTATCTCACTGTTAATTTAAGCTTCTGGCTTTACCTAAACTATTCTTTCTTCTGTCACTTTCTCTTGTGCTATCAAGCTGAACCTCCAACCTGAACTCATCTATACATAGGCTTTCCTTCCATAAGACATAGGAATAGGAATATTGTATTTTGATTTCCTGAGTCACTTTTCTGGATGCTTTGTTTTACAGATAGATCATATCATTAATTAAAGATGTGAGTAGTAAAACATATTTTAGAATGTAAAATGTATTTTGAATTTTGAAGAAATTTATGCTTCTTGTGGCCTCTTATTTCAGAAATCCAGTAATATTTATTTATAATAGCAGGTAATAACCGATACTGATATCACTTTTAGGATTTATTAGCCCCTGGTATGTATGTTACTCATTTAGTCCTCAAAATAATTTGATGGATTGGTAGTAATTTCCTTGTTATACAGATGAGGCTGTTGAGGATTTTTTGTTGTTTAGTCACTAACTCATGTCTGATTCTTTGTCCTCCTCCAGGGGATCTTCCCCACCCAGGGATTGAACCTGTGTCGTCTTCTCTGGAAGGCGGGTTCTTTACCACTGAACCACTAGGGAAGCTATCGAGGATTAGAGATTTTAAGTAAATAGCCCAGGTTCACACAGAAAGTTGTAGAGCAGGTGCCAAACCATGAGGTAGGGCTCAGAATCCGTGCTCTTAAACTGTTCACTCTGTAGATATGGAGCCTAACCATAGTTTTCTTAATAAACATTTGCATATTTTGTTCTAGTGAAGAGAAGCCTTTGATATCCCTTTCAAAAATAGTGGGAGTCTAACATTGGCAAAATTGTCCACTTCTTTTTCATTGTCCATTAAAGAATACAGTTGACTCCAGTACATATTGGAAGTAGTGCTATTAACCCAGCAGCAACTGGGAAATAACTTGGAGTAGTTGGACTAGTAGATGTTTAATGTTCCTTTAGTCAAGGCCTACAGTGAATGATTCTTAAAAAAGTATGTTCACCTTTGGGAGAGGGAAGTAACAGATTGAAATTAGAAATAAACATATAACTTATTCCTCTGTATGACAGTTCTGGGGGAAAAAAAGTAGCTCATGGTGAACTAAACCATGAAACTTTAATTTTTAAAAATCAGAACTAGACTTGCACTTAGCTGAAGATTTTATTATTATGAATCTGTTGATCTTGGAATGATTTAAAACTTTGCTTAAAATATTTAGTGATACAGGAAAAATAGAAACATCCAATAAAGGGGAAAGCATTTTTCATATTCAAGTTGTCTTTGTTCTTAAAATCAATCCCCTTGTGTTTTTCAGTGTAAAATAATTTGAAACTCTATAGATAGGATAGTTTGAAATCATCAGTGTTTGTGCTGACTTTCTGAACTGTGTTCAGTTTTTAAAAGGAATAAAATTAAATTTAAGTCTGTGTTTTAAGTTTATTATTCAGGTTTATGTGAGTAAGTTTCCCATAGTAAATTCATATCAGTTATAGATGTGGGGAAAATGTGGTTTCACACATTTCTAATAAGTTAGTGCCTAGTTGTTAGTGGGGATCCATGTTTTCAATCCTGCCTCTTGCCACTTTAAATGAAAGAGATGCATAATTTGTTACCAGTTATGTATGTGTAGAAACTTACTTTTTTAAGAAATAAGATCATTACTAGCTTGTGAAGGGTTCTCAACATAAAAACATTTATTTGTGCTTCATTCATCTTCATCACTCCTGTGAGTGTCCTGAATATAATCAGCAGTATGTTGTTAAAACCAGTTCTGACCACCATGGTTTTTTCATGTTTGGGATACTGACATTACTAAAGAGGAAAAACTAATGTCTTACTAAATAAGTCATGCTTTATTTAGTCTAAATACCTTTACAGAAAACACGTGATATAATGTATAGGTTTCATTTTTATATGTAGATGGCTTTAATTTGTCTAAGAACATAAATGGTTATTAGTTCAGTGAAGGAATATAAGTATATATATCCAATATTTCCTCATCATTTTAGTATTATTTTATTGTTTTGTGGTTGGAATTTATTTAAAATACCATCATTAAAGTCTTATTGAATGAATTCTTTTTTCTCCCCCTCACAAAAGTAAAGCATTTGATTCAATAAAAGGTTCCACAGCCTCGCTCTGGGTTGACAAAGACTTGCTTGGTTGATTAGCATGAATGAGAATATGAAAGATTTAAAGCAAAGCTGTCAAAGCAATTAGAACTGAAGTCCTCCTATTGCTGAATAATGAAAATCATGCCTGGAACACTTTCAAATGTATCTAAGAAAATTGTACTTATGCAAAATGAAATGATAGTGAATAAAAGAAATGGAATAATAAAAGCCAACAGAGGTAAAATTGTCCAGGTATCATTTTAATATATTCTTGCTACCGTATTTTAGACTTATTAAAAAATATGATACAGGGTTTCTGAAAAAAGATTTATTTATAATGTTCAATCTAGGAATTGCTTATTTGGATGCAGTATGTATGTTCAATATCTAATTGTTTGAAAATATTTAATTTTAAAGTGATTCTATATGATTTATAAAATCTACCATTTGGAGTTTTTTTTTCCTTCTTGCAATGTAACATATAAGTCAGTAATTTGAAATGGAATACAGATATTCAAGGTACAAAAGAGATGAATAGGAATTTAACATTTAGTATACATTTTTAATGCTTTTAAATCTTAAAAATCTAGAATACATTAATAGAGTTTCAGAATATTTTGTGTGATTAAGAAGACTCATGGTGAAAATAATACAAATAGAAAACTTATAATCATTTTATATTTTATTAAAACAGTTGATCCTAGGATATAATTATATACATTGATTTTTTTCAGTTTGTTCAGTTATTCAATATTAAACCATCACTTATCCTATTTTTACAATGTGTAAACATTGTGAAAAATACCAAGATGACTTAGACATGGATCTGGCACTGACAGACTTGCATTCTAAGGAAGGTAGCTATGACAAATATCTTATATACCCTAATTCATTAAATAGATTGAATGTGAATGCCATTAATATGCTTATAAAAAGTGATGTGATTTAAAGGAGAGATTATCTTCATCTATATATTGTATTTGAATTTGGTCATGACGTGTGTGTATGTATATCAATTTAAAATGTTTTTGCTTATAAATAAGTAGTCAAAGTATCTTAACACAGGGAATTTATTGGCTCATATAACTAAAGGAGTTCACATGGAGAGCAATGAACTGACACAGTTCATTCAGAGCTTCTCTCTTTCTGAAGTTAGCTTTCAGCTCTACTCTTCTTTGGTAAGAGGGTGGCAAGAGTGAATTCTGAGACTTACTACTGTACATAGCAATCTATAGAAGAAGAAACACTGCCCTAGTTTTTTAAGCAAGCACTATAAGAGCTACCTTGATTGGAGTGGCTAGGATCCATGTTCACCCTTAATCTTTGGCTAGGATGACCAAACATGCATATTGGAGTAAGTGAACCAAGGCTCATCCTTGGAGTTGGAAGTGGGCCTTGGTTTTCCCTGAGTATTCATCTGCACGGGGAGAGTTTTGGAGATAATGCACTGAAAATCCATGAACTACTGGAGAATGGATCATGGGTAGGCATCCTGCAGCGTCCACTGGGGTGTAATTTAGACATTCAAGCATCAGGAAGAACATTTGGGCAAGTAGATTATGTGAACATGTGAAAGACAGAAAATACCATGTGCAGAGGTCTCTGAGTATTTCAGTTCATCTGGGTAGAGTATGCCTGAAGGTAAGTTGTAGGAAATAACAGCAAAAGGATAAATTGGGATCAGATGGTAACTGGGCAATAAAATTTGGAGTTTACTCTGTAGCTCATGGGAAGCACTCAGCATTTTGAGCTTTAGTTCAACAAGCTCGGAATTGCTATTAGGATTTAAATTTGTCGGTGACTGATTTTAAAGAACATGTATTGCAAGTGCATCATAGTTCTTGCCTTTAGTACTTGCTTAAATGTTGATGTCATATTCTGACACAAGAAAGAAGACATGAGACAGTTTGTGATGTCTAGCTTTAGGTTATAGAAAGATAGTTGTTTCTTTACTGGAAAGAGAAAAACACAGTAGGGAAAAATCTGAAGGGGAAATTGATGAGTCTATTTGGATATATTGAATTAGCTACTCATGGAGCAGTTGAATGATAGAATCCTTAGAATTCAATTTTTCAAAGCTTTCTATTTTACAGATGAATAATATTCACAGAATGTAATGACTTTGTTCACGTTGCTTTACATTTTGGAGCTAGTTTTTACACCACTTCTCTTGACGGTAAGCTCCATATTCTGCCCATTTTAACATAGCTGCCTCCATGTTTGCTCTATAGATTGATATATTTTGCCAGAGTAGAAAGTAATGCTTAACATTTATTGAGCATCATTTTATTTCAGGAATTGTGCCAAGCTGTTTTTTTATCTTATTTACGTGAGAAGTGTGACAATGAAAATCTTAGTATCTGATGTTACTGAATACTGACAACATGATCGTTCACTGTGTCAAGCAATTTGCATGTATTGTATACTGTGCTTATAATAACCATCCTATGGCAGGTAGTATTGTTATTTTCATTTTATAGAAAATTTCAAGTTTATGTAGCATGCCTAAGATCACATAATCTCCAAGGGCAGAGCATGATTTGAATCCATGAAATTCTTGTGCTCAAACCAGTGCACATGACCAAGTTCAAAGTAAATCCTTAAAATGTTTTTTAAGTTTGATGGAGAAGAGAGGGTAGACTGGAGAGAGTTGTGCTTAGAAGTTAGAAATGTGAGATTAAAAATTCATCTAGAGGTCAAGCCTAATAGGACTGATGATGATATGGATATTTCAGTAATGTACACTAAGATGGAAATTGAAGCTATGAGGTTGGTCTGTCTATAAAAGGGAGAGATTATAGAAAAAGAAAAGAAGAGGGGTAGAGTCAGAATCTGAGTTGAAAGAATAATAATTGAGCAACTAAAAAATAGGAGGACCATGAGGAGAGTTCAGTGATCATAAATGCAATAGAGAGGACTTTTCCAAACAAGTTGGGCAAATTCTCCAGTGCTACCAGCAAAGCCTATTAGGGTTGATGACTCGGATCCCGGTCATTGGATTCCTATTGGGACGCTAGTTTTTATCAAGTAGCTAGCAATTACAGAAAGCACTGGAATAGGGTTAGTGAATGAGTGTGATGGCTGTATATAGCTGGAGAGAGATTTCATTGGGGAGGAAAATCTTAAAGAATCACAAGGGAGATAAAATAGGTAATAAAGGTTGATATTAGAGGCTATGGGAAGGAGAATGGAAAGTACTAGTGGAAAAATAGTTCTACAAAGGGAAGCTAGAAAGAAAAGAGATTGATGGAGATTTGGAAAACAAATATGAAGTGAAACTGGTAACAGTCTCACTGATTACCTTAGTGCTCTCAGTATAGTAATATGACTAAACCAGCACTGTACCTCGCTGTGATGTTTTTTGCCAAATATTGCGCATAGCACAACTGATAAATTCCCTAGAAACAAAGACTTAAAATTCAAATCCTGCTGTGAAAGAGATAAGCTATCAAACATACAAATCATGCCAAATAAAATTGCCTGTTCCTGTAGGTGCTTAATCAAAGTGCACAACTTGTAATGCTATATCCTAAGTGAATGTAAAGAGAAAAGTGAATTTACTCTGTAAACTTGTGAAGTTTTTATGTTTCCTTTTTTCCATTTGCTCATCCTGTGTTTTTTTCCTTCTGGCTGAAGACCTTTGCTTGAGTTCTTGCAAGTGTACTGTATCCACCTTCTCTTTTCAACCTTCCTTCATGCAAAATAAGAGCAGATTTCATAGTCAGTTTACAATAATAAATGTTTATTTAGCACTTACTATGCCCCAGTCACTGCTCTAGTGGCTTCAGATCAGATCAGATCAGATCAGTTGCTCAGTCATGTCCGACTTTTTGCGACCTCATGAATCGCAGCATGCCAGGCCTCCCTGTCCATCACCAACTCCCGGAGTTCACTGAGACTCACGTCCATCCAGTCAGTGATGCCATCCAGCCATCTCATCCTCTGTCATCCTCTCCTCCTCCTGCCCCCAATCCCTCCCAGCATCACAGTCTTTTCCAATGAGTCAACTCTTCGCATGAGGTGGCCAAAGTACTGGAGTTTCAGCTTTAGCATCATTCCTTCCAAAGAAATCCCAGGGCTGATCTCCTTCAGAATGGACTGGTTGGATCTCCTTGCAGTCCAAGGGACTCTCAAGAGTCTTCTCCAACACCACAGTTCAAAAGCATCAATTCTTCGGCACTCAGCCTTCTTCACAGTCCAACTCTCACATCTATACATGACCACAGGAAAAACCATAGCCTTGAGTAGACGAACGTTTGTTGGCAAAGTTATGTCTCTGCTTTTGAATATGCTATCTAGGTTGGTCATAACTTTCCTTCCAAGGAGTAAGCGTCTTTTAATTTCATGGCTGCAGTCACCATCTGTAGTGATTTTGGAGTTCAGAAAAATAAAGTCTGACACTGTTTCCACTGTTTCCCCATCTATTTCCCATGAAGTGGTGGGACCGGATGCCATGATCTTCATTTTCTGAATGTTGAGCTTTAAGCCAACTTTTTCACTCTCCACTTTCACTTTCATCAAGAGGCTTTTGAGTTCCTCTTCACTTTCTGCCATAAGGGTGGTGTCATCTGCATATCTGAGGTTATTGATATTTCTCCCAGCAATCTTGATTTCAGCTTGTGTTTCTTCCAGCCCAGCGTTTCTCATGATGTTCTCTGCAGAGAAGTTAAATAAACAGGGTGACAATATACAGCCTTGACGAACTCCTTTTCCTATTTGGAACCAGTCTGTTGTTCCATGTCCAGTTCTAACTGTTGCTTCCTGACTTGTGTACAGAGTTCTCAAGAGGCAGATCAGGTGTTCTGGTATTCCCATCTCTTTCAGAATTTTCCACAGTTTATTGTGATCCACACAGTCAAAGGCTTCTAGTGGCTTAGAGATAATAAATTATTACTCCAACCAGCTCTGAGTTAGATTTTTATCCAAATATTCTTGACAAATAAGAAAATTAAAATATAGAATTTACATATTTGTATATTCTATAGTTAATTCAAACATGATCACTATAATAATCATTTAAGCTGTATAATGAGAAACTAAAGGGCTCATTTTGTAAAATAGTTATTTTTAAGCACGTAGAGAAATGTTGAAATGGAAAGAAAGGGTATCAATATCATGTCTTACTCTTCTGGTCCAGAAAATAAAAAAGAAAGAGCTTAGATATCTTGGAATGTGGAGTGTAATGAAGTCAGAAAGGCATACATTAGTGAAGCTGTACATGTGGAAGATATAAGCTATGTTCTCGCAGGCTTACCCTCATTTTAACTTGCCAGTCTCAACCTTACCTATTTCCTCCCTGAGTGCAAAGCAGAAAGTCTTTCTTTAGTAACTTGCTTTCCCTTTTTCTGTTCCCGGATTTGAAAGACTGATACTTTATGTATTTACATATTTTATGTTCTCTGCCATAATAAATTCTTATGTTCCATTAATATTTAATGATTATAGTAGCACAGTCCATAAATGTATGAATATATTCAATAAATGTTCCTCTTACCACTTCTACAGATTATAGTGACATTTTGTACAAATACGTTTCAAATTAAAATGAGTTCTTTTATTTAAAGTTTTTTTTTTGATGTGGACCATTTAAAAAATATTTATTGAATTTGCTATACCATTGATTCTGTTTTATGTTTTGGTTTTTTGGCTCTGTGGCATGTGGGATCTTAGTTCCCCTTCCAGGGAATGAACCTGCACCCCCTGCATTGGAAGGTGAAGTCCCAACCACTGTACTGCTGGGGAAGTCCCTGAAATGAGTTCTCAATGCTTGTATTTATCTTTTTATTAGTGAAAATTAACAACAATGCATTGTATATTTCAGATGAAAAAAATTCTAAACTTATCCTGTATTTAAATGAGTGCCAGTACCCTAAACATATTCTAGTAGTCTGAAAAAAAAAACACATCAGAACCTTAACAGTGGTAATAAGTGACTTGAGCAGTGACAAGCAGAGAGTCCTATGAGTTATAAATAAGCTAAATTAATTCAGAAGCAGCAGGGTGCTGCAAAGATTTGGTTGCTACCTTTTGATCAGTGACAAAAAACAATTCATTTTGTTCTTCTATGGTATATATGAATAGCTTCATGAGGGTTTTTTTTTTTTTTTTCTATTGAATTTACAATATTCAGTATTTGACTATGAAAGTAAGAAGAACCACGTTCTTCAAAAATGGTGGATTAGAGTATGTCAGGAACAGTGTCTTAGATAAAGTGTGTTAATATTTCAGGTCACTAGAGAGCCATGTAATTGGATAATTCAAAGCAGTTTATGCCTTTGCCCAGGGAGTAAGAAATCAAGAAAATTATTCAGATACATCACAATTCAAGATTATTTTTATTCATGTGTTTGTTTGAATTTCTTATATTTTTATATATTTCAAAGGAAGAGAAGCATATGATTGTTTTCAATTTTTGTGTCCTTTAGAGATGGCTGTTTACTCACATCCAAGTGAAAATCATCTTTGAATTTGCGGTTTCTCATTCATGATTAATGAAAAAGTTTGTGACATAGTTTATAATGAAAAATGTAATCGTTTTGTTAAAGGCAGTTAAATGTGATAAATAGCATTTAATGTACTAAATAGAGATAATAAAATACTGATTTATAATTATATTTGGCAGTTGAGTGAATAGCTTTTGTAGAAAGACAACAACATACTTAATGGACTCAGAATGCATGCATTTTATTTCTAGGCTTTAGACTTGGTTTAGTTTGTGCATCTATCTTCTATAAGTGTAATTCAATACTGATAAAAATATGGGGGAAATTATATTTTTACTTATCAAGGAATCTAATACTTCTATCAGTGCATAGAGAAGTAAAGATGAATTCAGCTATTAGTTTATAAATGTTCAGTTTTTCTATTATTATTGTTAATTCATATTGACTAAATATATGCTTTCTGCCTAAAGCTTTTCTAGATACCTTACATGTATTATCTAGTTTAATTCACAGCATGACAAGAAGTATTTTCTATTATTATTTGTATTTTAAAATGAGAGGAAGTTTAAGTAACTTTATGAGCTCACCCAGATGTTAAGGGAGGGAGGCCTAGATTATTATAAAAATTTTAATGTATTTATTTGTTCCCAATCTGCCATGCAGAGAAGGTTAGGACTATTAAGTTAATGGACATTTGAGAACCTCATCATATCACCCAAGTTTCTGGATTTGTCAGTAATAAAGTGGTAATGAAAATAGGGCGAAAAAGTATATTCACTAGGAATGCTTCCTTTGTTGGCCTTGAGATTCTGGAAAGGAGAGCATTTCTTCTGAAATTTTTGAAAATTTCTAGCCATTTCTGCTGAATATATCCTATGGCAAAAGATTTAATTTGGATGCACTTTATTTCATTTTTAGAGCTTGATATCAATTGGTGTCATGGTTTATGTTTGTCAGGGGCCAACAAGCCCTTTTAAGATGTCACGTCAACAAGAGGCTATTTGGCACTTGTGACTGCTTCCCTTGTGGCTTGCAATGCAGGTGACCTGGATTCGATCCCTAGGTTCGAATCCCCTGGATTTTGTAGGAAGATCCCCTGGAGAAGGGAAAGGCTACCCACTCCAGTATTCTGGCCTGGAGAATTCCATGGAGTGTATAGTCCATGGGGTTGCAAAGAGTCAGACATGACTGAGTGGCTTTCACTTATATTAATCTAGTGGATCTCAAACTTGACTTTGTAGCACTTCAGAAGCTACATGACGGTATTTCAAACCACAAATTGAATTCGTATTTTTCTTTTTTTAACCACTAAGGAAAAGAGTAGCTACAATTTCCTGAATTCAATTCTTAAGGTCTAATCTTTTTTCTTCAAATTTTGTATCCTACAGTTGTTTCTCTATGTCAGGATCTATTCCTGTAGTTATATTTATATTTTGGCACAAAAAATTTATATTCAGTTCTTTAGAGTTGTGTGTGTGTATATGTTTGCTTAGCTGCTCACTCATGTCTGATACTATGTGACCCCATGGACTGAGGCCTGCCAAACTCCTTTGTCCATGGGATTTCCCAGGTAAGAATACTGGAGTGGGTTGCCATTTTCTACTCCAGGGGATCTTTCCACGTAGGGATCGGACCTGCGTCTCTTGCCTCTCCTGCATTGGCAGGCAGATTCTTTACCACTGCACCACCTGGAAGTCCTGTATATAGCGTACAATGATAACCAAAATATTAAAGAAATAGTTGTAATTTTTTTCTTCAGTCATCATTGGTTAAAGAAGAATTCACAGTTGTGTTTCTGAACTCTTCAGGTCTTCTTTTTGGTTATGGGATAATGGATAGGGGTCTGAAATAGCAGAGGTGGTAAATAGAGTTACGTTAAGAAAGGACACACAGTTAATTGAGTATTTTTAAAAGTAGGCTTAAAAGAATAATCCCATAAAATGATCTATAACCTAAAAATAATAAGTTTAGAAATGAAGAGAGAAGGAAAATCAGAGGTATTCCAGAATTCTTACAGAAATATTAGGACAAGAAGTTGTGAAGCAGCTATTGAATGTTAAGTGCAACTTTGTCTAAAGAGGTTTTCTTCTGTTGTTAGTTTGTTACTTGTTTTATAGAAATCTAAATGCTCTCTCACTCATCCCCTTATCCCATTTCCTCCAATTACCCTTTGCTGCTTCTTGACAATTGGTAAAACTTGCGTTCTTTTTTATTTTTCTTTGGTGAGACCTTTAGACTTGGATTGGTGTTTTATGAATGTGATAGCATGCAGAGATAGATCATAAGGCAGCATGATGAGGAACAAAATAGCATTTGATGTGGTTTTTTACCAAAACCATAACTACATACAGATGTTTCACAACTTGAACACTTTGAAAGCCAACAATTACATCTTTCTTCCCCTGGATTCTAATCCTCTGCTCCAAGACTGCATCTGTGATCTACTTGGCACTGTTTGTGAGGATCTAGAATCCTGACCTTAGTGTACTAATGCTCATGTCTTGTCTTTGATAGAATCTTCTCTGATCCCACCCACCTATGCCAAGTATTGTCTCACTAAACCCGACCACCAGTGGTATACCTATCCTTGGAAGTCAGTAAAGGACTGTTTGTTTACAATGTGCCTGAAACTCTTCTAAATTCTATAAGAATAGGTAAAAAAAGACTTATATTCTTAAGAATTTTAATCTTCTTGTTATTTTGGCTATGGTTATCCCCAGGATGTTTAGCTTGGGGAACATGTTGCGAATTGGAATTCCTCACACTGCACTAGTGTTACCCTATTATTTACCCACTCCTTTAAGGATGGCTTAGAATTAAACTATCTTGGAAAGGAGAATAAACTCTTGATAACTGTGTAAAAAGATGTGCGGTAGATGACAACTCTGACTTCATGGATAATATTATCTATTGAAGAAGACAGACATATAAACAGATTATAACTACATGTTTCTATCATAATGGTGCACAGATGTGGCATGCAAATGTAGTAAAATAGGGGAAGTGCACGACAATAATTGGAGAGTTGTTTTACCTTTAAAGGGCTGGCTGATATAGGGAACAAATCTGAATTGGGTTGAAAATTTTGTAGGCAAGATGAGTTAGAGAAATAAAAGTGTAATTGAGATGATACACTAGAATGAGTGAAACCAGAGAATCTTTAGTTCAATATTAAAATTTCCAGGGAAAGCTAAGTTAAAGCTGGAGATGTTGATTTCTAGAAATTAAGAATCAAGATATGAGTTCATGAGTATAACTCATATTATAAATAATGGAAAATTAAAATAGCTACATAGAGGAAAAATAAGTATATAATCTTGGACTATAAAATAGTACACCATATATTTAAAACCTTGATAGAGCAGTTTTTGAAAATAGGGCCATCAAAAAGGCATTTTCTTTAGATCATTGAAAATTTATAGCATTTTTAAAGTCATAGAATAATTCTCAGATTTTAACTTGCTAGCTACTATCAGTCGAAGTGAAATGCATATATGTAAGTTTAAAAATGATATTTAAATTGTCTTCCTTTTGTGATTTCTGAAATAATTTTACCATAATAATCAATTGCAGTAAAAGCAGATCTAAGGCAAAAGGACCTAATTGCAAATTACAGGTTTTTTTTTTTTTTTGCAAATGTTAGAAGAATTCTAATATCAGCTTTTAAAACTTATGTAAAAGATCATTTTATACAACCTGATTTAAGTAGTATATAATTAACCTATATAGATAATTTAACTAATTTACCAGTGTTTAATCAGTTCAGGATGATGATATTGTTAGACTGAGGCCATGAATTTTTTTGTTATATCTTTAATTCCTGAAAGTTGCTTGTTAGAAGCCTGAATTTAGTAAAATTCTTAGAGTTTAATGAAACATAACCTTATGTTATCTCCTTATATGTATTTATAATAATACATAGCCATATAAATTATTTCACCTAGCATTATAAAACCAGGTAAAATTAATCAGCAAATTTTGGAGTTTCCATATTTCTCTGTTAATATACTTGCAAATACAAAGAATTGCAAAGATGCTAGATATTAAAATATTAGCAGTTAATCATTTAAAGTATCCATGTTTTATTCTAAGTATATAAGTACTTCCTAAATATATTTTTCAATCACAATCATTAGAAGTATATTAATTTTGAAGATATTATTACAAAGATAAGAATACACAGTGAATTTAAGGTACTTACAAGAATATTATCAATAAGTTTATAAGTTTATATTTTATTAATGGATATCCACACAATGATGAGTAGTAATTTGTACAGAAATAAAATAAGAAAGTTTGGGGTAAATTTAATTGAGATATGAGAAAAATAAGTTACTCTCAAAAAGAAGAAGGGTATCATTTAAAAAACCATGGAATTGCTGTAAACCATCACTATTGCTAAAATGCATTAATATGTAGGTCTCTCCACCACAACCAAAGATTTTACTGAGAATGAAAGAGGCTGTTCTCAACATCTCCTCCCTCCTTATTAGTTCAGGTTTGTTTGTTTCCTTACTTGATTTTATGGGTGTGAATCGTGTGAATCACTGGGTTACTCTCTGTACTTATCTAGTGCTTCTTTGATGTTTTAGTCTTAGTTTTGAGCATAAACCCTTTTACTTAATTTTCAAACTGAATTTTCTGTGATGATCCACCTATGCTGGGCTCTCCTCTCCTTTTTTCTTCTCTCTTACCCTCTCTCTTCCATCTGTGTTGATGTTTTAATCTCCATTCTGTTTCAGCTCCAACATTCTCTTTGACTCTCATTGATTTTCAGATTCTTCTAAAGTTTCCAGATTTCCTCACTGTCCCAGCATCTTGCCTTCTATCTAGTCACCTGTCCGTTTTATTCTACTGAAATGTGTCTATTTCCAGTCTAAAGTGACCTTCTCTTCTGGGAGATAGACAGTGTATCTACAATTTGCCTTATTCTAGTGTTTCTATCTCAAAAATTAGATTCTGTAGAAATCGTACTTGGGCATTCAAGCAGATTTAATACCTTCTATTATATTGTGGATATGGTTTATATTGTTTTCATCATCGTTGCTTTTTCCCTGATGACTGACTTATTGATATGTAGCCATGGCTATGTGAAAATAACCTTGAAATATCTCTGTGTTCTCTAACCCTAGATATACCTGACTTAATAACATTCTTTAACTGTCTTTTATCATCTGCCAGGTGTCAAACTCAACATTTAAAAATATTTTTAAAATATTGAGTAAGAAATTCCACGGTTTATTTTGAGTGTTTACATAAACTAAAAGCTCAAAAATATGGTTATTAAAATTTACTTTTAAAACCCAACTTAAATACTCATTGTACCTGAAAATACTCATTGTCATGAAAACAGAATATTCCTAACTTAAAGTAACAGTTTACTGCTGTTAAACACTCAGCTTTCCCTTGCCTACAATATATTCTTTTCTTAAAAACACTTAATAATTTGGGTTTCTGTTGGTAATCTGCCAGCATAACTTTCCAATAATAAAGATGCTTTAAGTTAAAAACACTTCACAAGTTTCTCTTCACTTACACATTCCACTGGGTAAGGCCCTTGAAGTTGTTACAATTATTATAGTCTGTGGGGATTAGTATATCATAAAGAGATTACTAGACTTCATTACTTAGCAGCACAATGAGAGAGGGTGCACCATGAGAATATAGAGAATAAATGTCTGAGTTGTACAATTAGAAGAGTTCTGGATAAACATGTTCTAGCACTGTCTTTAAAACATATCAAACCAACTAATTTTTATTGAGTAATAATTCATACATACTATTTCCTATAAGGGATAGAAAATACAGAAAAAATATGACATGACTTTGATTCTCAAGAATTCTATATTCATTTTGAAGAAGGGATTTTCAAAGAATTATCAACAACAGCATTATTTTCATAACAGGCAGAGAAATTGAGAATCCAAGAAATCAACAGTTGCCAAAGATGATGCAGGTGGGAAGTAACAGAGATGACATTCAAGTTTGTTTGTCTGGGTGAAAAGGTCGTAATCTTTTTTCATGTTAAGTCAACTAGATTAAAAAAAAGAGATGATCACATGTGAAATAACTTGGAATCCTTATGTGATGGTGACTTCAGCTTTTAGTATATAGTCTCTGTGTGCTCTAGAGGAATTCAGGAGGGTTAAAGTAAATGAACAAACACCCTCTTCCAACAATACAAGAGAAGACTCTATACATGGACATCAACAGATGGTCAACACCGAAATCAGACTGATTATATTCTTTGCAGCCAAAGATGGAGAAGCTCTATACAGTCAGCAAAAACAAGACCAGGAGCTGACTGTGGCTCAGAACATGAACTCCTTATTGCCAAATTCAGACTTAAATTAAGAAAGTAGGGAAAACCACTAGACCGTTCAGGTATGACCTAAATGAAATCCCTTATGATTATACAGTGGAACTGAGAAATAGATTTAAGGGCCAAGATCTGATAGAGTGCCTGATGAACTATGGAATGAGGTTCATGACACTGTACAGCAGACAGGGATCAAGACCATCCCCATGGAAAAGAAATGCAAAAAAGCAAAATGGCTGTCTGGGGAGGCCTTACAAATAGCTGTGAAAAGAAGAGAAGCAAAAAGCAAAGGAGAAAAGGAAAGATATAAGCATCTGAATGCAGAGTTCCAAAGAATAGCAAGAAGAGATAAGAAAGCCTTCTTCAGCGATCAATGCAAAGAAATAGAGGAAAACAACAGAATGGGAAAGACTAGGGATCTCTTCAAGAAAATCAGAGATACCAAAGGAATATTTCATGCAAAGATTGGCTCGATAAAGGACAGAAATGGTATGGACCTAACAGAAGCAGAAGATATTAAGAAGAGATGGCAAGAATACACAGAAGAACTGTACAAAAAAGATCTTCACGACCCAGAAAATCACGATGGTGTGATCACTGACCTAGAGCCAGACATCCTGGAATGTGAAGTCAAGTGGGCCTTAGAAAGCATCACTACGAACAAAGCTAGTGGGGGTGATGGAATTCCAGTTGAGCTATTGTAAATCCTGAAAGATGATGCTGTGAAAGTGCTGCACTCAATATGCCAGCAAATTTGGAAAACTCAGCAGTGGCCACAGGACTGGAAAAGGTCAGTTTTCATTCCAATCCCAAAGAAAGGCAATGCCAAAGAATGCTCAAACTACCACACAATTGCACTCATCTCACATGCTAGGAAAGTAATGCTCAAAATTCTCCAAGCCAGGCTTCAGCAATATGTGAACCGTGAACTTCCTGATGTTCAAGCTGGTTTTAGAAAAGGCAGAGGAACCAGAGATCAAATTGCCAACATCCGCTGAATCATCGAAAAAGCAAGAGAGTTCCAGAAAAGCATCTATTTCTGCTTTTTTGACTATGGCAAATCCTTTGACTGTGTGGATCACAATAAACTGTGGAAAATTCTGAAAGAGATGGGAATACCAGAACACCTGATCTACCTCTTGAGAAATTTGTATGCAGGTCAGGAAGCAACAGTTAGAACTGGACATGGAACAACAGACTGGTTCCAAATAGGAAAAGGAGTACGTCAAGGCTGTATAGTGTCACCCTGTTTATTTAACTTATATGCAGAGTACATCATGAGAAACGCTCGGCTGGAAGAAACACAAACTGGAATCAAGATTGCCGGGAGAAATATCAATAACCTCAGATATGCAGATGACACCACCCTTATGGCAGAAAGTGAAGAGGAACTCAAAAGCCTCTTGATGAAAGTGAAAGTGGAGAGTGAAAAAGTTGTCTTAAAGCTCAACATTCAGAAAACAATCATGGCATCTGGTCCCACCACTTCGTGGGAAATAGATGGGGAAACAGTGGAAACAGTGTCAGACTTTATTTTTCTGGGCTCCAAAATCACTACAGATGGTGACTGCAGCCATGAGATTAAAAGACGCTTACTCCTTGGAAGGAAAGTTATGACCAACCTAGATAGCATATTCAAAAGCAGAGACATTACTTTGCCAACAAAGGTTCGTCTACTCAAGGCTATGGTTTTTCCTGTGGTCATGTATAGATGTGAGAGTTGGACTGTGAAGAAGGCTGAGCGCCAAAGAATTGATGCTTTTGAACTGTGGTGTTGGAGAAGACTCTTGAGAGTCCCTTGGACTGCAAGGAGATCCAACCAGTCCATTCTGAAGGAGATCAGCTCTGGGATTTCTTTGGAAGGAATGATGCTAAAGCTGAAACTCCAGTACTTTGGCCACCTCATGCAAAGAGTTGACTCATTGGAAAAGACTGTGATGCTGGAAGGGATTGGGGGCAAGAGGAGAAGGGCACGACAGAGGATGAGATGGCTGGATGGCATCACTGACTCGATGGACGTGAGTCTTAGTGAACTCCGGGAATTGGTGATGGACAGGGTGGCCTGGTATGCTGTGATTCATGGGGTCGCAAAGAGTCGGACACAACTGAGTGACTGATCTGATCTGATCTAATCTGAAAGTAAACAAGGAAGGCTTCCTTCTTGGAGGAGATTGAGTTGTATTTTGAAGTGAAGTGGGATAAACATACACAGGAAAAAGATGAAATAGCAGGAGTTGGTACAAAGGCATATAAGTAAAGATAAGCTTTTTGTGTCATTCAAATATCAAAACTAATAAATAGAATTTTGTCAGCTTATAATAGAAAGGCTCTTTTAGTAATAGGTGAGACCTAAGATTGGATAGGACATATTTGTGGTAGTAGCTACATTGATTGATCATGAATTACTATGGGATTTTCATAGGTTGAATAGGCTGTGATCTCAACTTGAGTATTAATACCAAATCTCAATTGGTATTAAAGAGAGGTGGACAAAATGGTGAAATGGGTTGAATAATAGGCTAAGTAGTTTTTATCAAAATGAGTAAGCCCACTGAGAGAAGGCGTTATTACTAGGAGATCAGAGGGCTCCAAACCAAGTCTTCAGAAGCAGTTGGGTTAAATGAATTCAGGAAAAAAAGAGTTAAAAGATTTTTTATAGGAGTGGATATAGAGGTGCAACAGTCATCACAGTTTTAAAGAGGCCCTTTGGTAAAGAGCTTCAGAAACAAAGATACAGTTTTTGAAATGATGGAAGAGAAACTTTAGAGAAGAGGAAGAATGAAGGGGCCATGGCTTTAGCAATGAAAAGATGTTCATTTCTTAAATAAACACAATGAGTGGATCTCTACTAGATATTGTGTTCAACATAGCCATTATAAAGAGGTGTTCTATCACAGAGGCAAACTGCTCTGTTGAGGTTGGTGATTCCTGTGAGGGAAATTTGTGGAGGGCAAATTTAATCAGATATGTTTTTTCTATAAAATGTTGGCTTACTTATGAACCTACTGTGGGTATCCTGAAACTCTGAGGACTCCTGAAACCATTCCAACTATTGATAATATTGTGATCCAAAATTATTTTGGCATCTCAGAATGGGGGCTGTCTTAGAGACTTTACAATTAGGAGGGACCCACGTTTCTCCTTTTGGGTTTCGTTGGGGCCTCTGCAATTCTGAAGAATATAATAAATAAAATGTAGGTTAGGCCACTGTATTGTTCTCCAGGTACAAATTAGTTAGGCTGCTATTATGTCACATTCTTATGCCATAATGAAACAACATGCTCTTGAGAAATGAGCTAGCATTACATTATGAGCAAAACAAGAACAGAGAGGTTCCAGAGTTGTATTGTTACATGAATCAAGTATACAGAGCTGAAGTGACAGACTTTACCAGCAGCATATTAAAAGTGCTCTCTGGTAAAAGTTACCATGATATTTTCAGATAAACTGTGCATCCAGGACACATGGAGAATGACAAGATCATGAACATCATCTCTGAATATGAGTCATGTTAGGTATATGCTCAGCTATCAAAGAGCAGTTCATTTTAAAATAAACCATATTTTCCTGTAATTTTAGGGCAAGAGAAGAGAAAATGGTTTATGATGGAAATAAAGATGTTGATCTCTGACAGCTGGTCTTTTCAGGTCTTTTCAGTCTAGGTGAAAACACCGGCTATAGCAGCAGTGGCAACAAACTTACCAATTTCCCTTTTTATTTGAAAGGTTCCTTGGACACTTAAAAGTGAAAGGCTTTCAGTGTCATCTCCAGATCTCTAAATCAAGAGTGGGTAGCCCCTATTTGAGGAATCAGTAATCATCATTTCAAATGCTGAGAATATTGTTGATGAGGTAGACTTAAGAGACTTTTCTATGAATATGTTGTGGGTGTTACCAAAATGATCCCTGAGATTAATCCACTCTTATTTCTCTCATATCTCTACACCCAGACCTCCTCAAGACATCACCCATCTTCTCTCCGCCGCAAAAATCACTCTGATATTGAAAGCTAAATTCGTCATTGGATTGTAAACTTAGAATCAAGGGAGCTATTGCTGATTTTCTTCACAAGACCAGCTCTTTTTGCACACTTTTCATGATAAGCTGTGCTGAAAGCATAAGGTTTCTCATGTGCTTAGTCGCTCAGTCGTGTTGGACTCTTTGTAACCCCGTGGATTGTAGCCCTCCAGGCTCCTCTGTCCATTGGATTCTCCAGGCAGGAATACTGGAGTGGATTGCCATGCCCTCCTCAAGGTTTCTCATATCAAGTCATAAAATATGTAATATTTCAAGTAGGGTGCACAATTCTGGTTATTCTGGCCATGTTTTATTTACATGGTTGGGGCAGGTATGGCAAGTAGCATTGATTATGTAGATGGAAATCTGGAGTACTAAAATTTTTGGAATGCATTATTTTATTTTGAAAGTGCATTTTTTTACTGTGTTGGAACCTAAAATGCAGCAACTTAGTATAATTGAATGAATTTAGAACATAAGCAGGAAAATATTCCTAGGATTTCTTCAAAATTAGCATTTTAGATTTTTTTCTTTTAAAATAAAGCTTATTGAAATTACAAAAAATACAGTAATTATCAGGACAATTAGACAGCTGTTGTGAATGGAAACTCTCTAATAGAAAACTTTTGTTTTGTTTCTGCTACCCCTCCTGTGCTTTAGGGCAGTGTTCTAATTAGCAACTTTCTGTCAGCTTTTTTGAAAGATCAAATATTTGATGTTAACTTTTGTTTGAAGTAGTGGCAGTTTTGTTAGAAAACTGTGAGCTCAAAATGGGGTATTTATTATAGTGTTATGTGTCCTTACTGAGGAAAAAGGAATATAAATAAGTGCTAATGGGTATCCTGGGTACCCTATAAAGAATAATTCATTCCCACTCAATAAAGGAGAAAAGCCAGGGATTTGGTGTGATAAACAATATCAAGTGAACATGCTGGACTTATGAAATGATAGCAGTTGTGTAGGTACAGTAATAAATCCTTGAAAGACAATTATTTAATTCTTCTAAGACTTATGAAATGGTCATTTTTCTCCCAAGTGCACAATTCTGGTTCTGTGCACAATTTCTCCCAAGGAGAGAAGTTTGGGATGATTAAATTATATGCATAATTTTAAGAGGATTTCTAGTTTTCCTAATGAAATTATTTATGATCTGTTCTCCAAATGTGAAGTTATTTTACTACATGGATAAATAGTAATTTTTGAAACTGGCTGTATCACTGAATGCTCAGAGTTGTTTTTTCACTTACCATCTGGAGAAGATTCCAGACAATAGTGTGTGCATGAATGTATACACAAACCCGACATCCTCAGTAGATTATTTTTTAGTTTCCTGTAGATTCTGAAGTCTTTCTAGTGATGCTGATGTAAGCAGTTACTTCTGTTCGTTTTACACAGCTGTTGCTTTGTGTTATAAAGAAACTAATACTCTGGGACACTGCAGGAACAATCAGGCGAAGTAATCAGTTTTCCTTTCTTGAAGAAAATATTTGAGTGAAAGCCTTTGACCTGGTATGTTTAAAGGAAAGAATTAAGTTAAAATAAGAGAAAATAGATACAGCCCAGAGATTAGCTAAGAATAACATCGGGAGTAAATAGATAATTTGAAAAGAATGGAAAGTTACCTATCTGCATGTCCCCAACCCACACAAGATATTTTTTGAAGTATAACCAAAAGTATTTTGATTGTTTTCCTGTGAGCAGTTCTAATCATGGATGTTAAGTATTTTCCATTGAATTGTCCTTGCATAGTCTAATTGCTGTTTTTATAAGAAATTATTTCCTGATGTTTAACCCAATTTTCCTTTATCCAAATTAACTCCATTATTTCTAGCTGATGTAAATCACAAACACACTAAGAAGCCTTTCATGGTTTTGTTTCTCCATAGATCTGAAGCCTTCACTGTTTTGTATATTTCTATTTTTTTATAAGGCATTTCAAAATTAATATGCAAAATACTATCCTATCAAGTTAGAAGAGTTGAAGGACCTCTAGTGTATGATGGAAAGAAATGGGAGAGGAAGATGATAAATTAGGCCAAATTTCCTTGTGACTACTAACATTTTTCCCTTGATGATATTTGGTTTTCTAAAATAAGAAAGTCATTGGAGATATACTAGTATTATTATAGCCTACTTTTGCTTTGTTCCATTTACTAGAGAAAACTAAAGATAGTTTTAGACATTTTACAAGTCTTTTAATTGTGTTGGCTTTAAACTTAGAACAAACTTTTAGTGTTTATATATTTTAGAGTTGGAACAAAATTTTTAAATACATAAGGCAACTCTCAAAATTAAGAATAAAGAGATAATTATTTTATCTCCTTCCTAAAATTCTTCCCTTCATGTCCTTATTAATATGAGTCAACCATGTGTATGCTCAGTTGCTGAGTCATGTCCAACTCTGTGACCCCCATGGACTGTAGCCCTCCAGGCTCCTCCATCTATAGGATTTCCCAGGTCAGAATACTGGAGTGGGTTGCCATTTCCTTCTCCCGGGGATCTTCGCCACCCAGAGATCAAACCTGCATCTCCTGCATTGGCAGGTGGATTCTTTACCACTACCTGGGAAGCCCTATGAGTCTTACAAATCCTGTTTAGAATCTCTGTGTTAGTACATTCACTGTTTCAGTCACCTGCCTTCTCATCAGCTCACAGTCTGACCCACTACCATCACTCCTATTAAGGGACGAAAAACTGAGAAATGTATAGATACTCAGTATTTCATCAATTTGATATCAAAAAACACAAGAGTGGACATCATCATATAAATGAAATGTGGCTGTGACTGTGTGTGGAGTGATAGATTGTATGGGACTGAATAGTTACTCTGTCATTGCACAAGCTAATGACTTTTGTGCAAGTTATTTAACCTCTCTGTACCTCAATTTGCTTATCTACAAGTTGAGTATAACAGTAATATCTACCTCATGATGGTATGAGGATCAAATGGGTAAATATTTACAAAATTAAAAAAAAAAACACTTAGAAAATTTCCTGGCACAGAGTAAGCATTTACTAATAATTATCTAGTGGTGGTAGTAACAATAATTCATAGAAAAATGTGATTTATATTTTTCACCAAGGGAAAAATCTGGGCAATGTGATATACACAAGTAATGAAATATACAAAATGTGATATACAAAAGCAATGACGTTTTGATACATACTACACCATGAATGGACGTTAAAGACATTCTTCTGAAAGAAATGTCAGACACAAAAGCCATCAATATCTCTTTCCCTATCTTCTTCCATCTTTGCTTTCTGCACCATCTGCACTCCGGCTCCAGAGAAAACTGGAAAGACAGAGACAGGGATATGGAGAATATTTAAGAATGAAGCAGGAGAAAGAAAGGAGAGAAAAAGCAAAATAGTGAGGCAGAGGAAGAGGTGCAGGAGAGGGGATTAATCTGCCTTTCTATGGCTTTAGAGAACGTTTTAGTTTTGTTTCCCCTGGAAAAAAAGGGCAACTTTTTCATTAAAAAATTAAATTTCCCATTAATTTTAGTCCTTACCAATAGTATATGAATTGGAAGACTCTGAAAGCTTCCAGATTTACTGACAAAAGAACACTTCTGGGCTGATACAGAAGACAGAGCTGGTGGTCAGCTAACTGCCTTTATCTGCCTTTCCCTACTTCTCCCAGTTCTCTGAGACTGAAAGAAGGCACATTTCATAAAGAAGGTCATTTCATGAACATCTCAGGGTTGGATTGAGAAAGAATGTGGATTTCAGTCACAGAATTTAAGAAAAAATAAGGGGCCATGTGACAATAACAGGTTATTTGTTTATAGAGTCTCTGTGCACAGAATATCTCAAAACAAATCTGTTAATTTGCCTCAAGGAAAAGAAGGATCATAATGGTCAGATATTTGGATATAAAAAGCCATGCTGTATTAATGTTAGAAAAAAATCATGAAGATGTCTTTAGTTGTGTACCATGAGTAAATTGTTTCATTTCATATTTTTTTCTTTGAGGTGAAATTGAGTTGCTGTTAATTATTAAATTTGACTTCTTGTACTTTAGAAAATAAGGGTTATGGGTTTAAAACACTAAGAATATATTTGCCTTTAATTTGATTCATGTTACTTGACCTAAAAGAAATAGAAATCAAATTGTCTATGATTATGATGAATGGGATTTTCTAGGAAGTGAAATTGGTTCAATCAGAGCAATTACTGTTTCTCATTATTGTTAGCCCAGAATAGAGCCAGTCTTTCTGCTATTCTTTACAGATGTCTCTCAAATATTACAGTTTGCCTTACCCAAAGGTGAAGGAGGCATTTCAGGATAAATTGTTAAACTATCAGAAGGTTACATGTGGATAATGATGAGAGTTTTTGGTAAAAATCACAATGTCTGAGGCAAATTTTTGGGAAAAGAATTGACTAAGCTTTCCTTATTTAGGCAATTGCATATGATCAAATATCACTGGATAATATTTAATAAAACTTGTTCTGCTTAATTTTGGAAAGGAGGATTTGAGGAAGCAATATAAGCTCAGAGGAAACATAGATTTAAATTTTTTTTTAAGAATTCATTTTTTAAAGATCAGACTTACTTAGGTTTACAGTAAAATTGGGTTTTAGTTCTAGAAGGTCTTGTAGGCCTGCACAGAACCGTTCAACTTCAGCTTCTTCAGCTTTACTGGTTGGGGCATAGACTTGGATTATGCCTTAGAAACGAACAGAGATCATTCTGTCATTTTTGAGATTGCATTCAGGTACTGCATTTTGGACTCTATTGTTGACTATGATGGCTACTCCATTTTTTCTAAGGGATTCCTGCCCACAGTAGTAGATACAATGGTCATCTGAGTTAAATTCACCCATTCCAGTCCATTTTAGTTGGCTGATTCCTAAAATGTCGACGTTCACTCTTGCCATCTCCTGTTTGACCACTTCCAATTTGCCTTGATTCATGGACCTAACATTCCAGGTTCCTATGCTATATTGCTCTTTACAGCATCGGACCTTGCTTCCATCACCAGTCACATCCACAACTGGGTGGTGTTTTTGCCTTGACTCAGTCTCTCCATTCTTTCTGGAGTTATTTCTCCACTGATCTCCAGTAGTATATTGGACACCTACCGACCTGGAGAGTTCATCTTCCAGTGTCCTAGAGGAAATCAGTCCTAAGTGTTCATTGGAAGGACTGATGTTGAAGCTGAAACTCCAGTACTTTGGCCACCTAACGTGAAGAGCTGACTCATTTGAAAAGACCCCGATGCTGGGAAAGATTGAAGGCGGGAAGAGAAGGAGATAACAGAGGATGAGATGGTTATATGGCATCACCGACTCAATGGGTATGAGTTTGAGTAGACACTAGGAGTTGGTGATGGACAGGGAGGCCTGGTGTGCTGCAGTCCATGGGGTTGTAAAGAGTCAGACACGACTGAGCGACTGAACTGAACTAACAGTAAAATTGTGAGGAAGATATACAAATTTCCCACATACTCTCTGCTCTGATACATGTATCAGTTCAGTTCAGTTGCCCAGTCATGTCTGACTCTTTGCGACCCCATGAATTGCAGCACGCCTCCCTGTCCATCATCATCTCCCGGAGTTCACTCAAACTCACGTCCATTGAGTCAGTGATGCCATCTAGCCATCTCATCCTCTGTCGTCCCCTTTTCCTCCTGCCCCCAATCCCTCCCAACATCAGAGTCTTTTCCAAGGAGTCAACTCTTTGCATGAGGTGGCCAAAGTACTGGAGTTTCAGCTTTAGTATCATTCCTTCCAAAGAACACCCAGGGTTGATCTCCTTTAGAAAGGACTGGTTGGATCTCCTTGCAGTCCAAGGGACTTTCAAGAGTCTTCTCCAACACCACAGTTCAAAAGCATGCTTCGGTGCTCAGCTTTCTTCACAGTCCAACTCTCGCATCCATACATGACCACTGGAAAAACCATAGCCTTGACTAGACGGACCTTTGTTGGCAAAGTAACGTCTCTGCTTTTCAATATGCTATCTAGATTGGTCATAACTTTTCTTCCAAGGAGTAAGCATCTTTTAATTGCATGGCTGCAGTCACCATCTGCAGTGATTTTGTATAGCTTCCCCATTATCAACATAGGTCACCAAAATATACTTTTTTAAAAACCAAGGATTAACTTATATCGATACATCAATCATTGTTGTTATTTGGTTGCTAAGTCGCGTCTGACTCTCTGGAACCCCATGATCTGCACCACGCCAGGCTTCCCTGTCCTTTGCTATCTCCCAGAGTTTGCTCAAACTCATATCCATTGAGTCACTAATGCCATTCAGCTGTAATCAACTGAAATCTGTAGTTTACCTAAGAGGTCAGTCTTGATGTTGTAATTCAGTGGGTTTAGAAAAATGTGTAATGACATGTATCTATCAGTATAATATACAGAGTATTTTTACTACCCCAAAAATCCTTTGTGCTCTGCCTGTTTATTGCCCCTGACTGGAAACCATTTCCTCTATCCAAGGGATTCTCCAGGTAAGAATACTAGAGTGGTTTGCCATTTCCTCTTTCAGGAGATCTTCCTGACCCAGGGATTAAACCCATGTCTCTTATTTCCTGCATTGGCAGGTGGGTTCTTTACCACTAGTGCCACCTTGGAAGCCCCAATATTTTTACTGTCTTTATAGTTTTGCCCTTTAAGAAAGGTCATAAAGTTGAAATATTATAGTATACAGCCTTCTAAGATTGGCTTCTTGCACTTAGTAGTAAAAATATTGACTTTTAAAAAAGTAAATATACACCTAACACTTTGAAATTTACATTTAATACCTTTGTCCTAAAAGCAAATTATATTCATCACTGACACTTAATGGAAGTATATGTTCAAAAAATAGGTTTAACAAGAGAAAGTATTAACTCTCTAATGTTTACTTTAATAGAAATTGTATTTAATTAAATTACATTTGCTTTTAAATAAACTATTGCTGAAATGAAGGTAATCCATTTATAATGGAACAGAGAAAAATACTTTATTTTTAAATACTCATTTTCTATTTCTCCAGATTTTATGTTCTCCATTTTCTCAAGTGGCATGACAATAAAAGGAAAATATAAAATGTGATTTTCCTATACATTATCATTCTGAAGTAGGAAACTTATGAAAAATGATTGATAGATCTCAAGGAAATGTTTAAATTATCACATCTAAGATAATGCTGAATCAAATATTCAATCTTCATTATAAGCAAGATTCCAAAGTAGATTATTTGTCTTAATTTTCCTTGTTAGATTTCCTCCTCAATTGTTTATTCCTTTTGTCCCTGTGACTTCCAGCACAAACACACACAATCGACCCTGTGTCCTGTCTTAACCATCTAGTAGTACCCCTACTATCTTATTAGTAGGGACAATAATTAATCTCTTACTATCGGCATAAACTGATAATGGTTTAAGTACTGTCAAAGAAAAGCCAGGGCTGGACAGTAGGCAAATTGGTAAAAAACAGATTGTAGATCCATTGCAGTAGCGGGAGGGAGATATCTGTAGAACTGGGTTCCATTCTGAATACTGCAAGGAAAAGTGGGGACTTAAGAGTCAAAGAGTGTGGTGGTCATAAGTGGAGAGAAAATTGCTAAGAGGGAACATGAAGGGCTAGGTTCAGTCACTTATTCATATCTGACTCTTTGCAACCCCATTGACTACAGAAAACCAGGCTTCCCTGCCGTTCTCCATCTCCCAGAGTTTGCTCCAACTCATGTTGAGTCGATGATGCCATTCAACCATCTCATCCTCTGTCGCCCCCTTCTCCTCCTGCCTTCAGTCTTTCCCAGCATCCGTGTCTTTTCCAGTGAGTCAAGGGCTAGGGGATATTGCTAAACTGACACAACAGGATTCTTGGTGATCTGGCCAGAGTGATCAAATATCACTGGTGAGGGGGATGGTGGAAGATGTGGAGCTTGATTAGATATTGAGGGTGAGCAAATGCCAAAGGTGGGGATTCCGATTTAGCAGAGTTCAGAAACTGGATTCCATAAGGAAGTGTAGAAGATTCAGACATCTGAGTAAAATTTGCTTAATCAAAGAATCTTTGGCAGCAAAAGTCTGTGATGATTTATTAGCATTTTATATAAGGAAAAGTGTGGAGAAGTTGGAAAATAAGAGTGGAATGCTAATCTCATAGTTCAGTTAACTCTGGGTGAAACCTTTCAGAATTACTCTTCCTTACAGAGGGTGTCAGTGCTCTTCTCCCACTACTTGTGTGTGGCCACGTGTACATGCATACACATACACATGTACTACACACACACACACACACACAGAGGCATGTGATAGTGGAGTGAATAATGAATACTGAACTTCTGAAAAGGTGCTCACCCAGCTATACAGCTATTCTGATGTGAGCTTTTTCACTGCTAGATTTTTTTAACCTTCAAACGTAGCCTTAGCCAAGCTTTAAATGTGTTTATAAGGACATCACTAGAAATTATTGTAATTCTCTTCTGTTGTCCTAGTGGGGCAGTGTCAACACCAGTTCATTTTACTGTAAATCATATTATATATCTAATGGATGTTTTTGCAAATATCTGAATAAAACTTCCTTTTCAGGGCAATTGTTTATTAATTTGAGAAATTGTATTTAGATTATATCTATGTGCTACCAAGATGCCAGGTAAAGATGGACAAATCATGCTGTAAAACTGTAAAACTGTATGTGCTCCCTCTAGAAAAAGAAAGTATTTTGAGGAGCATTATAAAGCCCATCTGAATGGAAATATCTTCCCAGTGACTGCTGTGTGCCTGAAATATGCAGCACTAGTCTAGAAATTGCATATAGGAGTGGAAATTCTGTTAAATTTTGAACATACCTCTTGAATCCAGGAAGACATTTAGCCATGCCTATAAATTAACACGTTTGTGCATATTTGGTTATTGTATTAGTTGATTATCACATTAGAAAGTAGAAAACAGCACTGAGGGAGGAAGGCATGGTTTGTGAAGCTTTCTTTTGAAGCAAATCACAGTACTGGCCAGTCCTACAGCATATTGATCTCTACAGCATATTGATCTATGTCAGGAACCCCTGCTGGGAAAAACGTTTAGTGCCAAGGAACAAATTTCCAGGTAATACCAAAATAATTTGTGGAGATGGATCAAGATCTGACTTTGACTTCTTAAATTTTTTTAGACAGTAAGTAATCTTTATAACCAGATGTCTATTTATTTAAAGCTAATGTTGAAGTGTGTTGATTAGAGGCAATAGAACCTTCTGACAAATAATGTTCTGAGGAGACAGTGCAGTTGACTGCAGAGTTAGGAGTATTTTATTGATGCTTTTTATTAATTGAGTAAAAGTGAAAGATTTCTATGCTTTTAACATCTAGCTCTAATTAATGGCTAGAACAGTCAAAGCTGTGTAAAATTGTTCTGAACATAAGCTGGTAAAATTCTTGTTCTACCTGCCAAGGGTCTGCCATTCCTGATTGAGTTTTTGGACTCCTAGGATGAGAAGTGTAAACACTGAAGAGGAATCACAGTATGGTGGTCTGTCTTTTCAGAGCAGTTGGGTTGGGGCAGTGGGAAGGCAGAGGGAGGGGAGGAAGCAGGAATGAGCATTGGAAATAGACTTCTGCTGCCTAAAAGAATGATGTGCTTTACATACCAGACTGAATTGATACTTTAGTTACTGCTGCAGTTCTGGATTTTTCACATAGTTTGGGAAAAAAAAAAAAAAGAAACAGCAGTTCTTATCTCTGTGCTACAAATTCCTTATTCTCTAGGGTGTGACATGAATTTCAAGTTACTTGGCCTAGAGAGTAGGAGTAAAGATAATCAGGGTAAGCTGACCTGAGGAAAGTACTCACATGAGCATCACTTGCTGTTAGATTACCGGCACCATTCACTTGTGTGCGGGAAGGTTGGCAGTCCATTCCTTGAGTGAAGGACTGACCTGAAGAATGCCTTAACACTTCACAGTTTGTTCAGATTAGGAACTGTCAAACCATCATAAAGAGAAACTGCTTTTTATTTCCATGAAGCCTTGATTTAAACATACACGTACTTGACAAATGTTTTATGAGTTCCTCGTTTGTATTTTATTGAGGTATAATTGACATATTGTATAGGCTTAAGATATATAGTCTGTTGATTTGATACATTTATGTATTACAGTATGATTACCACTTTAGCAGTTAACACCTCTGTCATGTCACATATTTGATTTTTTGTTTGTTTTTTTTGTGGTGAGAACAATTAAGATTTAGTTTTGTAGCAAGTTTTAAGTATAATATAGTATTGCTGACTGTATTTACTATGCTGTGCATTAGCTTTTCAGAAATTATGTTCTAGTTTCAAGTTTGTACCTTTAAACATCGTTTGCCCGATTTCCCCATCCCGCACCTCCTGGTAGTCACCTCTCTACTCTTGGTTTTTATGGCTTCAGCATTTTTAGATTCCACAGATAAATGATACCATACAGTGTTTGTTTTCCTCTGTCTGACTTATCTCACTTAGCATGATACTCTCAAGGTTCATCCATGTTGTTGCAAATGGCAGGATTTCCCTCTTTCTCATGACTGATTATTTTCCATTGTGTGTGGGTGTGCGCACATGCTTCTTCAGCCATTTATCTCTTGTCAAACACTTAGATTATTTCCATGTGTATAATGCTGCTATGAACATGGCCATGCAGATATCTCTTCCAGATACTGATTTCAGTTCCTTTAGATATATATCCAGGAGTGCTGGAATATATGGCAAATCAACTTTTAATTTTTTAGGAGTCTCCATACTTTTTTCTTTACTAACTGTACCACTTTACAGTCGCAACTGAAATGTATAAGGGCTCCCTTTTCTCCAGATCCTTGCCAGTCTTTGTTATCTCTTGCCTTTTAATAATAAGCCTCCTAACAGATGTGAAATGATATCTCATTGTGATTTTGATTTGGATTACCCAGATTCTTAGTGATAGTGATCATTTTTTCACATTACCTATTGGCCAATTGCATGTCTTCTTTGCCCATTTTTAACTGGAAAAACAAGCTTTTTTGTTAATAAGTTATATGAGTTATTTATATATTTTGGATATTACTCCCTTACCAGATATATGGTTTGTGAATATTTTCTCCCATACTATAGAGAGATCAATTTACTGATTATTTACTATATATAACTCTTTAGTTTAATGTGTTCCCTCTTGTTTATTTCAGTTTTTGTTGCCTGTGCTTTTGATACCTTTTCCAAGAAATCATTGCCAAGGCCAGTGTCAGGGATCTTTTACCCTATGCTTTCTTTTAGAAGTTTTATAGTTTCTGTTCTTTCATTTAAACTTTTGATCTACTTCAAGTTATTTCTTGTGAGTGGTATAAAATAGGGGTCCAGTTTCATTATTTTGCACACAGATACCCAGTTTTCCCAACACTGTTTATTGAGGAGACTTTTCTTTCCCCATTTGTGTTTTGGCATTCTTGTAAAAAATTAGTTTACCATACATGAGTTTGTTTGGGTCTGAGCTCTGTTCTGTTTCACTGGTTTAGGTGCCTGTTTCTATGCCAGTATCATAGTGTTTTGATCACTATAACTTTGTAATATAGCTTGAAATCAGGTAATGTGATGCCTCTAGTTTTGTTCTTTCTCAAGATTGCTTTAGCTATTCACAGTCTTTTGTGGTTCCAAACAAATTTTAGGATATATTTTTTTTAATTATGTGAAAAAATGCCATTGAAATTGTGATTGGAATTGCATTAAATATGTAGATTTCTTATGGCAGAAAATGAAGACGAACTAAAGAGCCTCTTGATGAAAGTGAAAGAGGAGAGTGGAAAAGTTGGCTTAAAGCTCAACATTCAGAAAACTAAGATCATGGCTTCCAGTCCTCTCACTTCATGGCAAATAGATGGGGAAACAGGGGAAACAGTGGCTGACTTTATTTTGCGGGGGGGCTCCAAAATCACTGCAGATGGTGACTGCAGTCATGAAATTAAAAGACGCTTACTCCTTGGAAGGAAAGTTATGACCAACCTGCTGCTGCTGCTAAGTTGCTTCAGTTGTGTCCAACTCTGTGAAACCCCAGAGATGGCAGCCCACCAGGCTCCCCCATCCCTGGGATTCTCCAGGTAAGAACACTGGAGTGGGTTGCCATGTCCTTCTCCAATGCATGAAAGTGAAGTCGCTCAGTTCTGTCCAACTCCTAGCGACCCCATGGACTGCATGCAGCCTACCAGGCTCCTCCGTCCATGGGATTTACCAGGCAAGAGTACTGGAGTGGGTTGCCATTGCCTTTTCCAACCTAGATAGCATATTAAAAAGCAGAGACATTACTTTGCCTACAAAGGTCGGTCTAGTCAAGGCTATGGTTTTTCCAGTAGTCCTGTATGGATGTAAGAGTTGGACTGTGAAAAAAGCTGAGCGCCAAAGAGTTGATGCTTTTGAACTGTGGTGTTGGAAAAGACTCTTGAGAGCCCCTTGGACTGCAAAGAGAGCCAACCAGTCTATCCTAAAGGAGATCAGTCCTGGGTGTTCATTGGAAGTCATCAAATTGGAAGGACTGATGCTGAAGCTGAAACTCCTATACTTTGGCCACCTGATGCGAAGAGCTGACTCATTTGAAAAGACCCTGATGCTGGGAAAGACTGAGGGCAGGAGGAGAAGGGGACGACAGAGGATGAGATGGTTGGATGGCATCACCGACTCAATGGACATGAGTTTGGGTAGGCTCCAGGAGCTGGTGATTGACAGAGAGACCTGGAGTGCTGCAGTTCATGGGATCACAGAGTCAGACATGATTGAGCAACTGAACTGAACTGAACTGATGGATATTTTCACACTATCAATTCTTCCATTTTAAAAACATGGACTATTCCCCACTTATTTGTGTCATCTTTCATCTATTTCATAAATGTCTTATACTTTTCGTTTTCCAGATATTTTTCCTCCTTTGTTATATTTTTTCCCTAAGTATCTCATTGATTCAGATGCTGTTGTAAATGGGATTGGTTTCTTAATTTCTCTAACAGATAATTTGTTGTTAGTGTATGGAAATGCAACTGATTTCTGTATGTTGGCTTTGTATCTTGCAATTTTACTAAATTATTAGTTTTGACAGTTTTTAATGGCATCTTTAGAGTTTACCATATGTAAGATCCTGTCACTGGCAAATTACAATAATTTTACTTTTTCCCTCTCTGATATAGATAATTTTTATTACCTTTTCTTGCCTAATTGCTGTGAATAGGACTTCTAATACCATGTTAAATAGAAATTGCAAGAGTGGGCATCCCTGTCTTGTTCCTAAACTTAGAGGAAAGGATCTTAAATTTACCACTGAGTTTGATATTAACTGTGGACTTTTCATATAGGCCTTGATTAGGCTGATGAACATTTCTTTTATACCCAGCTTGTTGAGCTTTTTTTTTTTTTATCATCAAAGGATGTTTTTTATCAAATGCTTTTTCCACATCTATTGAGGTTAACATATGATTTTTATTTTTATTTATTGATTCACATATATTGAACTATCCTTGCATCCCTGGAGTAAATCCCACTTGATCATGGTGAATAATCCTCTTACATATTAATGATTTTTTTTTTCTGACAACTTGCTGTCATAGAAGTACAATCTTTGATAACTACTGAAGATAAAACAGTGACATGGTCTCCTTATATCTCTCCTAGATGGTTGCTGGAAAGACAAACTAATCCTTTTAAATATTGATTTTGGTAGGTACTTTGACAAAGAAGTTACTTGTGCAGTATGGGTACATGAGGAACAAAGGGATAAGTTTGTATTGTGATTGGGGAAAGCATCTTAGAGGACAGGATATTTGAGACCTAAAGAAGATGAGGGAGCTGATTATGAAGTACAAAGGAGCAAGTGCTGACAGAAAAGAGACTCTACTGTTTTTATTCCCTTTGACTCTGAGGTGCTCTGAAAAGATCGAGAGGAAAGATGTTAAATAATGTCCCTCAGTCATCAAATGGAGAAGGAAATGGCAACCCACTCCAGTATTCTTGCCTAGAGAATCCCAGGGACAGAGGAGCCTGGTGGGCTGCTGTCTATGGGGTTGCACAGAGTCAGACACAACTGAAGCAACCTAGCAGCAGCAGCAGCAGTCATCAAATAAAATTTTAGTTTTGTTCAATAGACTGGATTATACATATCTGTAACATATAATCTCCCTGTTTAAAATGTCTAAAATAAAATTATTTTTGGTAATTGAATGTATTAAAAATAGTGTGCTTTATACAATTTTGAGGAAGTTAGGCATTGTTATTGATGGAAGACATTATGTTTTCACAAAGGATCATTGCTTTCTACGTAGTGGAGATAAGCCTAATATAGATGACTTGGTACTTTTGCTATGGCAGGTGCTTGGTGTGTTTGCTAAGTTGAATTGCAGCTCATATTGTGCCATATTAGGTCCCTCACAGTTAGACATTTTCATATTGAGTTATAGAATTACCCACTTCCAGGGTTATATGCATTGAACAGCTCTCTGCAATCTCACGTAGAGGGAAGAACAGATCAATGATTTCCGGATCTTGCTCACCAAAAAATAATCTGCTTAGGACACACAGTCTTTAGGCAAAATTATTATTTCTGCTGTAGATAGGAAGAAGCTTAAAGGTTCAGGGATTTGCTCGAAGTCCTATAGCACAGTTCATATTTTTGTATGGCATTTTTATCATAAAGTAAACATGCTTACTATCTTCCTGAAGAGATATGTGTCAGGTAGTTATATTCTGGTGGATAAGTTTTAATCATTTCCATATGTCTGCAGGAAATCAGTGGCACAGCTGTATATAAAACCTATAAAACCTAGGATGTTTGACCTGGGTGATTTTGAACTCTGTTCTTATAATCAAAAGCAAACATTGTGACTCATTTTAGTATAAATCAGTGTTTTTCTGAAACCTTACAGAAAGAAAAGATGTCAGGGATCATATATGAAATTGAACCACAGGTGAGTAAACTGCTTTCTAGTCTGGAGAAAAGTTTAAGTATTTATCATTTAACAATGTAAAAACTACACATGTAAACTATCATTAGTAAATCCACATGTTGAATGCTCTTGAAGCCTTAACAGAATTGTGGTTTTTTAGGAGCATCTCCTCTGTCCTAAGAATCTCTAATTTGTCTTCGTGTTAGGAGATAGGCGAAACTGCCAGGTTTGCTTTTTTGTTGTTTTTGTTCTTCCCCTCTCTCATTCTCTCCTGCACTGTTCCTCAAAGCACAGCTTCTGAGTGTGGCCTCAGTTTCCTCCTCTTGCTGCACTTGAAGCCTCTTTTGTGAAGTAGACTAGATAAGTCTACAAACTGAGTGTCTACTCTTTCTTCATATCTCTCTCACCTCTCTTTTTTGCTCTGATAATCTGATAAATTAATATTCCTCATGGTTTTAATGACTGCTAATAGATTATTGCATCTTAATGACTGGTAATGGCTTAATCTGTTAAACCTCCTGGGTGAAATATTTACATTTTAAAAGGGCTTTTTGGAATCATAACCTTATTTAAAGAGATGACTCAGTGTGAGAATCTAAAACTTGTTGACAAATCACTAGGGAGAATAAAAAATTAGATTTTAAGAAATATTTTAATATTTATGAGAACAAGGATACAGTCTCAAAATTGATGTAATGATAAAGCACTCATAGTACAATTTGAAGCATTCCTTTTTTAATCTTTAGTGATGCATAAAATAACAATGTGTTTCAAAATCAGTGATGACTTAGATTTGATGAAATATGGTAGCTATATTTTGCCACCCTTCAAAGTATGCCTGTTGTAGGTGGTAACTACCTCCCTAATTATACTTCACTCTCACAGTTATACACAAACTCACTTCTGCATAAACAAACCCAAATAAACACATCCCCACACCACTGAACTATGGACATTCCCTATTTAACTGCTGTGGAAGCATATTAAAATTTGAGTTTTTTGTGTTTTATTGTCCATATTAAAGGTTTCATAATCTTAGTTTAAGAACATTTTTAAGAAATTTTTACTGGAAATGATATTTTATTTATAGCATTTATTTGCTCTTTAAATTGTTTTTTGTAATACTTGATTCCTTTTATTTTGTCTCACTTTGCTTTGAGATAGAAGTGATAAATATGAGTAAATACCACAGATGGATATAATGTCTTGAAGGACTGGCTATCCTTTTAAAGATGAAAAGGCTTTGTATCTGTAATTACTGATCATGTGATACACAGTTTCAAATAAAAGACTTAGTGTCATTCTTTCTTTTTGGAAGACATTAGAAACAATTGCAGAATAAAAAGCAAGCCCATCAACAGCAGAAAATCAGTCAGAAAACTGGCTAAAATTCAGCTCTTTGTGTTCTTGAGAGTGAAAGCTGTAGCTGAAAGAAAGCTCTTCAATTTTCTACCATGCAAATCCATTGCCTCCTTTTAGATTGGTTTACTCTTTTGAAGCAGTTAAGTAGTAGCATTTCTTGGCAAGAAGAACGTTTATTTAAATAATTCTGTGCAAATTCTGTTTAATTTATTCCTTCTGCCTCCCATTCTACTCCATTGCCTTCCCTGTACTACCAGCTTCGTATATCCACTTGGGTTATAATATATGGACACTTGTTATGTTCCTCTAGGATGCCTTTTAATTTCTTTTAAGTTTAAAATTGGGGTATGGTAGTTAAGGACTTTTAAAAAAATGCAGTACCAATCATATTTTCACTAATGACAATAAGTATATATTTTATCAGTATTCTTTGTAAGGGGCTTCCCAGGTGACTTAGTGGTAAAGGATCTGCCTGGAAATGCAGGAGATGCGAGAGATGCAGTTCGATCCCTGGGTTGGGAAGATCCCCTGGAGCAGGAAATGGCAACCACCTCCAGTATGCTTGCATGGAAAATTCCATAGACAGAAGAGCCTAGCGGGCTGCAATCCATGGGGTTGCAATGAGTTGGACACAACCAAGCGGCTGAGCACACAGATTCATTCTTTGTGAATGAACAGGATTTTATCATCATAGTCTTATATTTAGAAGTTTTCCAAAGGTTTAAAAGTTTTGGATTGATTTGGCAGGGCCACTGTTATGCATATATTTTGTAGGTTGCAGAATATATGGTTAAATTGGAAAATATCAAGATCTATTATTTTCATTGAATTCTCAGTATGTATGGCAGTTAATAAAATTCTCAATTCTCTGGTAGCTGTGAAATGTTGTTATTAAATCATTAGCTGCTGCCTAATATGTCAGCATGGATTAGTACTTTTCCTATTAACAATTTTCAAAAAGAAGTGACCTGAGTAAGTGAGAAATAGGAGACTGTTACTGTCAGAACCTGATGCGGTGCTCATAAGTAATGGCAAGAGAAGGATGCTACAAGCAAATAAAAAGGGTTTGAGAGCATGGAACAAGAAAAAAAAGTTCACTTTATTTTTATTTTTGCCTAGCAGCAGCAGCAGCAGCAGCAGCAGCAGCAGAGTTAGCCCAGAGGCTTTGGAAATGAATGGCCAGCCTGTGGTTGACTGCAGTGTTGCAAAAATTAACATCATGTTAACATACAAATCTGTACCTTTTGAACTCTGACTGCATTTTCAAGTGAAACTACATCCTTTAGCTGCCATCCTGTCACATAAAGGAAGGAGGTGTGTATTTAGAAGGTACCCATGAAAGCCTGGCAGACCAAGGATCTGTGTGAAAGGTTGTTTTGTCAAGAAAGGCACCTACGAGTCTATTACAAGTACAATACAGTGTGGTCTATGATGAATCTCCATCCCTTGAGAGCTCTTAAAATAGAATAAATAGCTAGGTCTTTGGATGGTTTAAGCATTTAACTGCCTCAAGGAAAAGATCTTCTCAGATGACCTCCCAGTGCCCCTTTTAGCTTTGTAATTCTAAGTCTGAGATAGTTGGCTTATGAAGTGCACTGAGCATATAAATGTGTGCAGGTATGTTCAGTGTGTATATATAGATATGTGGGGGTATGTATATACGTGTGTATGTAAAAATGTACCTACCCTAGTAACATTATATATGTTTAATATTTTTATGCTCCTTTTTTCTTACCCTGTTACTCTGTACAGACTCTCTTTCTCGCCCTCCATCCTTTCGTTGATCTCCCCATATACGCAAGTGTGCAAAAATACATTGCGTCTGAAGTTGGATGGCAAATGTATGTGGTTCTTGAAGGTTTAGTTTCCTCACTGAATGATTTTTATCCCTGATATTTTCCTAATGAAGAGCTGTGTGCATCTGTTTAAGTATTATTGGCAGAGGGTGAAAGGAATGTATGAGTTTTGTTGTTTACTAGGAGAAAGAAGCATAGAACATGTAGTTCAGTATGGTGACATATGATATTTATATTTACCACTAGAGAAGGAGCATGTAGGGTAGAATCAATATCTACTTTTAGTTTGTTATTGTTTGTGGACTGTAAAGGGTTCTCTGAAATAGTCTTTCTGATAGAGGTGTAAGACTGCAGAGAACTAAACATTTGTGCACTGTGACTTGGTTTTAATGTTTAATAACTGTAGTTGGTCAAAAAGCTGAAATCCAAAAAATGCCATGTGACTTAGCAAGCACATAGGAATAAAACCACCCAGCTCTGGGTCAGACACTTTCTACTGAGAGGACTCCTCCTGAGAAGTAAATATGAGCATTCCTGAAAAGTAAATATGAGCAAATTTGAATGCATATTTGCATTCATGACAGAAAACAACCTGCACCATTGTAATTCCTGTGATCGTCATTGTGGGGAGAGTTCAAAACCTTGTACATGGTTGAGTTTAGAACCACCTCTGCAGCTGTTCCTAGATAATGAGCTTGTCTGTCCACAAAGAGCTGGTTGTGGTCAGAAGATGGAGATTTAATCAGAATGCAGAAAATTGATTACAAATCTTTGCTACTTTTACTTATTCTAAATGAAAAAACATTTCATTTCTTAGCTCTCCAGTATTCCTCCTCATATTTTAACCTTACAGTAGCTATTCATAGGGGGCTGTGTGTGTGTGTGTGTGTGTATTTGGTAATAAATTCTAAAGGACAGGCAGTTCTTGTCCACTTGCTCACAGACAATACTGATAGTATTTCACTTAACTCAGACTCTATTTGGCTTGCATTTGCTGCAGTTGCCAAACTCTGCCATCTGGTTACTCTGTTATCCCTCATCAGTTTTCTTATGTAATTAGGAAAAGAACACTTCTTTGGGCAAGATGCTAGGTGTAGCTGTTTAATAGGAACCAAAGATTCCTTCCTGGTACTTGGAAGAAAAATCATTACCATCAGCAGCACCTTGAGAATAGAAAATTTAAAACCTGCTTGTGTAATACATAAAATTTATGTTTATATAGCTAATACAGATTGAAAAAGAACAAAAATGTATGTTCTGTTCTTAAAAAAATAAAAATCTAGTGAGAATTGAATGTCTAAAAATATTTAAGGAACATTGCTTTGCTTCTAATTTCTGATTTCTCTTTGGACAAACTTGATTGAATAGTTATGTATATTTATAATTTATTAAGTTGTTGTAGGGTTTGTAGAAAAATTGGAGGACATGGCTGGGAAGCCCTATCAATGCAGGACTCTCTAGAAAACTATCGCCAGATGATGCTTAGAGTGTGTTAGATGATGCCTCTTTCTCACTGTCTCTCTGCTTATTTTATAACTGCATTGTTAGAATCTGAGTGTGAGTGAGGAAAAAACTGGTGTGAAGCTTGATCACCAGAATGAGATAGGTGGTCAGAGAGAGGTTGTTTGCTTGTCAAGTTGGTCTGGGCTACATGGCCCTTTGTTGGATAGTATCATTTAATCCATGGAGAAGAGAGTAAAGCAGAAGTTACTAAGAGGAAGTGGAGAGACTAGGGAGAGGGGAAATTCTTTTACCTCACTAGCAGGGGGCACAGAAGGCATGGTGGAGAAGGACAAGAGGGCTAGTCTTTAGCCTCTCACCCACAGTGACTCCATCCACTTGTGAAAAGCATCCCAGCAACACCATAGGTTCTGGATGATCATTTATCTTCTATCTGGGGAAATAACTGATGATAAAGAGATAAAGGAAGAGGGACTGATAGTGTTTCCTCCAATAGTCTCTTCTAGTGAAGAATGGAAATTCTGTCATTTTTATAAAGTGGAAACGTGAGAAGAGACGGATTCACCACAATAACTCTTTCCACCTTTAAGAAATTTACAGCTTTTTGGGGTGATTCTAGACAAATTAAAGCAATGATAAATAATACTTTTCAGTATGAAATAAAGACCTAAATTGTGACTTTTAGAATGTAGATGTCAGATTCTTTACTGCTGAGCCACTGGGGAAGCCTGGATATTTTCTATTAAACATTAAAAACATTGCATTGAGTTAGATTTTATGTAAAGGAATTGTCTATTTATATTTACCAAAACTTACAGAAAAAAAGACTTCAAACTATTTATAAATGTGTGAGTGGAGAGAATAATAGATAAATAATAGACTAGAGAGAATCTGAAATAAAATAAAAAGCGCAGAAGCAGTATTGCAGTAAAGGTTGAGAATTTCGGCTTTGGAGTCTGAAGTCTTGGATTTGAATTCCACAATTGCCACATAGTAATTGTATGATCTTAAATAAAATAACTAATGTCACTAAGAGTATTTTCTCATATGACAAACAGGGACAATAATATGCTTAAATATTAAGATTGTTGTGTGCAAGTCACAATGATTCCTGGCCTATAACAGTTAGTAATGAAGGTGACTTATATTGTCATTATTGGGTGAAACATTATAAATAAAATAAAATCTCTCTTTCAAGTGAGAGGTGGTTTACTAGAATAGGAAGTTAGTAAAATTTTTTTGAAAGTGCTGTGTTTTTAGAGGATTAGGTCAAATAGAAAGCAGTAGAAGTAATTTAATAAAGTTTACCACTACTATTTTCCTTTGTGTCATGAAAGTATGTAGACATCTATGCAACAGAACAAGAACAAAAACATGTTTTCTTTTTGGAGAACAACTTGTGTCACACAGGTAATTAAATATTAAATTTTATCAGGATGCCTATTACCACCTCAGCATACAGATGACACCCCATTCAGAATCTCAGGAGGAATTCATATTACTGAGGGCAATGTCATAACATTATTTTCTAATGTCCATGATTAATTATTGGTAAAAAAGTAAAATTTGATTTTCTTAAGGTGGATCTGTAAGGAAACATGGATATTTGATTCTGAAAAATAGGATTAATTCTCAGAGTCACATAGGAGACCTAGTCTCCTGTAGCCACCCTGAAGGCAGGACCTGGTCTGTTCTGTTCACAGACAAAGCTCAAGTGTGTAACATGTTCCTGACATGTAGTTGGTGTTCAATAAATGATAGATTTGCTAAGTGAGTGAGATATGTGTGGTCTTACTTCATATATTGTACTATTTAGAAGGCCATTTCCTAGTGTAGAGTTAAGGACATTGAATTTGGAATTGAAGAGCCAAGTATGAAAACAAGAGATTTAGGGGATCTTGGAGACATCTTTCTGCTTAAGAAGTTATTTTGTAGATTAAGATAGTAGAGACAAAATCATTTGGGGAACTATAAAGTTGCAGTATATAGTCTTGAAAGTAATTACTTCATTAGATCACCTAATTACATAGTTTTATCTACTAGTTCTTTAATCTCATCTGTACCTGTACTCCCTTGAGTACTATCTGAGAAAGCCACTTAACATTATTTATTTTTGCTCAGTAGCGGTACTATTCCAGTTAGTTTTAAATAGAGGTCATTAAAAGCTTAGAACATTTCTACCTGTAGGAAGACATTTATGCATTTTTAAAGTGTACCCCACCTGATAAAAAGGATAAACAACAAGAAAAAGGATAGATGAGGACAAGTTCCATTTGTGTTTTCAGTAAATTCCAGTGAACAAGTTAAAAATATAATATGTTTCAATAAAGATGCTAAAGTTAAAAATACGCACTAGAAAATTTGAAATCAGACATTGGTTTCATTTTCTATATAACATTTTAGGTGCTCATGATGGGCATTTTACATATTTATACATTTGAAAATTTATACTGTATATCTGTAGATTTAGTAAATATTGTATCATTCATTCAGTTAAAATTCATTAAGTTTTGTGGACTATGTTAGTATATTTATTTGGGTTCTTTTTGTAGGTCCAATGGAAGTCACAGTAGGATGCCTTAGGGAGATTACTGGTTTATATTGTAGGACAGTGACATTATGGTTAAAAGATTAGAGTTTGAAATAAATAGTCTCAATCAGAATTCCAGCCTACTTGCTTATCAGAAACTTAATTTTTTGCAACTTATTTAACTGAAGCCTCAATTTTCTCATCTATAAAGTGGGTATACTATTGTCTGTGCCACACTACTATTATGAAGATTAAATAAATTATGATTTAAAGGATGACTGGCAAAATATCTAGTATACAAACCATGCTTAGTAGCTGACAGCTCTTGTCATTTATGTACTTGTTAGTTTGAACTTTATTAGTAGTAGTTACTGGACATGGAACAACAGACTGGTTCCAAATAGGAAAGGAGTATGTCAAGTATTGTCACCCTGCTTATTTAACTTATATGCAGGGTACATCATGAGAAATGCTGGGCTGGAGGAAGCACAAGCTAGAATCAAGATTGCTGGGAGAAATATCAATAACCTCAGATATGCAGATGACACCACCCTTATGGCAGAAAGTGAAGAAGAACTAAAGAGCCTTTTGATGAAAGTGAAAGAGGAGAGTGAAAAAGTTGGCTTAAAGCTCAACATTCAGAAAACTAAGATCATGGCATCCAGTCCTATCACTTCATGGGAAATAGATGGG
>NW_011495025.1:4016161-4082905 GCF_000754665.1 Bison bison bison | reverse complement strand
AACTAAAGAGCCTTTTGATGAAAGTGAAAGAGGAGAGTGAAAAAGTTGGCTTAAAGCTCAACATTCAGAAAACTAAGATCATGGCATCCAGTCCTATCACTTCATGGGAAATAGATGGGGAAACAGTGGAAACAGTGGCTGACTTTATTTTTCTGGGCTCCAAAATCACTGCAGATGGTGACTGCAGCCATGAAATTAAAAGATGCTTGCTACTTGGAAGGAAAGTTATGACCAACCTAGACAGCATATTCAAAAGCAGAGACATTACTTTGTCAACAAAGGTCTGTCTGGTCAAGGCTATGTTTTTTCCAGTAGTCACATATGGATGTGAGAGTTGGACTATACAGAAAGCTGAGTGCCAAAAAAATTGATGCTTTTGAGCTGTGGTGTTGGAGAAGACTCTTGAGAGTCCCTTGGACTGCAAGGAGATCCAACCAGTCCATCCTAAAAGGAAATCAGTCCTGGGTGTTCATTGGAAGGACTGATGTTGAAGTTGAATCTCCAATACTTTGGCTACCTGATGCAAAGAGCTGACTCATTTGAAAAGACCCTGATGCTGGGAAAGATTGAGGGCAGGAGCAGAAGGGGACGACAGAGGATGAGACGGTTGGATGGCGTCACCGACACAATGGACATGGGTTTGGGTGGACTCTGGGAGTTGGTGATGGACAAGGAGGCCTGGCGTGCTGCGTTTCGTGGTGTCACAAAGAGTTGGACATGACTTAGCGACTGAACTGAACTGATCTGATGTGTATAAATAAATCAGTTGTGTTTATTGCATCTCTGAATTCTGTTAAGTAACTTTTACTGTTGTGTACGACATAGGCTATGTAAATATGAGATTTATTGTTCTGTAGAATATTTGATCTCATTTTTTTGTCTTTATGATGCTATTACTTTATGACTGGTTAATCCCTGTGAATAGCTGGAAGGCTAAAGTTTAATAGATTGTTTAAATAAAAGCACAATTTGTTTTTCAAAAACTGAAAAAGAAATAGAAGCTCTGAACTTCTAATTCAAAATCAGCTAATTCAAGATCAGATCAGAACAACACTTGCATAGCATAAAAGGAGGTAATTCTTAGTATAATCTTAGTAACTTGGTTACCTTTCTGATGAAAATCTAGGAATAATATTTTGAAAACAAGTTCTCCTGTGAGTTTCAGAAACATAGGAAATGTTCTCACATAAAATAAAAGAATGGTTGAAATGAAAACTCTGTATTGGCTATGTAACTGCCTTGAAATAATGAGCTATCCTAAATCGAGTTGTGTTTAGCCAGCTTTTAGGTATTTAACTTCTAAGTTAATTAATAGGCATGGCTATCACCACTGACATGACATAACACTGACATGACATGCCTATCACCACCGACAAAGGTCTGTCTAGTCAAAGCTATGGTTTATTCCAGTAGTCATGTATGGATGTGAGAGTTGGGTTATAAAGAAAGTTGAGCGCTGAAGAATTGATGCGTTTAAACTGTGGTGTTGGAGAAGACTCCTGAAAATCCATTGGAATGCAAGATCAAACCAGTCAATAAAGGAAATCAGTCCTGAATGTTCATTGGAAGGACTGCTGCTGACTGAAGCTGAATCTCCAATAATTTGGCCACCTGATGCTAAGAACTGACTCATTGGAAAAGACCCTGATGCTGGGAAAGATTGAAGGCAGGAGGAGAAGGGGACGACAGAGGATGAGATGGTTGGATGGCATCACTGACTCGATGGACTTGAGTTTGAGCAAGCTCTGGGAGTTGGTGATGGACAGGGAAGCCTGGTGTGCTGCAGTCTGTGTGTCACAGAGTCGGACATATCTGATCACCACTGAATAAAAGAGAATCTTTAAAAATTAAGTAATCTTAGTCCACTGTCCTGTATGTTAAATAATTGTAGCAATATTATGTAAAGTATTTGAATATTTGTATTAACTGTCAGTTTTCAGAGGCAACAGTGAAGCAACATATAAGATTGATGCTATGTCATTCTAGACATAGAAACAGATTTTTAAAAGCTTTGATACCTCAGTGAAATGTTTTTTGACACTTGCTGTTGCAAATCAAGACCTTATGTTGGGTCTAACATGAAATTTTAGTCAACTTCATCTTGGTGAATTCAACTCTAGAAAGATTTAGCTTTTGCAGAAGGCTGCAATTCACCATCCACAGTAAGCAGTGAAAGAGATGCTTATTGACCTTTAAATTTCAAAGAACTATTTCAGATCAATCATGTAAGAGACCTTTTGATGGTAATGCACAGACTCAGTCCAAAAAAAGCTCTTGTTTTGAAGAATCAATAAATTCTTTTCAGGAGTATCTATCCACAAGGCTTTGTATGAACATGATAGTTTTGCTAGCTTAAAAGCCTTGAAACCTTTTAGATTATTATAATCTTTCCATTTATTGTCACTAGGTTATTTTTGGTTACAACTGTAAACTCATTTTTTCAACAGATTTATCTTTCCCTTATTAAAAAGCAACTTGTCAGTCTTTTTCCTAATCTCCTTATGTACTTGTAAGTTTTGCAAGAGAGTCTGATACACAGAAGTTGAGAGATTGTCTTGGTATGTTGTAAGGAGTCCTTGCTATATCTGCTGAAATCAGCAGTCTTTAGGTTTACAGATACTGATTTTGAAATAGGTTTGTAAATTTGAAGTTTTCTTTTTCTGAGGTTTCTAAACTTAAAATACTTAAAAACATTTTATCATAGAAAATCAATCAAAATGTCATAAGCCAAATCCATAAATATGTTAACATTTTTTAAATATTAAAAGAGAAGAATTGATTTACAGGTTGTATTGGACTTCCACTTGTTATTTCCCTTTTCTTCAAATAAGGGACACCTAAAGGCTTTGGTGGGGCTTCCCTTGTAGCGCAGCTGATTAAGAATCAGCCTGCAATGCAGGAGACCTGGGTTCAATCCCTGCGTTGGAAGATCCCCTCGAGAAGGCAGATGCTACCCACTCCAGTATTTTGGCTTGGAGAATTCTATGGACTGTATAGTCCATGGGGTCGCAGAGTTGGACACGACTGAGCAACTTTCACTCAAAGGCTATGGTAATGTTTGCTAAAAATGCTTTATTTAATCATCCCTTTTGTTTTCCCAAAAGTATTATCTAAACTTGGTTTATTAAAGGCACTTTATAATTGCCACCATGGTTAATAATTTTGTTGAAATGAGACAGTTTTTCTAACTATGTAACTATGTAGTAGAATAAATTATTTTATAAAATTTATGCAAGCACAACTACATTGTAACTTTTTCAGCCCACTCCTTTTTCTCCTTTCTCAAGGAAAGTAAAATTGAACAAAAAATACTTATGAGAGAGACTTCAGATACTTAGTGCTTAATTCATCCAGTGTAATGTGCTATTCTGTGCTTAGTTGCATCTGACTCTTTGTGACCCCATGGACTGTAGCCTGCCAGTCTCCTCTGTCCATGGGGATTTCCAGACAAGAACACTGGAGTGGGTTGCTATGCCCTCCTGCCGGGGAATCTTTCCAACCCAGGAATTGAACCCAGGTCTCCCACGTTGCAGGTGGATTCTTTACCAGCTGAGCTACCAGGGAAGCCCCATCCAGTATGTTACTTTCTCATAAACAGTGAAGTAATTTCAAACATACTAACTGATAATAGACAAAGCTTTGGTTTCCATGAATCTTAACCATTAGTGTTCATTATTTGTCAAGCATGAAGATTGAATTGATATAATATACTACCTTTTGTCTAGTGTGAACTATCATTTCGCTCCTATATAAATAAAAAGTCCCTTGATATTTTTCCATATCCATGTTGTTTCACTTTTACAGAGTGTTAGAGTTAATTGTTCATTTGTTGTTTTTTAAAACCATTATAGTTTTTGAGCACTGCAGTTTCTGAATTTGTGTGTGTGTATTAGTTAGCAGAGTAGAGCACTCGTATGATGTTGCTACAGTTCTTATCATATACTGGAATGTAATCCCTTTGAGTTTTATTTTTAAGAAACTAATAGCTATAACAAAGCAGAATTTCTCAGAACTATGGAGTCATCAAGTCCTAGTGCTTGTGAAAGTTGTGATCTTGGGTTTCACTTGATTTGGTTTTTTTTTTTTGCACGTTTGTTTATAGTAATAGTAACCTTATGTTGAGAACTATGTGCCAGTCTCCTTGCCGTATTATTTCTAATACTTACAAATCTTGATATTTGCTTTTCATGAAAAAACAATCCTGTATTCATTTAAGTAGTTAGACCAATATTACATAGCAAGTGGAAGAGTTAGGCTTCAAATTTATGGTGTTTGACTCCAACACAGTATTTTTTCCATTACATTATTGACTCCGCTCCTCTGTTCCCACCTAGACACACACACACACACACACACACACACACACGTGCACATGCACACACTTCCTTTCTGACTGCTGGTAGCCTGATTCCTAGCCCTAGTTCCCTCCAAGGGTAAAGCCATGATGGCATACTATATTATTTTCTTCCCACAGTCCATGCACCAGGACCATCTCATACCTAAAATATTTTCTCAAATTAAAGAATACCTTCCTATCCCAGATTTAATTCCTTCTGATACTGCTGTCTAAATTGTATTGAGGATTATATATTGAAGATAATGACTTACTATATTATTTTTCATAAATATCACTGATTTTAAAGAAACCTTTAATACTTTAATCAAAAATAATAACGTACATTCAAATATCTCGTTACCTATTTGAGATCTTTTAAAATGTCAAGATTCTTTCACCAACTTGAAAATCATAGGAAAAACAGAGAAACTCACTTTTCTTGTGATAAGGGCTATTCTAGAGCCTACACAGTTTATTGCTACCTACACTGGTAGCTGCTTAGGAACATATTGGTAAGTGTATCAATAAAAGTAATTTGAATTGGGAAGTTTTTAACATGGTTATATATTACCAGGATATTTGCAACAAGTGTATTAATAATCTATCATCATTAAATTAACTTTTGTTGTTTTCTGATTATTATTTTACTGTTTATGCAGTTTATACTGTGTATCATGTGTGATGGTGCTTTCTATAACTGTAGAGATGAATAGAAAATGCTTTTTTTGTCCTTAAGAATGTCAGAGTCTGTGGGGAAAAAAAACAGCAATTTTTATTTAACATTAAATACTTCCCAAAGAAGTACTCCCAAAAGTTTCAAAATAAGACTCCATAACTCCCTTCACATCCTGTACGGGAATATTACAAAGGAGATTTGACAGAAATCCCTTGATCTCAGTATTGACATATTGAGTGCAAAGTACTTATGCTAAAGAGAGTTGCAGGAACAGCTTTGACTATACATCCCCTTACCATTATTAACATATATACACACAGTAAATTCTAATTTCAGAATCTGTTTACTAATTAGAAGAAATCATTCAATATCTATTTGATGTAATAAATTAAAGCATATTTATTTATATTCAAATTAAGCTTTTCTAGGTTCTTTATAGATTTTAGATACCTGCTTCAAAGAAATATGATGCAACGATACGGACAATAAATTAGCAGAAGTTATTACATAATTAGCACTGAATATTATTTAATTGAATAAAATGGGTTGTGTTGTCCAGAGTTGTTGTATAGAAGTATAGTGGAAACCACATGTTTAACTTTTCTAGTAGCCATATTTTAAAAAGTAAAAGTAATGGGTAAAATCAATAATATTATTTAACCTAATATGTCTAAAGTATTGTTTCAACATATAATCGTTATAAAATTAATGACATTTATTTTTTAACTACATCTTTAAAGTCTTTGTGTTTTGCAATTACATGTCAGTTTAAACTAGCAGCATTTAAAGTGTTAGTGTGTGTATGATTGGTGGCTATTTTATTGGAAATTGCTGGATAAATTTAGCATTACAGATGTTCAAAGACAGTTTAGCTCACACAAGTGGATGTATGCTACTGCTGCTGCTAAGTTGCTTCAGTTGTGTCTGACTCTTTGCGATCCCATAGATGGCAGCCCACCGGGCTCTACTGTCCCTGGGATTCTCTAGGCAAGAACACTGGAGTGGGTTTCCAATGCATGAAAGTGAAAAGTGAAAGTGAAGTTGCTCAGTCGAGTCTGACTCTTCATGACCCTGTGGACTGCAGCCTACCAGGCTCCTCCATCCATGGGATTTTCCAGGCAAGATGTGTATATAATATGTAAAACTTGTTCTGACTACTGACAGTTTTTCAAAATTTATGTAGATGAAAGGAACGAATATCTATTATAAGGAGGAATGCTGTGATAGGTTTTAAAACATAATTTACTGAAAATGATCATAATAGTTCCAACTGTTGACCAGATTACCAGTTTATAATATACTTCATGTTACTTCTAAGGAAGGTCACTTAAGGTCATATTAATGATATGTAATATGTTATTTTTAATATAGTTTTAAAATATTGGGCAAAACTTTTCTAAAGGGATATTCAGCTAAAAATCTTTCTAGATATTATATGTAAATAGAGTTTTCTGGCTTAAGTAAATGTCAATAACTACAGAACCATGCTTGGTAATTCACAGTGAATCATGGGATACTAAATTTTTGTGAATGTCTTGTTAAGAGACCTTTTTAATTTTACATAATCCAGTCTTCCCAAAGTTGCTGAACTAAGGGGTCTTACTGTGAAGCATATAACTTGGGAGCACTGATCTAATATATTTTCTGTTTTAGAAAGTGGATGTAAGAGGTGTATAAAGAGTGTTTTAGCATTACTTCCAGAATTTAGGAATACTTTATTTATGTCTTTCTGATTACATAGCAATCTGTCACATTTTGTTATATGACATTTATTCATTTATTCACTGAAATTACTATCTATCCTCACATCTATGGAAATGTATTTTTTTGTGAACCACAGCTGCTTATGTGATTTCTAATGACTCATGTAAATTGATAAATGATAGGCACAGTACTTTGTTTGTACCTCATTAAATATTCTGCAGTTAAAAGGCCCAAGAATATTTGCAATCTGTGTTTGATTATCCACTGATTTTTAACAGATTTTTTTAAAAAAAGTACAGGGAACTCTAAATTTTTTATCATTAGTTTTTTATTTTTTGCATTTATAGTTACTTAACATTGCCAAGGAGTGCCTGTAATTTGTCTTCAGAAAAAAAAAAAAAAATTCCATAGATATTCTTTTGTTCTGACAGAGGATAAAATGGTTCATCACATTACTTTGTTACAGACAAGTAAATATTTAATGCAAATTATTTGTTTCTTCTGTATTGTTTTGTTATGTATGTTTTGCCATGTCTAGATAGTGTATTAAAAAGCACAGACATTACTTTGCCAACAAAGGTCCATCTAGTCAAGACTATGGTTTTTCAAGTAGTCATGTATGGATGTGAGAGTTGGACTGTGAAGAAAGCTGAGCGCCAAAGAATTGATGCTTTTGAACTATGGTGTTGGAGAAGACTCTTGAGAGTCCCTTGGACTGCAAGGAGATCCAGCCAGTCCATTCTAAAAGAGATCAGTCCTGGGTGTTCTTTGGAAGGAATGATGCTAAAGCTGAAACTCCAGTACTTTGGCCACCTCATGTGACGAGTTGACTCATTAGAAAAGACTGATGCTGGGAGGGATTGGGGGCAGGAGGAGAAGGGGACGACAGAGGATGAGATGGCTGGATGGCATCACCGACTCGATGGACGTGAGTTTGAGTGAACTCTGGGAGTTGGTGATGGACAGGGAGGCCTAGCATACTACAATTCATGGGGTCCCAAGGAGTCGGACACGACTGAGCAACTGAACTGAACTGAACTGATAGTATATGAAAACATTTGCCTGATATCAGTTTCAGGTCTTCTTATTTTTGTCCTTCTGGAAGATGTCTAGAGGCCTGGACATTTGTGAAAAGAAATGGTACCCATTACAGTGACCACTTGGATAGTCTTCTATACCTTATCACTTCCTTTCACTGTATAAAGGACGATCCACTGCAACAGATAGCTATGTGGATACAGAGAGGAGTAGATACTAAGTGTTCTGGTCATGGTAACTCAAGTGAGGGGCACCCAGAGCGAAACCTAGCACAAAGCAGTAGATTTACCCTCCTTTGAAGTACTGGCATAGATAATGATCTGGGGAAACAAAACCCAGATTTAGCATTGAGCAGCAAAGTGACTCAGATGGTAAAGAATCTGCCTGCAGTGCAGGAGACCTGAGTTCATTTCTTGCTTTGGAGATCCCCTGGAGAAGGGAATGGCTAACCACTCCAGTATTCTTGCCTGGAGAATTCCCTGGACAGAGGAGCCTTGTGGGTTCCAATCCATGGGACCACAGAGAGTCAGACACGACTGAGCGACTAAACATTCTGAAATCACTAACTAGTAAAGTTGGACAGATGATGCAGGGGAAGAACCCACAACATGAAGCTCCAAGGTTAAGGAGGAGAATCAGCAGCATAAGTACATCAGACTCTTTTGCATGAAGTACAAGTCTGACTGTGCTCCCCTTTGAAATGCACTTGTCCTGATTACCTGTGGGGTAGATGCACATCCCCCTACCCCTGGCCCAACCATTAGTTAAGAACCTTGCTCAAAGTGTAATTCTAAGCTTTCATGTAAATCTAGTCAGTGCGATCCTAAGACAGTTCTAATCTTATTTAAGAATAATAGAATATATAGCAAAACATTTTCAATATGTGTGGTATTACACTTTGAATTTAAGTTTTCTTTTACTTTGGGCCAGATTAAATCCTTTAGAATTTCCTTTCCAAACTAAATTTCTCTGAATAAATTAAGCTTGTTGTGTTTGTCTGTTATTGTTGTTTTAAAAATTTTGGTATTGTTTTGTTGTTGTTCAGTTGCTAAGTCATGTCCACTCTTTTGTGACCCCATGGACTGTAGCCCACCAGGCTCCTCTATCCATAGAATTTTCTAGGCAAGAATTCTGGAGTGGGTTGCTATTTCCTCCTCCAGGGCATCTTCCCAACCCAGGTAATTGAACCCAGGTCTCCGGCATTGGCAGGTGGATTCTTTACCTCTCAGCCATCAGGGAAGCCCAAAGTCCTATTTTAATCACTTTAGGAATGACTATTTGTCAGTGATCAATGAAGGCCTACCATGTTTAACTTACTTCTCTTCCCCAGAGATTGAGTAAAACATCTAATTTTATAGTGGTTTTTATTTCTTTTGTTGTTGTTGCTGTCATTCTTCCAAATCAGTTTGTCTGGTATTCAAATTGCTGCTTTTCTCTGTCAGTATCTTGCTCTTTCTTTATGCTCTAATCTTAACATAGTTAAAAATTAGACTTCCTGCTTGCTGCTAACTAGGGGAATCCCTTCTTTGCCCTTCTATGCTCTGTTTGCGCTCTGTTTTCAATAGCCCAAGAAACAGCTATGTAGGTGAAAGGTCTTTTGTTAAAAAGAAGGAAATTGAACAGAAGTTTCCTCTTTCCTTCTTTGACTTGCACCTGCAAACAAGTGGTGTGTGCTTGTCTTTTTTTTTTTTTTAAGCATCCATTATTGTTTATGAGGCTTACCTTTGAAAAGTTCACACAAATGAAAGGAAAAATGAATCCTTTAAAATTGACTGTGTATTCAATATACTGTTTCTTAAGACTGAGTTGTAAAGTTTAAATAGTTGTTTTTGTCTGCATTGCTTCTAGCTCACTTTTGTGTGTAATTTAGTTATTCTGCTATGACTTCTAATACAATTAAATGATAGATATATAGCAAAACTCTCAATGATTGTTTGATTTAGTTAGGCAGTAATTCTAATAAGTGTAGATTATTTTAAATTATTATTTAATACATTTCATTATGTACATTATTTTAGTAAATGGTTGAAAGGTAAAGGATGTAAAATTTATAAAATAATTTTTGTGGAACTCAGATGCCATCTAAATTTAGCACAGAAGTGATATTCAAATCCCACTGACACTGTGAAAATAAACCATTTAGTTTCATGTAAGAAATATTTAAATAAGCCTTCTACACTCTTTCATGATTTTCTTAAGTAATAAGAAATATATATGCATGTACTAACAGTGGCATAATTTTCTTTTCCAAATTTTCTTTTTGTAAGTTCAGTGGCTAAATAAACATATCATTTAAAGAATATATTCTAGAACTGAATATTTTACTGTAACTTTTAATCCTGTCTGGTTTCTATCAAAATAATTCTATTTTTCACAGTTATGCTTTTGTTATATGACTTAATTAGCATTATGGAAAGATATATTTTTTTAATTTAAATTGTCTAGGTGTATATTCTCACATATTCAACATCTTATATTTCCCTTAAATGGTCCACTAAGGGTTAAAAAATTCCAGTTTCATAGACGTTTTATTTTACATAACAATATAGCAATGGCTAGTAATTTAGTAGCTTTTCTGTGCATCATTAGAATAAAAATACACTTCTTGAAGTATTCTTTCAAGCTGTTCCTAGACAGAAGAAAAGCATTTGAAATCTCCATGTACTATAAGATCAGCACATCTTCAATTCTGCTTTCAAAGCCTGGGAATGTGTAGGTTTCTCAAATCCGTTCTGTATTTTTAACCTTTTTAAAGTGATGTCTCTTGTTGATGCCTCTTTGTCCAGCCAGGCCATAGTTAGTTCTACACCATGCCTATATCATTACCAGCAATTCAAGGGAAGGGAAATGAGTATATAACTGGTATACTTAAATTCAAAGTAAGAATGGAGATTTGGGGTTGTTGCTGAAAGAGCTACTGTTTGACCATGGCATCTCAGTATGAAACTCTTGTATTTTAGTGGATACAAGAACGTCACTAAGTCTAATGCAGATTCAAGAAGAGGGCAAGTTGGCTCTGCCTCCAAATGAAGAGACTGAAAAAAATCACACTGAACAAGAGATGGTGGGATGGGAGTATTTTACATCCGTGTTTGGACAGTGTAATCTGCCATAATAGGTTACCCTAAGAAACTTGAATTTCATTCTATCAGTGATTGAGAGTTATTGAATAATATTTGGGGATAATAATATAATTACAAACATATTTTGTTAAGTTTACTGATAAACTCCCGAGAGAAATAAGATGATCACAGAGTTTGTTGTGTTTTGTTTTTGCTTTTTCTTTTCCTTAAAGAGTTCATGAGTCCTTGAGGCAGTGACATGGAAAGCAGGCAGAATAGAAAGCAGTAAAAAAAGGAAAAAGATACCAAATAATCTTAGATGTATGAGGAAACACAGAATACTTCTTTAATGAGACAGACTCCTTCCAGTAATTTACCTACCTTATCTTGGTGGAATGCCAAGTTTAAATTCAGGCATCAACCGTATATCACCCCTTTGGCTATTTGACTAGGGTTCTCATCAAATACTTGCTTTCATTTAGCAGAAAATTTTCAAGATGTATCATCAAATTGGGTACCTTCTTTTAGAGACTCTGGTTTGTCTATAAAACTTTAATCAAAGCATCTTATATATAATCTAGAGATTTTATTATCATTTTTGCATTCCTAAATATTCACTGTAAGGCACCCAAGTTTTGAAGACTACTCAAAAAGCAGCTGTGTTTGTTTGGGTTGTCAGATATATCAACATTCAGATTAGTTGTATGTACTTAAATATGTCATGGAAACTGATCATTTGAGTGTCTGATACAGTACTTTTGATTGGAAATATTTTTGTTACTACTGCATATTAAACATTGATAATTTCATTTTAAGGCACTTTAGATTTTCTATTTTGTTTATATCAGATTTGCTTCGTTTATGCTGTTTCACACAAAAAGAATAGAGACTTTCTCATGTAGTTAAATGCATTTGGGGAATTGTTTTTTTTTCCCCCTTGGAACACAGAAACAAAGTGGAAATGATTTTAATCTTGAATAAACTATATTAAATATTTAATCATATTAGTTGCTTACCAACTAATGAATTGCAAATTAATGATATTGGAGAGCTTTGAATTCTTAGTTTCTAAAGAGTGTTAATATATAGTTAATATATAGTGTCACTGTGATAGTGACAGGTGCTAAGAAGAAAAGTAAAGCAGGATGAGGGGAAAGTAATAGTGGTTGCATTTCTATATAAGATATTCATGGAGGGTCTCTCTGAAAAGGTACCATTTGAGCAGAGATCTTTGAGTGGCAAATTTTTAGGAAGAATATTTCAGGCAAAAAGCATGAGTGCAAAGTACTCTTGGAAGCAGAGTACGTGACTTGTTGGAGTTGAGTGAAGAGGAAGGTGTGTCTGTAGCAGGAATGCCCCATGAGAGATGAGGCCCTATATGTGTGTGGGGGAAATTAGGTTACGAAGACCTGTGGAAGGACCTTGACTTTTATCCTGTGTGATACAGGATAGATTGTGGTGTTTTTTTTTTTTTTTTAAGGAGTGAGAAGATAGACTTCATATTTAACAGGTGTGCTCTGGCTTTGATGTTGGAAGTACCTTGGTATTGCGGCAGTCAGGAGAATGCAGATGATAACTTTGATGAGAGTGGTAAAGGTGGCAGTAAAGTCATATTGAATTGATGGAGAATTAATGTGAGGTGTGAGAGAAAGGGAAATTGTGGATGACTGTTTTATAGGCTGGGCCACAAAGAGGTAATTGCCAGTTACTAAGATGAAGAGGTTTGTGAGATGAGCAAGTATTTGGGCAAGATCAGGTGTTTACTTTGAGACACGTTAAGATTGAGATGTCTAACAGACATCTTAAGTTGAAATATCAAATAGGCTATAGAATATGTCAATTTGGATTTGAGGCTTGGTTCAGGCTGGAAATACAGATTTGGGAGTACAGAGTGTAAAACTGGCATTTAAAGTGTGAAACTAGGTTATATCACCTGGGGGAAGAGGTATACTTAAGAAAAAGGAGAGGTTCGAGAGCTGATGGCTGAAGAGTGTGTACTTGTGGAGATTGTGGAAGTGAAGAACTAGCAAGTGCATCCGGAAGGAGAAGCCAGGGAGGGAGCAGAAGAAGCAGGACTGTGTTGCACCAGAAGCCAACTAAAGAAAAGGATTAGTCAGGAAGGAATTAGTCCCTTCTGATAAATGCCTGCTGATAGATCTTACGTAAGATGAAAATTGAATTTAGCGGAGATCTTAGCATTAGAGAGATTATTCATTACTTTGACAAAAGCTACTTAGTTAAAATGGTGGTGATTTTAAAACCTGATCTGTATATGTTTAAGAGAAAATAGAAGATGCAGAATTGGAGTTAGCAAGTACGAGAATCTCTCTTGAGTAGTTTTGCTATAAAAGAGAAGAAAAATAGGACCATATTATGTGGAGGGAGAAATTAAGGGATTTTTGTTTGTTTATAAGACTGAATACATTATGTTTACAGGGAATAATATGATGGAATAATCCAGAAGAGAGAAACTTAACCATGGAGTTAAGACAGAGCACATTTTTTCCAGGAGTGAGGCCACTGAATAGCTGAGAGGGGTGGAATGCAGTGCAAATGTAGAAGAATTGGCCTTGGACAAGCACATGAAGTGTTTATCCTTAGTCGTGGGGAGGAAGACAGACTGCATGGGCACAGTGGCAACTGGGTTGGAGGTGTGGAACTGGAGGTCTGGGGAAGTTACTTTCATAATACTTCTACTTTTAGTGACAGATAAATCTTGGAGTGAGGTAGAAAATATTAGAGATTTAAGAGGAAAGGAAAAGGTATGGATAGATTATTTAGGTGAGTTGAAGAGGGCCAGTTTAATTATATTCCTGGACAGCCCTCAAGGACACACTGGAGGTTAAAGCCTATGAGTCTAAGATAGTCAGCAGAGTGATCAGTAAATATTTTTTGTTCACAAAAATGAATGAATTGTGGAATTGTGGATTTCTCATTTAACAGAATCTAGTCTTGTACTTCGGAGAAGGCAATGGCACCCCACTCCAGTACCCTTGCCTGGAAAATCCCATGGACAGAGGAGCTTGGTGGGCTGCAGTCCATGGGGTCACTAAGAGTAGGACACGACTGAGTGACTTCACTTTCACTTTTCACTTTCCTGCATTGGAGAAGGAAATGGCAACCCACTCCAGTGTTCTTGCCTGGAGAATCCCAGGGACGGGGGAGCCTGGTGGGCTGCCGTCTATGGGGCAGAATTGGACACGACTGAAGCGACTTAGAGCAGCAGCAGCAGTCTTGTAGTTGGTAGCTCATTACAGTGCACTGGAAAACAGATTAATTTCCTAAGAAGAGCATTTTATTGAAAGATACAGGCTAGTCAGTGGATTTGATAAGTAGCGAAGGCACCATCTGAGTCGTTACTAATTCAGTCTTGGGTGAAGCATGTTGATATTTTAACTATCATATTGACCTTTGGGATAATAGACTTTAGAGATAATCTTTAGATAATTTTTCTTATTTTATAAATGAAGAAACTGAGGTCCAGAAAAGCAAAGGCAATTCCCTTTTACTGAGAATCTTCCATTATTTTTTACAGAAAATTTTTAATATTGTAGTAAAAATACTCTACCAAGATTTGCATTTTTTCTAATTTTATTCCTTCTAATAGAGCATTTCTGTTTGGTTTTTCAATTTGTATTTGATTGCACAGTTATGTACATTCTTTTTGACAGATTTATTATTAAGGTGAGAAAGATGAATAAGAACTCTAGTTTAAAAAGCTCATTAATCTTAAAGAAATGTGTCATGAATTAATGTTTTTGAGTGCTATGTTTTTCTTTTACATTACTTCTTCTGGATGAATAGAATTTTATGAAAAGAAATAGGTTATTTAAAATGATTAGATAGAAGGTATACAAAAATTCTTCTAGGCATCTTCAGTGTTCCTGAGAAACAGGTTAAATATAATACTCAACTAGTGAAGAATTATTATTAACAATGCAAGATTACACCGTAGCCCATCTTTACAAAGCTAGCTATAAAAATGTTTTCTTTTAAAAGCATTTTCAAATTGTCTTTCACTTGGGTGATCATTTAGTAAGTGAAAGTCCTCTCACCAGCGTATATATTTCTTAAGCATACTGACTGGGAGAAGGATATTCTTGACCTGCTTGTTTATAAGAAGTATAAGCAGTCACGTTCTACTTTTAGCATATTAGCAAGTTTGAGTAAGCCATCATGTACACATTTCAAAATAAACTAACTTTCCCAAAGTTCAGAAAAAACAGTCAACGTTGGTTTAAAAATTGCAGTAATAGTTTTGCATGCTCACTTTTAAAAAATCAATGTTCTGTCTATTGGATAGTAAATACACATTTTGTAAGTGTGTTTATATAGTAACATGCATCAGATTTTCCTAACAACTAAATGTAAAGATAGGATTTAGGTTAGGAAGGTGGTTAGGGTGGTCTAAAACTCTTTAATACCCTGTTCTCTATTTGACAGAGAAAATAGAAACAGGATGCTATCAGTCATGTGGGGATCAAAGTATCTATGCAAATAATATGCAAATAAAAGTAAGGATGATAAGAGTAAAGCCTTAGACTTTTTTATTAAATTAAAATCTAGTGTTTAGCCTGGAATGCAAGGTGTCTGTGAATGTCTTTGTATAGTGTTAATGATGAGGTGGGCTTCCCTGGTGGCTCAGTGGTAGAACCTCCCTGCCAAGGTAGGAGACGTGGTTTGGATCCCTGGGTCGGGAAGTTCGATCCCCTAGAAAAGGAAAGACAACCCACTCCAGGTTTCTTGCCTGGGAAGTCCCATAGAGAAAGGAGACTCGCAGGCTACAGACCAGGGGGTGGCAAAAGAGTCTGATATGACTTAGCAACTAAACAACAACAGCAGTGATGAAGAAGAGGGGTTTTATTGGTGAGATATGAGGTTGGTGGGCTTCCCCGGTGGCTCAGTGATAAAGAATCTGCCTGCAATGCAGGAGACTCAGGAGACATGGGTTCGATCCTAGATCAGAAAGATACCTTGATGGAGGGCATGGCAACCCACTCCAGCATTCTTGCCTGGAGAATCCCATGGACTGAGGAGCCTGGCGGGCTTCAGTCTATATGGATACAAAGAACTGGGCGTGACTGAAGCAATGCATGCATGAAGTTGGTGATCAAGGCATGTTATGCCCTTGGAAAGTGTTTGAAATTTAGCCCAAGGTGAAAAGAAGTTTTGAAGTGTTTAGGAAAAACAGTAAAGTTGTCATTTTAGAAATCTAATACTGGCTTTAATGCAAAAAAATGAGTGTCAGCAAGACCATAAACAAAGTAAGCTAAAACGTGGAATAATGTAGACCAGAGTGATAGTAACATGAATTATAGAAATAGGGATGGGGAGAAATGAACTGTTTAGGAGGAAAAATCTATAAGATGCTTTGACTGATGGGAAGGAGGAAAATGTCATGGTTAATTCCTGTTTTGGACCTTAAAACTATGATTAAATTTTGAATCTTAAAACTATGATTGAAATTACAGAAAGGATAAGTTTGGAAGGAATTGACTAATTCTGTTTTTATCAAGTTATTTTTTAAGACTGGACATCAAGTTGTAAATTTCTCATAAATAGATATTCATTCTTTAAATATTTAACTATCTGGAGATAATCACACTTTCTATATCATTTATTCTCATCATTCCAATTATTATATATGTGTGCTGCTGCTGCTAAGTCGCTTCAGTCGTGTTTGACTCTGTGCAACCCAATAGACGGCAGCCCATCAGGCTCCCCCATCCCTGGGATTCTCCAGGCAAGAACACTGGAGTGGGTTGCCATTTCTTTCTCCAATTCATGAAAGTGAAAAGTGAAAGTGAAGATGCTCAGTCGTGTCTGACTCTTATCGACCTCATGGACTGCAGCCTGCCAGGGATTTGCCAAGCAAGAGTACTGGAGTGGGTTGCCATTGCCTTCTCAATTATATATGTGTACATGCCTTCAAATCTATATTTCAGTCTAGGTCACTTTCCTGGACTAGAGCCCTGAATATACTCATGAGGTTAGATTTATTTTCAGTAAAAATTATGCTTTATTATTAATTGGAAATACAAGATTTTTCAGATTCTGCTACTTAAGTATGGCAGATGAAATGTTATTCAGTTTTAGATGTTGAGAAGCATAATCGCTTGGGGACAAAGATTGTGATGGGACGTTAGTCTCACATTTATGAAGTCTCACATATATGAAAATACCCCTTTAGAAATACCCCATGCTCAAATAAATAGTTACTGGTCACTGAGTTAAATGTTGGAAAATTGAGTTGTCATATTGCTTCTATAGTTGAGGAATAAGCAAATGGATGTATAGGAAGTCAGCATAATAATGATGAAAATAAGGAAACTGTTATTAAATATTTCTATAATATTATTATTTTTTTGTCTTGAGGTTACTTATTAATTCTGGGTAATTCAAAACATTTGATTTCATCACTTCAGCTCTTACATAAAAATATATTTAATAATGAAAAACTGACCTTCTCTGATGGTTGTTTACCCATGACTTTCTAACTCCATTTTTTGACCTTGTCAACTGTGTCATTTTCCCACTGCACGTGAATATCTGTTTACATTTTTTCTTATTTTTCTTTTGATTTTGAAAGATATATAACTATTTAGGATATTTAATGTGCTGTGTCTTTTTCAGTGACTTTAGCTATTGTTCTTTGAAAGATTTTAATAAAAAGGATTTCTGACAACCAAACAAAACAGGAATCAGGTTTGATAGACTTCAGTGTATATGAAGTGTATGTCCTGTCAGGAAAAAATCGAGCATCCAACACAGCTGGAACCTTTTCTGTACTCTGTATCCATCTTAGCTAGCCAATCTTGTGTATTTACGACAGCAACGACATTGATGAATCACTTTAATTTACCAGGCAACTGACAGTTTGCCAAGACTATCAGTGAGAACCGGCTAGAGCTGGTCCTGATCATTAGAGATACATGTATTGTTTCAAAAAAGTGTAACTGATCAGAAAGCAATTTAGATGTACTGTTTTACTACAGATGTAGAAACACATGTTTTAGTATCCTTCTGACTTTTATTTTTCTCTTTTTCTTTTCTCCTTTTATGGAAAAATCAACACCTATACAAATCTGTGCTAATTTAGTTATTTGATAAAATTGATTATGATATAATATGCCCTTTTAAAGTATTGGCAATAGTTTTTAAATTAAGCTTGTATAACTGCGATTGGTTTTTAGAAAAAGTTTATGCCATTTTATGTACTTTATTTTGAAGGTAGCAAGTTGTGGTATCAGGTTTTCACTTAAATAGTTTAAACCTTAGGTGAGGACTAGAAAATAGAATACATGAACTTTCAAAGTATTATAGACTTCTAGTGAAGATATGTGTAATATAGGGCTTCCCAGGTGGCTCAGTGGTAAAGAATCTGTGTGCCAGTGCAGGAGATGGGGATTTGATCCCTGCAGGAAGATCCCCTGGAGGAGGAAATGGCAACCCACTCCAGTATTCTTGCCTGGGAAATCCCACTGACAGAGGAGCCTGGTGGGCTGCAGTTCATGGGGTTGCAAAAGAGTCAGGCACGACTGAGCACCACCAGTCCACTTCATGTATCAGTTCAGTTCAGTTCAGTCGCTCAGTCGTGTCTGACTCTTTGCGACCCCATGAATCGCAGCATGCCAGGCCTCCCTGTCCATCACCAACTCCTGGAGTTCACTGAGACTCACGTCCATCGAGTCAGTGATGCCATCCAGCCATCTCATCCTCTGTCGTCCCCTTCTCCTCCTGCCCCCCAATCCCTCCCAGCATCAGAGTCTTTTCCAATGAGTCAATTCTTCGCATGAGGTGGCCAAAGTACTGGAGTTTCAGCTTCAGCATCATTCCCTCCAAAGAAATCCCAGGGCTGATCTCCTTCAGAATGGACTGGTTGGATCTCCTTGCAGTTCAGGGGACTCTCAGGAGTCTTCTCCAACACCACAGTTCAAAAGCATCAATTCTTCAGCGCTCAGCTTTCTTCACAGTCCAACTCTCACATCCATACATGACCACTGGAAAAACCATAGCCTTGACTAGATGGACCTTTGTTGGCAAAGTAATGTCTCTGCTTTTCAATATGCTATCTAGGTTGGTCATAATTTTTCTTCAAAGTATAATAGAGGTACAAAAGGAAATTATCTTGGGAATACAGAGGGAGAATTTAATTACATATGATATGCAGAAGTCATGTTTCCTTCATGCCTAGTGTGTATAGAATTTATAACTTTTAAATACATTCAGAGCTAATAGTATGTTTAGGTGGACTAGATAGCTTGTCTATAATTAGGTGATACTATTACAACATTTTAAAAATTTAGCATGTTTATACAGTACCTATCATATGCCAAGACCTATACCTGGTGTTTTCATATATAAGCAGTGTGCTGGACGTCATATTATAATACAGGTTGGGGTCTGATGTGCTCCAAATGCCTTTACTGTCTCTTTTTGATCCCTGAAAGTCTGCTGATCAGACCTCAAAGCTTAAATCTTTATCACATATATTTTAATTAAATATAGAAATAACCTGGAGGAGTTATTCCCTAGGTCTTCATAAATTCCTACATTATGGCCTAGTGTGAGTGGTGATTGCCCCTTCTGCAAGTAGGCTTTGGTAGAGGAAGTAGAAATGATTTTAGAGGCCCATACTATTTGAACTGAGCTGGTAGAGGACCAGGTATTAGAGCCAGATGATAAAGAGGTCTTTGTTTTATTTGTTTTGTGTACATTACATATTAAATAGTACTGATCCCTGTTACTTTTTACTATGGTTATTTGAATAAAACATAGCTTATATATTAGAAAAATCAAATCCATACAAAAACCTAAGTTATTATTTTTTTTCTGTGTAATTGTCTATGGATGGCTCATATGTTTTCACTTTATAACAGTAATAAAAGTACAGCAAAACATCAAAGAGTGAATTACTTAGGCTAGTTTAATAAAGTAGTGGATACATGGGAATGATTTCTAGGGTGGGGATATCTTTGAGAATAATCTGAATTAACAGAGAAAATTGAGAATGGCTTCATGGAACCCCTAGCTGAGAGAATTCCAATTCTTGCCAGTATTTTTGTGTGCTTTCCCCTTTTCTGCAATAATTCTCTGTGTCAGGGTAGAAACTGGTTACATCTTTATGGAAAGAAAGGTAACTCATGTCATTTGCCTACTTAGGAAACGTGTGTGTTTAATAGGTTTCTGGTACTTCTTAAATATTTACAAGGCACATTATAAGCATTGACTATGAAGTCTTATAATGACTTCTCCTATCAAGGAAACCTCTATCTCTAGTTGTATGAACAATCTCTCCAAAGATTCTCTTTCAGTCCAAGAAAGCTTGAACATTTATCACCTTTTTTATTACTTAAGTCATGGGCATAGGACGGGGTAGATGCTGGTTCTAGGTAGTATATGGCTTCTGTAGTGGCTCAGATATTAGAGAATTTGCCTGCAATGCGGGAGACCTGGGTTTGATCCTTGGGTCTGGAAGATCCCCTGGAGAAGTGAATGGCTACCCATTCCAGTATTACTGCCAGGAGCATTCCATGGGCAGAGGAGCCTGGCGGGCTGTACTGCATGGGGTCACAAAGAGTCAGACAGGACTCAGTGATGATTCTATGTAGTAATATAAAATTATATTTGAAAAAATATAATTTTAGTTTATTTTAGTAAGTGAACTGTTGCACTGTGTGATCATCCTAGTCTGACTTCTACTTATTAGAGACCTTCCCACCAAATGGGCCAGTACCAAACTTAGGTAATAGAGGTCAGGATAAAAAAGCAGGGTTTCAGGCAGAATATAAACCATATCCATAATAAATAAGGTACCTGTGAAAAATACTGTCCAAACTGGAACACTTTGACAGTGAAAAAGGGCATTGTTTATAACAGTGCTGGAACAACATGTATAAACTAGGAGTATCTCAAGTGAACTGAGACATATGGTTACCCTAGTGATAGATTTGATATATTTATTGAGAGTCGATGAGTGAGGCTACATTTTGTTAAGAGTTGGTGGTCATGTGAATAAATAGGCAACCCTGGTTTAAAGGCACAGGGTCAGGCAGACATGAACATGTTTGGACATGAACATATTTAAGTGGGATCTTCCTAGGACTGTCTTTTCCTAAAGGGTGTCTTAAATCTGGGTAGCATATTAAAAGAGAGGCACATATAAAAGAATTGGAATGTAAAATATACTTTGATCCACTCCAGTCTTTTGTGTTCCTGTAATTAATTTTCTTTACTTCTCTCACCTCATAATTCATGCCTCCACATTTAAACATTCCTTATTGTTGGTAGTAGGAATTATGTGCATAGTTCAGAGGATGATGTTTTTTAATAGCATTGCTTCTGTTTTTAAAGACAAGCTTGGACTTGGCTGGATTTAAGAATTGCTTTGAAAATTTGGCTTAGCATATTGTTTCCAAATGAAAATATGGGAATTAGAATAGAAGAACAGATCATACAACTTGCACATGCTATTTTATATTGGTATTTAAATTTCAAAGTGCTTTTTTGTCACTACAGCATTTAAAAAACGTTTAATGTGATTTTCCTTGCATCTTTTTATGTTTCATATTTGTATCTTTTATATGTACATGAATATTTTTCATGCTTATATAGTTGCATATAAGGACTCTTACAAAAACATGCTCTCTGTGGTTTTATTTTGAAATTTTTATTGAGCTAATTGGAGACTCATATGTAGTTGAAGTGATTTTAAAGATGTTTTATAAAGCATTGGTTGGAATGGATTGTTCAGGGTGCTGCACTGTTCAGTGAACATAGGCTTAACCTGAAAGTTATCTGGCCCCAATGAAAGTTATCTTTGTGGCAAGAAGTCTTTTATATAGTTTCATCATCATTTATGTTTAATCTTTTACTAATAAGTCTCTGACTTGTTTACCCACGAGGTCCTCAATGGTTCAATGTCAAGTTTTCCAAACTCCCTTATATACAACTTCCAATTCATAAGATGAGCCCCAGATGATCTACCAAATTTGCTTCATGTCATCCTGCTTCTACCCATCAAATAACACCTTTCCTGAGTCCAGAGTGGCCTTCAGGTGCCTCTCTTGAAGTCAAGATGGAAAACTAACATTTAAAAGCAAAGCAAAACAAAAAAACCCCAAACACCAAATAACAAATAGCAGTCTTGAGTAGGGTAATTTCCCTAGATACATTACTTCTTTTAATTCTCATATGAACCCCAAAAGATTGATTCTCTCAGTTGACAGTTAGAAAATGAAGTGTTTATAAAGGATATGGAACTAGGCCAGAACATATAGCCAATAATTCTGGTACTGGTACTTGGTCTTATTTCATTACAACTCTAAAGTTACACTGAGAGATTATTACTGAATTGGGCTGTCATAGGAAGATAATTTCTTTTTCCCTCACTTTATTTTTGGTATAGAACCTACTTGCTCTCTCTGGGCTATGGATTCTTTTAGCTCTATTTCTTTTTTTCCTCCTTTCTGTCTCTTTTCATTCTTTGAAGATTGTTGCTTCAGAGGTACTGGCTTTATAATAGCTTTGCCTCAGTGGTGGATAAAGTTGGAAATAAGTACTTTGCTGCTTATCTTACTAAGAGGTGGCATCTGTTTCTCCCCATCTTTAGTCCAGGAGATAGCTCTGTGACCTGCTGTGGCCAGTACACTGGGGTTTAAGTAAGGCTCTGCCAGTTATGGGCTTAACATTCTAGAGGCCTGGCAGCTTTGCCATTTATCCTCTTGGAACCCTGCTGCTGCTGCTGCTAAGTCGCTTCAGTTGTGTCCGACTCTGTGCGACCCCATAGACGGCACCCCACTCCAGTCCTCTTGGAAGCCTGAGCCACAGTGAAATATGACTGACTACCTCACCAGAGAGCCTGTCAGGAGAGAGAGAGATTGAGTGAGAGAGAGAGCTAGTTAGCCAGTAGCTGTTAGGGGCATCTCAGCTGAGGCACCAAGCATATCATTGAGGTCATCTTGGATTTCAGCCCCATGAACCTCCAGAAGACTGCTTCTCCATCAGTTACCTAAGTGAGACTAGTCAAAAAAGCTGGCCAGCTGAGTTTAGCTCAGATTGTAGAATCATAAGCAAATGAATGCTTTTTTTTAATGCTAGTAAATTTTGGGATATTTCATTAAATAGAAGTAGTACCAGAAATACTCACTGAATACAAATTTATCTTGTCCAAGACTGAAGACTGTTACTTTCTATCATCTTTATGCACATCCCAAGATAATGAAACCTCAGTCAAGGTAAAGTTCTAGTTCCTTTAGAAGAGGGAGTTCAGAGAAATTTAAGGGATTTGGAATGTCAAAACCAGACAAATGAAATTCAGGTAGGATAAGAAAATTATTTTCAACTATCCAAAGGCTTCTTTGGTAAGAGGAATATAGTTGGTTTTGAGAATTCAAGGAATGGGAAAGATGAAAATGATCAGAAGCCACATATCAATAATTATATTTAACTTCAATGTGATGAAACTTTGCTCACATTGAAATTCAACATGGAATTGTCCTCTGTAGTGGACTATTCAAAAATGGCAGGGGTGCCCAATGAAGATAAAACACTGTCCATTGCTGGAGAGTCAAGGTGCAGTGACTTACCACCCTGCACTTGAGTGGCAGTCATGTAATCATGCTACTTGGCCTCCTTTCAAGAAAGTACTTCTTTTTCAGCTGTGATAAGTGTAATTAGTTGACAGGTATAGCTGCAGGACCTTAGAATCCTGTGTAGCATTCAAGCTAAGGCAGTGCTTTTCAGGTCATCTTCCAGCCCCTGACAGAGCCTGGCCATTTCTGCCAGTGCAGACCTCTCCCACAACCTGTCCTTGCTCTTTCGTTCTCCATTAGGTTGGTCAAGACTTCTGAGATCTACATTGCATTTCTTACGTAGTTCACCTTGATTCTTCTTTCTCTCTTTCCTCTAAGAAGTGTAGGCTCTGCTTTGTGCTCTGAAGGAGCATAATCCTGCTCCCATTGACAATCCTGTTTTCTTCCTTATCATCATTCATAGATGTTACTCTTCAATAAGCATCTTTACTCTTAATTCTGGCACAGCATCTGCTTCAGTTAAGATCTGAGGCCAATGCAGCGGACAAAACTAAACTGAGATGTGGTCAGTTTAGAAGAATTTTAGTGTCTCTTCAGACCAGCAACCCTGCAATATTATGATGTGCTATCTAATGGCTCTTAGGTAGAGTTTGTGACTCAGTAAAGAATCCAGCCAGCAATGCAGGAGACCTGGTTTTGATCCCTGATTTGGGAAGATCCCCTGGAAGAGGCACAGCAATCCACTCCAGTATTCTTGCCTGGAGAATCCCATGGACAGAAGAGCCTGGCAGACTACAGTCCATGGGGTTGCAAAGGGTTGGACACCATTGAGCAACTAAGCACAGCACAGGTAGCGTTGAATAATCATTTTACAAAAATTCTAAGAAATAAGACAAAAGATACTTTTTGGGGTAGAGAAGTCACCTGTCTAAACTACAAACTTTGTATTTTGGGAAATACAAATTCTTCAGAATTGCAAAGGTGCATTTAGTCTTAAAAAATAATTCATTTGCTAATATTTGTAACTATTTGCTGCTGCTGCTGCTAAGTCGCTTCAGTCATGTTCGACTCTGTGCGACCCCATAGACGGCAGCCCACCAGGCTCCCCTGTCCCTGGGATTCTCCAGGCAAGAACACTGGAGTGGGTTGCCATTTCCTTCTCCAATGCATGAAAGTGAAAAGTGAAAGGGAAGTCGCTCAGTCGTGTCCGACTTTTCGCGACCCCATGGACTGCAGCCCACCAGGCTCCTCCGTCCATGGGACTTTCCAGGCAAGAGTACTGGAGTGGGGTGCCATTGCCTTCTCCGTGTAACTATCTGGAGTAACTTAAATCTACTAAACAGCACAAAAAGATGGAAATGCATCAGTGTCTAATAATAGATGTCTGTTTGGATTAAGCCCCTTGCATCACACATGTCTTCTGGACAAATAGTGCCAACACTGAAGAGGATTAAAGAAAGCAGTATAGAGAAACTATTCTGGTGCTATTTATTATAATTTAGAAAATAATCTTCCATTTTAGTTTCTGTTAATATGTTTTTTATTAATCTTCTCAATAGATCTAGATCTTATATAATTATCACATAACAAAATAACAAATACTAATAATCAGGTTTGAAATATGGACACTATTAATTATGCATCTCTTGGATATATGACGTGAGTTTGAGTGGACTCCGGGAGTTGGTGATGGACAGGGAGGCCTGGCGTGCTGTGATTCATGGGGTCGCAAAGAGTCGGACATGACTGAGCGACTGAACTGAACTGAACTGGATATATGTGAAATTCTAGAATAAATTAAAATGTACTGAAATTAATAATGTTGAATTGGAATGAACTTTTTAGTTTTTTTTTAAATTTTGTGCTTATGTCAAATGAATGTAAAACAAATGCTTACTTTGAAGGTTTGAAGTTAAAAATTTCAGAAAATATTGTTACCAGGCCAGCCTGTGATTCCCAGAATGCCTATGTTTATATAGGTGATAAGACTAGGGCGAAAGTAGCAGCCAAATTAAAACATTCCTTTCACTTCATGCATACTCCAACCTCTCTCATGTTCTTTTGAGATAAATTCTGGAATCCCTGGGTATATCATGTGAGATTTAGTAATAAGACATTGCTTTCATGGCACATGGAGTTCTGTTTTTTAAAGCCACCTTTGTTGAGCTCTTGTCATCTGCCAGGTAGTATGCTAAGTTCTTTTAGTACATTATCTCATTAATATCACAGCAACCATGTTAGATAGGGACTATTGTTATTTTCATTTTTCACTCAAGAAATCTGAGAGCTGGAGAAATTAAATAATATGAGCAATGTCAGTATAGTGCATAAAAGCACTGGGTTTTAATCCAGTTATGGCTGACTACAAGGTCTGTGATGTCATAACCACTGTGTTCCCTAGACTTTTCTGTCCTCCTACTTGCTGTCTATTCTTTCAGTCACTGAGGGTCAAAGTGCCACCGGTCAGCGTGGAAGACGCTGACAACACCCCTGCTGCTGCTCTGCTGTTGTGTCCCTCCTCTGCTGCCACTGAAGCCCAGGCTGTGGATGCCCAGGGTGCAGGGAGCTGATGTGCAGGGGGCTGAAGGAACTCTTGTTGCCAAATGTGCCGTTATCACTGACTGCACTGCTGCTGTCATTAGTGCTTCTGCCAACACTGCCAGCCCTGCTGTTGCCAGTGCCAGTGCCGCTGATGCCCTGGGCCCTGGGTGTCCCAGGGTGATTCTGTAGACAAGCAGCTGCTTTTAGATTTCGCTTGTTCATTACCTGTAGTTCCTTTGCCTTAGGACTCAGGCTTAAGTTCATGGAGCCTAGGATAGAAGATAATGGGAGGTATTTTTTATCTTCTCCAGCATCTGGGACAGCTGGCCTTGAACCAAACATGTGCACTTCAATTCTCTTTTCTTTTCTTCCTTAGAGATTTCTTTTCCCCAGAGGCTCTTTCTTCCCTCATGCAGTGCCCCACCAGCCCTGGAAACTGAGCATAAACACTTGAACCTTAGAATGAACATAATTTAGTCTTAATGTGGAAACCCCACTACATTAGATATTTCAGTTTGAAAATTATTATAAAGAACACTTAAATTTTATAATATTGAATATGTACTTAGATGTGCAAGAATTGAATCATGCTAATTCTTAAAGAATTGCTATAATCAACTTTGATCTAGCAATAGTGGTTTAAATTTGATTTACATTATTAAAAAAAAAAAATTACTAGGGCTCAGAAAGTCAAATCTTTCTCTGAAGCCCTATCAGTGATTCATACAACTCATATCAAAAGGCTTACAGGGATATGGTGATTTGTTGGTAGGGTGATTCTCTTTTGCTTTTGCTTTCAACCCTGACTCACAAGGAGGGCAGTGTTGTCTCAAAGCTGGAACATCATGTCAGTGTATCGCAAAACCACTACAATATTTAAAGTAATTAGCCTCCAATTAAAATTAAAAAGGAAAGAGAAAAAGAAAAAGGCAAAAAGAAATAAGGAAATAACATGAAAATTTACAAATATGTACCCATTAAAAACAGAAAAATTATGGAATTTTTAACTGAAGGAAAAGAAATAACATTGCTGAATTCTTTACCATATTAACTGAAAGCAAAAAACATGTTTGAATTTTTTAATTGAGAAAAGCATATGGGGGAAAAGAACTATTAGTTCTATGCCTGAAATGTTTCTTTTTCTTTTCTTTTATTGCTTACAAGTAGTCTAGTAAGAAAAAAAAAAAGTTGTTAAGATCCTGGTCAGAAATCTGTTTTAAAAAAAAAAAAAAATTTATTTTTTTAATTGAAGGATAATTGCTTTACAGAATTTTGTTGTTTTCTGTCTAACCTCAACATGAATCTCTTCTTAATGACTACTTTTCCCCTTAAGGATAAAGCAATCTCTTGACTACCTTTATTCCAATCCTCCTCCCCCATCTCTGAAAGCCACAAATCTCATTTCTTTTTTATGTTTGTTTGTTTTTAGGGTATCATTGACCTACAACACTATGTTAGTTCCTTTTATACAACATAGTGCTTCAGTATTTCTATACATTTCAAAATGATCACCATGATAAGTCTAGATATCATCTGTCATCATACAGATATGCAACATAATTATAACTACATTCCCCACACTGTACCGGAGAAGGCGATAGCACCCCACTCCAGTACTCTTGCCTGGAAAATCCATGGATGGAGGAGCCTGGTGGGCTGCAGTCCATGGGGTCGCACAGAGTCGGACACGACTGAAGCGACTTAACAGCAGCAGCAGCAGCCACACGGTACATCTCATGCTCTTGACCTGTTGTTTATTTTGCAACTAAAAGTTTGTACCTCTTAATCTCCCTCATCTGTTTTACCTGCTTTGTGTTTTGTTAATTAAGAAAATGGGGAAATGAATACATTGCAGACATGGTGAAATTCTTGATTTGTCAAATATGTGGGACTTCCAGTAAATTGCATGAGGAATATAATTTTATTTAACAAGTCTAAATATGTGAATTTTTGAACATATTTAAACTTATCCTAGAACATACATGTTAAGATTTTGTTTTTATGTGTATAATCTACATTTTTATACTTAATTGATTTTTTAAAATTTTAAAATTAGAGTCGAAGAAAAATGTTAGTATGTGAAAAATAATTCAAATATCTTACTATGTTTAAACATCATACATATGTATGTGTTTTATTATTTTCTGAGCTACATGCTAGAGTACATTGTAAAGAACTTTGGATAAAATTAAATTCTGGAAGCAGCGCAGAGAGAAGTAAAATATTGTTGCCTTGTATTTCTGATCCTCCTTATTTTTTAGTTTTTAGTGGGAATTTATGCCTCTGCCATAAAAACGCCAATGTATTAATGTAGTTATAAATGTAGAAGAAGGACGTTTAAGGTTTGTAGGTTGACAGATGCCTTTATGAATATCAGTGTTTATGAATATTTAATATCCTATTATTTGCACTTAATGTTTCGATTTCATTTTAACAGAATGTATATGAAATGGTTGATCCTTTTCTAGATGGTTTTTTCCCTCTTTTATGCTCATATATTTAGGCAGATGAGGTTTGCAAGTAGTTGAATTCAGAGTTCATTTTGGAGCAGACTCGTGGGGATATTTCCCAATAGCTTTTTCAAAGAAGTACTTACTACTTTATAGTTAAAGTCGTTTTTATTTTTATGTAGCCATATAATACATCATAAATTCTTAGAAAGTTTAAACAAAGCAAAACAATGATTTGGAAAGCAATAGATTAAAACCATAAATGATTTAGGGAGTCTCTGGAAATAGAAACACTAACAAATGCTGTACAGGGTAGATTTTTTTTTTTAATGTCTGAATTTATTAACCTGTGAAAGGAGAACTTTTAAATCAAAAATAATGACAGCACCTTAATTATGGTGGTTTTATTGAAAGCCTACTACTACTACTGCAGTAATAAGGTGTATTTTAGGTACCAGAGCTATGGCAGCTGTCAAACACCAATATTTTTTTCCCTGAGAATAGGTTTGGTGTAATGTTTTTCAAGGACAAGTTGCTCAGCTATTGTCTCAGTGAGCACAGCTAGTTAATATTCAACAGTTTTCTTAATCAAAATTGTATGTCCTGCTCCCTAGAGTGTTTGTTAAAGTGATTGTATGTTTATCAGAGCCTTCAACAGCAGAAACAGAATATTCTTAGATGAAGTGCTGGTAATGAGAGCCTATATTATCCAAGGGTGCTGATAAGAAATAGAAAATGCTGTCAAAATACATTGTTTGTGAAAAAAAAAAATTACTGTAGCTCAAAAAGTCAAACCTTTCTTTGAAGCCCTTGTAGTTTCTGAAACTTCAATTGTTTATCTGGGATAATGGGGCAGCAGGGGTATGGTGATATCCTACTATACACTCCAGGAATTGCATGCCAGTGATCAAATAGTCTGGGGGGCTATTAATCATTGCTTCTGTTGGATGGCTGATTAAGGTTCTTCACAACATGTTTCCTTTAGATTACAGAAAGTTCTTAATGAAGTAAAGCTTGAGGGCATTAGAGAGCTCAATCTGGCATTCTACAAATAGTATTGAAAAGTCATGTGGGGAAAACAAGCATTGCCAAAAGTAAAATAAGGCAGCAGCTAACGTTTTCCATGAAATACTGTGTCTAAGGTGCAGGTTTGGTTACTCCATTTGTTTCTACTTCAAATTATTTTCTATTTCCTGGGGTGATACTGTGCTGGAAGCAGAGCTGTCCTGTTAGATATGACTTTTTCTTCCAAGGGTGGTACCTATCATTTACACACATACATGCACACACATACACCATACAAACACCTCTTTCTCTCCTCTCTCTCTCTCTCCCTTCCTTGAAATAATCAAAGATATTGTTTGAAAAATATGGTTCCTGTAATACTAGAAAAGAACATTTGTATTTTGTTTTGTCTCTAGTAGTATTCTATGAGGAATGAAGTCTTCTGCAAAAAGTTCATTTTAATTATCATGTTGGTGGATTCTCCTGTAGAATCATAACACTGACTAATAAAAAGTTTTTGGTCATTGTTTCACTTTGAACATTAATTAGGAAACAATGCACCTACAACCCATTGGAGTTAGTCTTTGTCAATAATGTTTTTGAAGGCTACATCCAGGGATATCGATCATTTCAGTGATACTGAAACATGTTCTGCACTTTATGTATTAATCTTTAACATGTAGAGATGGGCATGTTAATGAAAAAATTGCTGCTATATATTTGAAACTTAAGCCACAAATATGCTGATATTCAAAATACCTAATTTACTGGGTATTGTAATATGTAGTCAATTAATTTCTAACTACTTTTTAGATAAATTGATCAATTTCATATTTTAATTTATTGTCAGTTTTAGCTTACAGTTGTTTCAAAATATGAATCACAGATTGATTTGATAACAGTTTTTGGTAGAATTGTGGATCGATCAGTCCAGTCAGGAGACAGGAGATGGAACCCATAGGAAGTTAAACCAGAGAGCTTAATATAAAACATTATTAAATTGTGACAGCAGAGTAACCTATGAGATATGGGGAAACTTATGCAATACCCTGGAGCCAGGGGAGTGTACCAAGGAAGCACAGACTTGGAAGAGGTTCAGATCTTTGGAGAAAAGGTGTAATTCATCCCATTGTATAGTAGAGAAGTTCATGGGTTTGGTCGTACATCTTGAGGTGGTCCCCAATTGCTGGGTAAGGTGGCAGCACAGAGAGCAGGGGTGGCACTGGCAATTAAACCAGAGATTGTGTGTCAGTGAGCATGGGCCCCTTCCAGGTTGCTTGGTAGGGAGAGTCCTCACTGGAGAGGAACTGAGGACCAGCAGTGCGGCCATCAGGAATTCAGAGAGGTAGCAACCAGCAACAAACAACTCTGGCACTGTCAGATTGGTGAAGAATAATGAGTTCTGGGCCTTCTGTGTGGCTGAATGTCCACTTGTGTCCACTGAATATCTTCACAACCACATATAGATCACTGATCCTCATCCACCCCCAGAAAGTTTGGGAGGGCCTTTTTTCCTGTAGTGTCCTTCCAACTTTCTCCATCCGAAAAGCTCAACATCATGCTCGTTATAAAAAAGAAATGCTTAAAGGAATTCCACCTGTGATCATGAAGGATATATCTATTGAAGGGTGCATTCAAAGCTGGAAGGCAGTTAAGTAATAGCTGGCATTCATTGTATAGCTAATGTTACAGCAAAGTTGATAATTCTGTTAAGAATGTCATGTTCTCTACAGCTGTCCTAGGTTTAGCCACTAGTGCTTGTCTATCCTGATTACTTGCATTATCCATGTTTTCAGCAGCTGAGAGCTTAGGACTGTGCTTATTTTTCACTGTGCCTTTTATATACACCAGACATGGCTCTCTGAAGTGGGTTAGGAGCCCATCTACATAGACCACTGTATTTATACCCAAATTTTTAGATTAAGTGTTTGAGCAACCTCAATGGAAGAAACTCATGGAGTATCAATAAACTCTTTTCTAATTTGAGCCTTTTAGATCTCTTTTATAAGCAAGTGAGGAAACTATATACCCCTAGAGTCTGAACTAGAAATAATACATAGTTCATTTGGCAAATCTGAAGAGCAGTATTGATTTTGAGGCATTGAGGAACATGCAAATGCATTGATCAGGTTTTTCCTAGTTCGTCATTCTTTTCTTTGCTGTTAGTACAACTATTATTCTAGTTAAGGTGTGAAAAAGTTATTATTAGTGACTGCTTCCTAGTGTTCTATAGATTATATCATTTTCATTCATATTCATATACTGTTGCAGTCATATATCAGTAAGCTGTCAACTATGTATTTTTAAAAGACAGGTATACAGGAGTCAAATAAGGTGTTTAAGAAGATGTATACTAGTTAATAATTCTTTCATAAAATTGGTTTATTATGAAGCACAGTAACGACTGGGTGCTAAATCACTCACAGTATTTTTCTGTTAGTGCTTTAACATAGGAATTATGTTAAATAGGCAAGCAAATTTTTTTCTAGCACCTAGGACATAGAACACTTCTGTGATAAGTGATTTATTCTTTCTTTGGTTAAAGGGGGAAAAAAAGAAAACCTCTTTGATGGAAATGCTATACTTTCTTTGATAATTTGCTTTGGATTTATAATCTTTCTTCAAGACAAGTGCTTTTTCTACCCCCTTTCATAAAGGAAGGAGGGATGGAATATTTTATTATACATCTTAAAAAATTCCAACATGAATAAATCCAACAGATAAATTGCTTGCAATTACATTTTCAAAAGAGTGTTTCAGGAACTAAACACTAAATAAGCATTGAGAAACTAATACTTAAGTAGAAATGGTTTATTTGTCGTGTGGAAAATAGGTGATTCTATAAAAGCCATTATGATCCACCTCTATAAAATGAATAATGGAATGATTACAGGGCAAGAAATATGCTTTGCTGTGAAATCATTTTCTAAAATTTTCTAACATTAAGATAAAATCTACTAACCCTGAATTCTGTGTATGGTAGTAAGGTGTATGGATGAATTCATCTGTATAATGAACATAACAAAGCATTACATGATGAAGTGGTTGTAGGAGTGATATAATACTCCCACCTTTAATGAGCTTGAAATCTTTAGCTTTTTAACTGTAGATATTTTGTTTGTTTCTGCCACAGACCAAGAATTTACAAAGTTATTGAGTCAAAAATACATAACTCATTTAGAATGGAAAACAGAAAAAAAAGATAAATGATAGAAAAAAACCATGGGGCTAATAAATAATATGGCATGTTACTAATTAACAGACATTTACAAAATGCATCTTTTCCATGGCTCTGTGAACATTAAGCTTGAAAACAGTAAGTTTAATTTTCCTTTGGTTATAAAGGGTAACAAGTAATTCTAGATCCCATTTGTTGAGTGTACTCTAAGTACAAGACTGATGTGTACATAATTGATTATCTTCACTGATCCTTATACTAGTCATCTAAGATACACATTATTTGGGACCTCAGAGTTTTAAATGGAAGTTCAAACGTAACAGGAGATTTGGACATGGTCACACAGCAGGAAGTATGAACAGAGATACCAGTTCTAGATTGCGTATCCCCAAAGCCCAGGCCCATTCCACTGCATAGTTTGGCTTTTCAAAGTTAAAAATGATTAAAGCATTTGCTTCTTTAGATGTTAATGATTTGATAATTTTAATAACTTCTGTGTTGAATTTGAAGACTGAAAATTCAGATGGTGATTTCTGTTAGACATGTGTTGGCTCAGATTTTACTTCTGTTCCCCTTAAAGTAGATGAAAACTAAAAGGTGATATGAGTGAGAAAGGTGAATAAAATTTTGAAAATCATTTTTCCTACTTCTGGGAACCTTCTTTTTGCTCTTGAGGCTTTCATTGGTGATTTTGCTAACATAATAAAACCTGTGTTGATTTCATCTTTGTGGCTAATTTATAGGTTCTTGTTTTCTAACGTTCAGTTCAGTTAAGTTCAGTTGCTCAGTCATGTCCTACTCTTTGCGACCCCATGAATCGCGTCATGCCAGGCCTCCCTGTCCATCACCAACTCCTGGAGTTTACCCAAACTCATGTCCATCGAGTCAGTGATGGAATCTAGCCATCTCATCCTCTGTCGTGCCCTTCTCCTCCTGCCCCCAATCCCTCCCAGCATCAGGGTCTTTTCCAATGAGTCAACTCTTCGCATGAGGTGGCCAAAGTAACATTACTCCTTAAATATTACAGTAATAAAAAGAATAATCATCATAATAGTGAACTTTCCCATTTCCCTTTCATTTTCTATAATCCCATTATACCAATAAATATATTATTTTCAGGTTTATTTCTTATCCCTCCAGTTAGAAAGTAAGCTACTTAAAGGTTGTATCACCTTTTTCTCTTAATGAGGGAGGCTTACATGGTAGTTACTTACATAATATACATGATAAATTAAACATCTGATTATTCTGAGTGGGGAGAGTATCATGAAGTCAGGTTTTGTTAATTGTAACAAGATGTTTGATAGACTCAGTTTCTGAACTTCTTGGCAAGATTAGCCTATTATGATAATATGAATATCTTGCAGGTTTAGAATAAGATATATTGCATTCTCATCAGTAAAAGTCCTGACAAATGATCTAGCATTAGAAAAATGCATTAGATTTTTTTTTTTTACAATGAAGTGCTGTGATATCATTATTGTGGTAGTAGTGTAGTTTTAGTTGCTCAGTTGTGTCTGACTCTTTGCGACCCCGCGGACTGTAGCCCGTCAGTCTCCTGTGTTCATGGGATTCTTCAGGCAAGAATAGTGGAGTGGATTGCCATTCCCTTCTCCAGAGGAGCTTCCCAACCCAGGGATCGAACCCTCGTCTCCAGCATTGCAGGCAAACTCTTTACCATTTGAGCTACGGGGAAGACCTATCATTATTGGGAAGAGGTTAAATGCTTTACCAGAAAGATCCAGAAACAAGTTGGAATTCTAAAAATTTCTTAGAAATATGCTTTGAGGCATCATGGCTGAATGAATAGAGAATAAGCTTGTGTTACATGACCTAGGTAGGAATTCTAGCTCTATCACTAGTTCTATGAATTTAGCCAAGTTAAATAAAGTCACTAAGCCATGTTTCCACACCTACAAAATAAAAATAATTGCATCCTTCATGTAAGTTTTTGTGAGGATTAACTAGAATAATAAATTGAAAAGTATCTGGAAAAAGAAGATGCTGAACAAACACAACTACTTTCAGTTTCAGATATCAAAGTCAATTTAATGCAGATTATTTGATGTACTGAAGATTATTAATATTCTGAATACAGTGGAGAGAAAATCAAGGGGATTTTAACTATCACAAAAAGCCTACTTGTTCCCTAGTTTGGCTATTTAAAATGTGAATAGCACTTTAAAAACATTTTAAATTCTGTTTTTAAGATAAACATGTGCAATGACTTTTGGTTCTTGAGAAAATTTAGTCTGATGTTGGTTTTGGCTCTTTCTTAGGTTAATTAGTCTCTTTATCTAAGAGTTAAGCTGCTAGTGACCTTTTCTCTAAGCTAATGGGTATGTTAGGATCTTTAATCTGCTTCCTTTTGGCTTCCTTCTCATAAATTACAGAGTTCAGGAGAAAAGAAGTTCTTTGGTGGGTTGTTTATTACATGCTTTTATAACAGTCCATTGTTAGTTGAGAATTAACTCTAGAGCTTTTTATTCCTACGTATTATAAAAACAGAATAATTGTGCAAAAATGAGCATCAAGGAAACATATGTTATGTTTTTAAGTGAGTATATTGATCTATTATGTGGAGAATTTTTAGTTAAAATAGTTGTTTTGTGGTAATTATTTTGACCTTATTGCTGAGTTCCTTCAGGTCAACTTCATACTCTCTCCCCTTCTGGTGTTTGTAAAATGGTCAGTTGCAGTGATTATGTTCAGCTTTATACTGCTAGGCTTATTTATCTAATGAAAATGTCCCAGAACACAGAACACACATCCTAGAACTACATGAAATATTTGTGACCAGAAGAATGATCTCTTCAATAAATGGTGCTGGGAAAATTGGACAGCTACACATAAAAAAATGAAATTAGAACGTTCTGTAATACCAACACACACACAAACTACCTAAAACGGATGAAAGACCTAAATGTAACACTGGATACTATAAAATTCTTAGAGAAAAATACAGGCAGTACAATCTCTGACATAAATCTCAGCAATATATCTTTTGATCTGTCTCCAACAGTAAGAGAAATACAAACAAATGGGACCTAATCAAACTCTAAAACTTTTGCTCAGCAAAGGAAACCATAAACTAAATGAAAAGACAACCTAAAGAATGGGAAAAATATTTGTAAATATTGTGACCAACAAGGGATTAATCCCCAAAATGTACAAACAGCTTACATAGCTCATGAGCCTCCATGGGCAGAGGAGCCTGGCAGGCTATAGTCCATGGGGCCGCAAAGAGTCAGACACAGCTGAGAAACTGAACACATGCAGCTCAATATTATAAAAAACCAAACAACCAAACCAAAATGTGAGCAGCAGATCTAAACAGACATTTCTCCACAGAAGATATACAGAGGGCCAAGAGGCACATTAAAAAATACTCAACATCACTATTCAGTCAGTTCAGTTCAGTCGCTCAGTCGTTTCTGACTCTTTGCTACCCCATGAATCGCAGCACACCAGGCCTCCCTGTCCATCACCAGCTCCCAGAGTTCACTCAAACTCACATCCATCAAGTCGGTGATGCCATCCAGCCACCTCATCCTCCGTCGTCCCCTTCTCCTCCTGCCCCCAATCCCTCCCAGCATCAGAGTCTTTTCCAATGAGTCAACTCTTCGCATGAGGTGGCCAAAGTACTGGAGTTTCAGCTTTAGCATCATTCCTTCCAAGGAACACCCAGACTGATCTCCTTCAGAATGGAATGGTTGGATCTCCTTGCAGTCCAAGGGACTCTCAAGAGTCTTCTCCAACACCACAGTTCAAAAGCATCAATTCTTCGGCGCTCAGCTTTCTACACAGTTAACTCTCACATCCATACATGACCACTGGAAAAACTATAGCCTTGACTAGACGGACCTTTGTTGGCAAAGTAATGCTGTCTAGGTTGGTCATAACTGTACTTCTAAGGAGTAAGCGTCTTTTAATTTCATGGCTGCCAATCACCATGTGCAGTGATTTTGGAGCCCCCCAAAATAAAGTCTGACACTGTTTCCACTGTTTCCCCATCTATTTCCCATGAAGTGATGGGACCAGGTGCCATGATCTTCGTTTTCTGAATGTTGAACTTTAAGCCAACTTTTTCACTCTCTGCTTTCACTTTCATCAAGAGGCTTTTTAGTTCCTCTTCACTTTCTGCCATAAGGGTGGTGTCATCTGCATATCTGAGGTTATTGATATTTCTCCCGGCAATCTTGATTCCAGCTTATGCTTCTTCCAGCCCAGCATTTCTCATGATGTACTCTGCATGTAAGTTAAATAAACAGGGTGATAATACAGCCTTGATGTACTCCTTTTCCTATTTGCAACCAGTCTGTTGTTCCATGTCCAGTTCTAACTCTTGCTTCCTGACATGCATATAGGTTTCTCAAGAGCAGGTCAGGTGGTCTGGTATTCCCATCTCTTTCAGAATTTTCCACAGTTTATTGTGATCCACACAGTCAAAGGATTTGCCATAGTCAAAAAAGCAGAAATAGATGCTTTTCTGGAACTCTCTTGCTTTTTCCATGATCCAGAGGATGTTGGCAATTTGATCTCTGGTTCCTCTGCCTTTTCTAAAACCAGCTTGAACATCTGTAAGTTCACGGTTCACGTATTGCTGAAGTCTGGCTTAGAGAATTTTAAGCATCACTTCAGAAGCGTGTGAGATGAGTGCAATTGTGGGGTAGTTTGAGCATTCTTTGGCATTGCCTTTCTTTGGGATTGGAATGAAAACTGACCTTTTCTAGTCCTGTGGCCACTGCTGAGTTTTCCAAATTTGCTGGCATATTGAGTGCAGCACTTTCACAGCATCATCTTTCAGGATTTGCAATAGCTCAACTGGAATCACTAGCTTTGTTCGTAGTGATGCTTTCTAAGGCCCACTTGACTTCACATTCCAGGATGTCTGACTCTAGGTGAGTCATCACACCATTGTGATTATCTTGGTCATGAAGATCTTTTTTGTCCAGTTTTTCTGTGTATTCTTGCCACCTCTTCTTAATATCTTCTGCTTCTGTTAGGCCCATACCGTTTCTGTCCTTTATTGAGCCCAGCTTTGCATGAAGTGTTCCCTTGGTATCTCTAATTTTCTTGAGGAGATCTCTAGTCTTTCCCATTCTGCTGTTTTCCTCAATTTCTTTGCATTGATCACTGAAGAAGGCTTTCTTATGTTTCCTTGCTATTCTTTGGAACTCTGCATTCAGATGCTTATATCTTTCCTTTTCTCCTTTGCTTTTCACTTCTCTTCTTCTTACAGCTGTTTGTAAGGCCTCCCCAGACAGCTATTTTGCTTTTTTTTCATTTCTTTTCCATGGGAATGGTTTGATCCCTGTCTTCTGTACAGTGTCATAAACTTCTTCTGTAGTTCATCAGGCATGCTGTCTATCAGATCTAGTCCCTTAAATCTATTTCTCACTTATACTGTATAATCGTAAGGGATTTGATTTAGGTCATACCTAAATGTTCTAGTGGTTTTCCCTACTTTCTTCTATTTAAGTCTGAATTTGGCAAGAAAGAATTCATCATCTGAGCCACAGTCAGCTCCCAGTCTTGTTTTTGCTGACTGTATAGAGCTTCTCTATCTTTGGCTGCAAAGAATGTAATCAATCTGATTTTGGTGCTGACCATCTGGTGATGTCCATGTGTAGAGTCTTCTCTTTTCTTATTGGAAGAGGGTGTTTGCTATGACCAGTGAGTTCTCTTGGCAAAACTCTATTAGCCTTTGGCTTGCTTCATTCTGTACTCAAGGCCAAATTTGTCTGTTACTCCAGGTGTTTCTTGACATCCTACTTTTGCATTCCAGTCTCCTAAAATGAAAAGGACTTCTATTTGGGCGTTAGTTCTAAAAGGTCTTGTAGATCTTCATAGACCCGTTCAACTTCAGCTTATTCAGCATTACTGGTTGAGGCATAGGCTGGATCACCGTGATATTGAATGGTTTGCCTTGGAAACAAACAGAGATCATACTGTCGTTTTGAGATTGCATCTGAGTACTGCATTTCGGACTCTTTTGTTGACTATGATGGCTACTCCATGTCTTCTAAGGGATTCCTGCCCCTAGTAGTAGATATAATGGTCATCTGAGTTAAATTCACCCATTCCAGTCCATTTTAGTTCACTGATTCCTAGAATGTCGAGGTTCACTCTTGCCATCTCCTGTTTGACCACTTCCAATTTGCCTTGATTCGTGGACCTAACATTCCAGGTTCCTATGCAATATTGCTCTTTACAGCATTGGACCTTGCTTCTATCACCAGTCACATCCACAACTGTGTATTGTTTTTGCTTTGGCTCCATCTCTTCATTCTTTCTGGAGTTATTTCTCTACTGATCTCCAGTAGCATATTGGGCACCTACCGACCTGGGGAGTTCCTCTTTCAGTATCCTGTCATTTTGCATTTTCATACTGTTCATGGGGTTCTCAAGGCAAGAATACTGAAGTGGTTTGCCATTCCCTTCTCCAGTGGACCACATTCTGTCAGACCTCTCCACCATGACCCGCCCGTCTTGGGTGGCCCCACACGGCATGACTTAGTTTCATTGAGTTAGACAAGGCTGTGGTCCATGTGATCAGATTGACTAGTTTTCTGTGATTATGGTTTCAGTGTGTCTGCCTTCTGATTCCGTCTTGCAACACCTACTATCTCTCTTGGGTTTCTCTTACCTTGGACGTGGGATATCTCTTCACGGCTTCTCCAGCAAAGCACAGCTGCTGCTCCTTACTTTGTATGAGGGGTATCTCCTCACCGCCGCCCCTCCTGACCTTGAACATGGAGTAGCTCTTCTCAGCCCTCTCAGCCCATGCAGCCGCCGCTCCTTGGATGGACATCACTATTAGAATCACCTCACAGCTGTCAAAATGGCCATCATCAAAAAATCTGCAAACAATAAATGCTGGAGAGGGTGTGGAGAAAAAGGAACCCTCCTTTCTAAATCTTTCCTCTAAATCTAAATTGGAGCAACTACTATGGAGCAATCCCTCTGCTGGGCATATATATCCAGAGATAACCAATGGATTGAAAGCACCCCAATCGCCATTGCAGTGTAGTTTGTAAAAGCCAATACATGGAAAAACAAACTAAATGTCCATTGGCAGATGACTAGATAAAGAAATTATGGTGTACACACACACACACAAACACACACACACACAGTGTAATACTGCTGCTGCTGCTGCTGCTGCTGCTAAGTTGCTTCAGTCGTGTCCAACTCTGTGCGACCCCAGAGATGGCAGCCCACCAGGCTCCCCCATCCCTGGGATTCTCTAGGCAAGAACACTGGAGTGGGTTGCCATTTCCTTCTCCACAATGTAATACTACTCAGCCATGAAAAAAGAATGAAATAATTCCATTTACAGTAACACAGATGATACTAGAGATTATCATACATAGTGATGTAAGTCAGAGAAAGGCAAATATCATATGATATCACTTATATGTGGGGAAAGCTAAAAAATGATACAAATAAAAAACAGACTTACAGACTTAGAGAATGGATTTAGGGTTACTAGGAGGGAAGGGTGGGCAGGGAGACAGATTGGCATTTGTTACTGACATGTATACCCTGGTATATTTAAAATAGATAACCAGCAAAGCGGGCTTCCCTGATGGCACAGATGGTGAAGAATCCACTTGCAATGCAGGAGACCCTTATTGGATCCCTGCATCGGGAAGATCCCCTGGAGAAGCGAGCTACCCACTCCAGTAGTCTTGCTTGCAAAACACCATGAACAGAGGAGCCTTGTGGGCTGCAGTCCATGGGGGTCCCAAAGAGTTGGACACAACTGAGTGACTAAGCACATACACACACACACACACACACACACACACACACACAAACAAGTACCTACTGTATAGCAGGGGGAACCCTGCTCAATACTCTGTAATAACCTACATGGTAAAAGATTATGTAGGAGGGTTCCATTTTCTCCATACCCTCTCCAGTATTTATTGTTTGTAGACTTTTTGATGATGGCCATTCTGACTGCTGTGAGGTGATTATCTCATTGCAGTTTTGATTTGTCTTTTTCTAATAGTGATGTTGAGTGTTTTTTAATGTGCCTCTTGGCCATCTGTATATCTTTTTTGGAGAAATGTCTGTTTAGATCTGCTGCTCATTTTTTGGTTTGGTTGTTTGGTTTTTTATAATATTGAGCTGCATGTGCTCAGTTTCTCAGCTGTGTCTGACTCTTTGCGGCCCCATGGACTGTAGCCTGCCAGACTCCTCTTCCCATGGAGGCTCATGAGCTATATGAGCTGTTTGTACATTTTGGAGATTAATCCTTTGTTGGTCACATCATTTACAAATATTTTCTCTCATTCTTTGGGTTGTCTTTTCATTTAGTTTATGGTTTCCTTTAATGTGCAAAAGTTTTTGAGTTTGATTAGGTCCCATTTGTTTATTTTGTTTGTATTTCTCTTACTGTAGGAGACAGATCAAAATAGATATTGCTGGGATTTATGTCAGAAATTCGGAGAAGGCCCTGGTGACCCATTCAGTACTCTTGCTTGGAAAATCCCATGGATGGAGGAGCCTGGTAGGCTGCAGTCTATGGGGTCGCTAAGAGTCAGACACGACTGAGCGACTTCACTTTCACGTTTCACTTTCATGCATTGGAGAAGGAAATGGCAACCCACTCCAGTGTTCTTGCTTGGAGAATCCCAGGGACGGGGGAGCCTCGTGGGCTGCCGTCTGTGGGATCGCACAGAGTCGGACATGACTGATGTGACTTAGCAGTAGCAGCAGCAGCATGTCACAGATTGTTCTGCCTTTATTGTAGGGAGCTGAAGTGTTTTTTGTTACTTGATAATGCTTACCAAATATGTGTGAAAAGCAAAAATCTGATCTAAATTGTGAGGAGTTTTGATTAACCTCAGTTCAGTTTAGTTCAGTTGCTCAGTCGTGTCTGACTCTTTGTGACCTGCAGTAGGCCAGGCTTCCTTGTCCATCACACACTCCTGGAGCTCACTCAAACTCATGTCCATTGAGTCAGTGATGCCATCCAACCGTCTCATCCTCTGTCATCCCCTTCTCCTCCTAATTAACCTAGCCCAACTCTTTTTTTTAAAAGAAAATTGGATATTCCAATCTGAATAATGCTTTTTTTTTTTTTAAGAACAATATCCACAGGAGTCTAACATAGACATGTTTAACTGAATATTACTGATACCCTCATAAAGTCTGGAAATGTAGCATATATTTAATATGTGAAGGTCTATATCCATATTGTTTTAAGTAAAGCAAATGTATAAAAGTGGAAGTTAGAATGCATACATTTAGGAAAAATTTTTTATTTTTAAAATAAGGAATCCTAAGAGTTCCTTCAATGGATTCTTCCTGTAGTGTTCTTTTGTGAACATTTAGTGAACATTTATCTTCATTTACAAAAACTTGTATATGTTTATAAAAAAGTGTATATTGGTACATATATTCCTTTTCAGGAACATATTTTTCCTGCTTATACTTTTTCTGTCTCTGCTAGTAAGTGCCCTCTTCTGCAGTGAAATGATAGATTTTTAAAAAACGTACATCAAGAAAAATCTACTGTAGTGCTTTTCATCAAAAAGTAACAATATTTTAATAAACACTGTCTCCCAGTCCTTATTAAAATACCACGAGAGTTCCAATGTACTCATTTAGAAAAAAATTGTAATGATTACATAGACGGAACTATTTTAATCAGCGTGATCATCATATATTTTTCTCATTAGAGAGATCTACATGGGAAAGAAAGTCTCAGTTAGAAGGTTGCTTGGTGACCGTGGAATCTGAACAATAGTTAATCTTTGATAATGGGAATATTTCATAGTATCAAATCATTTTTGGCCTATTTTTTAATCTTTATCCTCTCTTCTGTCCATAAAATTGAATCAATTTGTAGTAATACAGGCTATAAAAATTAGGGCATATCAACCATAAAGATAACAATTCTGAAAATTCAGTGTACAAATAAACAATAGTAAATGCAGTATTTTGACATTTACAACAATATTTTGCAACCTTAACATTTGAATGTTCTAACAATTTCAGATGTCTATTTCTAGAATAAGCTTTCAGAATCTGATTACAGAATAGATGTCCAGCCTTTAAATGGATCATACTACACTGAACTTATAACCGTTGCCTATCACCCAAAGAAGTGTAAAAGAGCACAGTCTAGGCAAGAAAAGTCTTTAAAAAATAGATAACTTATAGCCAGTATGCAAGTATGATATCTAGCATTTGATTTCTGTGTTTCAGATACTGTTCACTTTACAGGTGTAATGTTGTTTCTATAGGTAGGAACCCATATGTTTTTAGAAGAGGAAGCTAAAGCTGTGTATGTTTATATGACTTACCTAAAATTTATAGTTAGTTAATGATGGGACTGTGGTATTTACCCCAGTAGTCCTAACTCCAGACTTCTTATCCTTACTTGGCCACATTGCATCTAAAAATACGTAAATGTTTTTCTAGCTTTCTTGGATTTGAAAATTGTGCTTACTGACAGTGTTCCAATTCCAACTGGAATTATCTCAGTTTTTTTAACTTAGCCTTAAAAGCAGTGGAAGAGATCATTCCTAAAGTCATAGAAATTTCCAGCAGTCCTTATAGACCTGGCCCATTCTATAACTGCAAAAATACGTAATGGACAAGACAGTTGAGATGCAGAAGACTATAAGAATGAGATCCAAAGCATGGTGCTCCAGGCATTATTCTAGTGCTTTATGCATTTTATGTCATTTAATCCATAGTAAAATACTGTGCAGTGGGCATTATTACCTCCAGATAAAGAAACAGAGTAAGAGAACCCAACTGTGTGCTTTGGATACATTCAGTTCAGTTGCTTAGTCATGTTCGACACTTTGTGACCCCATGAACTGCAGCATGCCAGGCTTACCTGTCCATCACCAACTCCTGGACCTTGCTCAAACTTATATCCATGGAGTTAGTGATGCCATCCAACTGTCTCATTCTCTGTCATCCCGTTCTCCTCCTGCCTTCAATCTTTCCCAGCATCAGGGTCTTTTCGATTGAGTCAGTTCTTCACCTCAGATGGCCAAAGTATTGGAGCTTCAGCTTTAGCATCAGTCCTTCCAATGAATATTCAGGACTGATTTCCTTTAGGATGGACTGGTTTAACTCCTTGCAGTCCAAGGGACTCTCAAGAGTCTCCAACACCACAGTTCAAAAGCATCAGTTCTCCATTGCTCAGCCTTCTTTATGGTCCAACTCTCACATCCATACAGACTACTGTAAAAATCATAGCTTTGATTAGACAGACCTTTGTTGGCAAAGTAATGTCTCTTGCTTTTTAATATGCTGTCTAGGTTGGTCATAGCTTTTCTTCCAAGGGGCAAGCATCTTTTAATTTCATGGCTGCAGTCACCATCTGCAGTGATTTTGGAGGCCCCCCAAAAATAAAGTCTGTCATTGTTTCCCTATCTATTTGCCATAAAGTAATGGGACTGGATGCCATTATCTTAGTTTTTTTTGCATGTTTAGTTTTAGGCCAGCTTTTTCACTCTCCTCTCTCATCTTCATCAAGAGGCTTTTTAGTTCTTCTTTGCTTTTTGCCATAAGGGTGGTATCATCTGCATATCTGAGGTTATTGATATATCTCATGGTAATCTTGATTCCAGCTTGTGTTTCTTTCAGCCTGGCATTTCTCATGAAAGGAAAAGGCAAGTGAAGTCACTCAGTCATGTCCAACTCCTTGCAACCCCATGGACTGCAGCCTCCCAGGCTCCTCTGTCCATGGGATTTTCCAGGCAAGAGTAATGGAGCAGGTTGCCATTTCCTTCTCCAGGGGATCTTCCCGACAAGGGATTGAACCTGGGTCTCCTGCATTGCAGGCAGATGCTTTACCCTCTAAGCCACCAGGGAGAAGGTATTTCTCATGATGTACTCTGCATCTAAGTTAAATAAGCAAGGTGACAATATACAGCTTTGACATACTCCTTTCCCAATTTGGGACCAGTCAATTGTTCCATGTCCAGTTCTAACTGTTGCTTCTTCACCTGTATACAGGTTTCTCAGGAGTTGGGTAAAGTTGCCATTAGTCTCACCATAGAGCCGCTGCGCAGACAACCCACAAACTGTAGAACAATTATACCAAAGAAATTCTTGCACTGTTAAGAGAGTTATGGGACCTGCAAAGATTTCCCAACCTGGGGATCCAGCTAAGGGACTGAGAGTCCCCAGGGAATGTGACTTAGGAGGCCAAATCAACTTAATGTATTCTTTGGTTACGTTAAAATATTCATTCATCTATATAGTTTACAAATATTTGACCTGAATTGTGCCCACTGGTCCCAAGGTTATTGCTCTTTCCAATAATTACAGTCATATCCTAAAATGTTTACTGAGTGTTTGGCACTTCAGGCTCTTTGAGTAAGCTGTCATCAGAGTGTTTTTCTGGAGACAGTTATTATTAACCCTATATAAAGGATAAGAAGCTAGACTCAGAAAGATTAGTCATAAGAAATAAGTTTACATAGCTCACCTTGAGATTGCTGTGGTGGATTAATAAACAGTATAAGCAAAATGTGGATCACTAATAGTTTTACTTATTTATTGTTATAGAAGTTCATGGTAGTATTAATATTGGATATAAAACTTATTAGTACTTGAAAATTAACATGAGTTTAGCACATTGAGGACAGGGACCCTGCATAGTTTTCTTTTAATTTCTAAAACATGACACATAATGGCCACTCAATAGATATTTATAAAGAAGCAAACAAAATGTACTTGGTGTATTTAAAATGCAAATGAACAAAGCCGAGATTTATATGGGTTATGATGGTGGAAAATTAGAGATTCATTTTGGGCTCTATAAGATACAGATTCTATTAATTTAAATACTTAGAAAACAAATCAGACAAGATAGATAGATAGATAGTTAAATAAATCTAAAGAGATTATAAATGAAATGTGGAGCCCTATGTCCATACTGCACTTTAAGCAAATCAAGTGTATAAATGCTGAATTTATGACAGATACAGTTATGAAAGTTTATTTTATTAAAGTTTTATCAGACTGTCCATTCTTTTTTATTTTTTTTATTAAAGTATAATTGATTTACAATATTAGTTGCAGGTGTACAACATAATGACACAATATTTTTTATAGATTATATGCCAATTAAAGTTATTACAAAATAATGGCTATTTTTCCTTGTGCTGTACAATGTATCTTTGTTGCTTATTTATTTTATATATAGTAATTTGTATCTCTTAGTACCATAGCCCTCTGTGGCACCTCCTCTCTTTCCTCTCCCCCCGGTAATCACTAGTTGGTTCTTTATAACTGTGAGTCTATTCTGTTTTGTTGTGTTCATTAATTTGGTTTATATTTTAGATTCCACATGTGAGTGATAGCATGAGTATTTGTCTTTCTCTGTCTGACTTATTTCACTAAGAATAGTGCTCTCTAGGTCCATTCACATTGTTGCAAATGGCAGAATTCCATTTTTATATTGCTGAGTATATTCAGCATTTTATATTGCTAATATATATATTTCATTCTCTATATATGTATACACACACACACACACACACCACATTTTCTTTAACTCCTCATCTGTTGATCGACACTTAGGCTGTTTTCATATCTTGGCTATTGTAAATAATGCTACTGTGAATATTGGGGTGCGTGTATCTTTCCATCTTAGTGTTTTCATTTTCTTCAGATATATACCTGGCTGTGGAATTGCTGGACCTTATGGTAGTTCTATGTTTTTTGGAAGCCTCAGTACTGTTTTCCATGATGAATTCACCAGTTGACAGGCCTACCACCAGTGTACAAAGGTTCCCTTTTCTCCACATCCTTGCCAACTTTTGTTGTTTGTCAACTTTTTAATATACTTAAAAAAATAATAATTTATTTATTTTTGGCTATGCTGAGTCTTCACTGCTGCAAGTGGGCTTTTCTCTAGTTGAGGCAAACGGGGGCTAGTCTGCAGTTGCAATGCATGGGCTTCCCATTGCAGTGGCTTCTCTCGTAGTGGAGCACAGGCTCCAGAGCACGCAGGCTTCAGTAGTTGCAGCGAATGGGCTCAATAGTTGCAGTTCCTAGGGCTCTAGAGCACAGGCTTAATAGTTGTGGTTCTTGGGCTTAGTTGCTCCACAGCATGTGGGATCCTTCTGGAGGACGGATTGAACCAATGTCTGCTGCGTTGGCAGATGGATTCTTTACCACTGAGCCACCAGGAAAGGAGCCTTGTAAACTTTTCACACTAACCATTTTGACAGGTATGAGGTGTAATCTAATTGTGGTTTTGATTTTCACTTCTCTGATGATTAGTGATGTTGAACCTATTTTTCATGTTCCTGTGCCCATCTGTATGTCTTATTTGGAAAAATGTCAATTCAGGTTTTCTGTTGTTTTTTTTTTTTTTATTGTGTTTATTTATTTTTATGTATTTGCAATTATGTATGAGCTGTTTATGTATTTTGGATATTAGCTCCATGTTGGTCATAGCATTTGAAAATATTTTCTCCCATTTAGTAGGTAGTCTTTTTGCTTTGGGATGGTTTTCTTTGCATTGCAAAAGCTTTTAAATTTTATTAGGTCCCATTTGTTTATTTTTGCTTTTATTTCTTTTGCCTTATGAGACAGATCCAAAAAAATGTTGCTACAATTTATGCCAAAGACCATTCTGCCTATGTTCTCATCTAGGAGTTTAATAGTTTCAGGTCTTACATGTAAGTAGTTAATCCATTTTGAGTTTATTTTTGTATAATGTATGAGGAAGTTCTTATCTCACTCTTCTACATGTAGCTGTACAATCTTCTCATAACCACTTACTGAAAAGGCTGTCTTTTCTTTATTCTTGCCATCTCATTGTAGACTAGTTGAGGCATAGGTGTATTTTGGGACTCTTTATTCTGTTCTAGTGATGCATCTATCTGTTTTTATGTTAGTATCATGCTGTTTTGATTATTGTAGTTTTGTAGTTTAGTGTGAAGTCAGGGAGCATGATACTTCCTGATTTGTTTTTTCTTCTCAAGACTCTTTTGGCAAGTCACGGTCTTTGTGGTTCCATATAAAGTTTAGGATTATATGTTCTAGTTCTGTGGAAAATGTCATGGATATTTTGACAGGGATTACATTAAATCTGTAGATTGCTTTGGTAAATGTCCATTATAACAAAGTTAATTCTTCCAATCCAAGAGCAGGGGATTTCTATGCATCCTTTTCAAATTCCTTTATCAATGGTTTATAGTTTTTAGAATATGGGTCTTTCATTTCCTTTTTTTTTCAATCACTAAGTCATGTCCAACTCTTTGTGACACCATGGACTGCAGCATGGGCTTCCCAGGTGGCTCAGTGGTAAACTCGCCTGCCAATGCAGGAGACATAAGAGACGTAGAGTTTGATCCCTGGGTTGGGAAGATCCCCTGAAGGAGGGCTTGGCAACCCACTCCAGTATTCTTGCCTGGAGAATTCCATGGACAGAGGAGCCTAGTGGGCTACAGTCCATAGGGTCACAAAGAATCGGACATGACTGAAGTGACTTAGCATGCTAGGCTTCCCTATCCTTCACTATTTCCTGGAGTTTGCTCAAATTCATGTCTTTTGAATTGGTGATGTCATATAAGGGATTGGGGGCAGGAGGAGAAGGGGACGACAGAGGATGAGATGGCTGGATGGCATCACTGACTTGATGGACGTGAGTCTGGGTGAACTCCGGGAGTTGGTGATGGACAGGGAGGCCTGGCGTGGTGCGATTCATGGGGTTGCAAAGAGTCGGACAGGACTGAGCGACTGATCTGATCTGATCTGATCTGATAACCTCTCATCCTCTGTCACCCTCTTCTGCTTCTGCCCTCAGTCTTTTCCAGCATTAGAGTCTTTTCCAATGAGTCGACTGCTTGCATCAGGTTACCAAAGTATTGGAGATTCAGCTGCAGCAGCAGTCCTTCCAGTGAATATTCTGGGTTTGATTTCCTTTAGGATTGAGTAGTTTGATCTTGCTGTCCAAGGGAATCTCAAGAGCCTTCTCCAGCACTACATTTCAACAGCATGAATTCTTTGGCACTCAGCTTACTTTATGGTCCAACTCTCACATCCATACATGACTACTGGAGAAATCATAGTTTTGCCTATACAGACGATTGTTGGCAAAGTGATGTCTCTACTTTATAACACACTGTCTAGGTTTGTCATACCTTTTATCTAAGGAGCAAGTGTCTTTTAATTACGTGGCTGCAGTCATCATCCAGAGTAATTTTTCTTGTTTAGTTGCTCAGTCATGTCTGACTCTCTTCGTGACCTCATGGACCATAGCAAGGCAGGATTCCCTGTCCTTCAGCATCTCACATGAGCTCAAACTCACATCCATTGAGTCAGTGATGCCGTCCAACCGTCTTGTCCTCCGTTGTCTCCTTCACTTCCTGCCTTCAGTCTTTCCCTGCATCAGCATCGGTGGTTTTGGAGCCCCCCAAAATAAAATCTGTCACTGTTTCCTTTTTTCCCCCATCTATTTTCCATGAAGTGGTGGTACCATCATGGTGGTACCAGATGCTATGATCTTTTTTTTTTTTTTAAACTTTACAATATTGTGTTAGTTTTGCCAAATATCAAAATGAATCCGCCACAGGTATACATGTGTTCCCCATCCTGAACCCTCCTCCCTCCTCCCTCCCCATACCCTCCCTCTGGGTCATCCCAGTGCACCAGCCCCAAGCATCCAGTATCATGCATCGAACCTGGACTGGCGACTCGTTTCATACATGATATTATACATGCTTCAATGCCATTCTCCCAGATCTTCCCACCCTCTCCCTCCCCCACAGAGTCCATAAGACTGTTCTATACATCAGTGTCTCTTTTGCTGTCTCGTACACTGGGTTATTGTTACCATCTTTCTAAATTCCATATATATATGTGTTAGTATACTGTATTGGTGTTTTTCTTTCTGGCTTACTTCACTCTGTATAATAGGCTCCAGTTTCATCCACCTCATTAGAACTGATTCAAATGTATTCTTTTTAATGGCTGAGTAATACTCCAGTATGTATATGTACCACAGCTTTCTTATCCATTCATCTGCTGATAGACATCTAGGTTGCTTCCATGTCCTGGCTATTATAAACAGTGCTGCGATGAACATTGGGGTACACGTGTCTCTTTCCCTTCTGGTTTCCTCGGTGTGTATGCCCAGCAGTGGGATTGCTGGATCATAAGGTAGTTTTATTTCCAGTTTTTTAAGGAATCTCCACACTGTTCTCCATAGTGGCTGTATTAGTTTGCATTCCCACCAGCAGTGTAAGAGGGTTCCCTTTTCTCCACACCCTCTCCAGCATTTATTGCTTGTAGACTTTTGGATCGCAGCCATTCTGACTGGTGTGAAATGGTACCTCATAGTGGTTTTGATTTGCATTTCTCTGATAATGAGTGATGTTGAGCATCTTTTCATGTGTTTGTTAGCCATCTGTATGTCTTCTTTGGAGAAATGTCTATGAATGTTGAGTTTTAAGTCAGCTTTTTCACTTCCCTCTTTCACCTTCCTTAAGAGGCTCTTTAGTTCCTCTTCATTTTCTGCCATTAAGATGATATCATCTGCATATCTGAGATTATTGATATTTCTCCTGGCAGTCTTGATTCCAGCTTGTGCTTCATCCAGCCCAGCGTTTCTCATGATGTACTCTGTATATAAATTAAATAAGCAGGGTGACACTATACAGCCTTGATGTACTCCTTTCCCAATTTTGATCCAGTCTGTTGTTCCATGTCTGATTCTGACTGTTGGTTCTTGACCGGCATGCAGGTTTCTCAGGAGGCAGGTAAGGTGGTCTCGTATTCTTGTCTCTTCAAGAATTTTCCACAGTTTGTTGTTATCCACACAGTTTGTTGTTATCCACATAGTCAAAGGCTTTAGTATAGTCAGTGAATAATAAGTATATGTTTTTCTGGAGTTCCCTTGCTTTTTCTCTGATCCAGCGGATGTTGACAATTTGAAATATAGTTCCTCTGCCTTTTTTCAGTCCAGCTTGTACATCTGGAAGCTCTCAGTTTATGTACTGTTGCAGCCTAGATTGAAGGATTTTGAGCATTACGTTGCTAGCATATGAAAAGAATGCAAGTGTACAGTAGTTTGAGCATTCTTTGGTATTGCCCTCTTTGGGACTGGAATGAAAACAGACCTTTTCCAGTCCTATGGCCACTGCTAAGTTTTCCAAATCTGCTGGGATATTAAGTGCAGCACTTCAACAGCAAAATCTTTTTAGGATTTGGAATAGTTCAACTGGAATTCAATCACCTCCACTAACTTTCTTTGTAGTAATACTTCCTAAGGCCCACTTGACTTCACAATCCAGGATGCCTGTCTCTAGGTGAGTGACCATACTGTTGTGGTTATCCAGGTTATTAAGACATTTTTTGTGCAGTTCTTCTGTGTATTGCTACCTCCTCTTCTTATTCTCTTCTGCTTCTGTTTCTTGCCATTTCTGTCCTTTATTGTACCCATCTTTGCATGAAATGTTCCTTTGATATCTCTAATTTTCTTGAGGAGATTTCTAGTCTTTCCCATTCTGTTGTTTTCCCTTGGTTAAGTTTATTTCTAGGTACTTAGTTTCTTTTGGTGGGATTGTTTCCTTAACTTTATGAGTGTTCATAATTATTATATAGAAAGCAATATTGTAAAGTTTAAAAATAAAATAAAATTAAAAAAAAAGAAAACAGATTTCTGTATATTAGTCTTGTAGCATGCAACTTTGCTTGCTAGAATTCATTTATTCTAATTGTATTTTTGTGGAAACCTTGTGATTTTCTACATATAGTATTGTCATCTGAAAATTTTGACAGTTTTACTTCTTGCCTTCTAATTTTGATGTCTTTTATTTATATTTCTTATCTGATTTCTGTGGCTAGGACTTCCAATAATATGTTAAATAAAAGTGTTGAGAATGGACATCCTTGTCTTTTATTGGTTTTAGAGGAAAAATTGTATTATTGTAGAATTTAATGTTTGGTTTGGCTTTATCATAAATGGCCTTTATTATGTTGATTTTTATTCCCTCTTACCAACTTTGATGAGAGTTTTTTAATCATGAATGGATATTGAAGTTTGTCAAATGCTTTTTCAGTATCTAATAAGATGATCATGTAATTTTCCACCTTTTTTTTTTAATATGGTGTGTCACATTGATGGATTTGCAAATATTGAACCATTCTTGAATCCCTGGAATAAATCCCACTTGATTATGGTGTATGATTCTTTCTATGTTTGAATATTTTATCAGTTTTAAATAAGGAGTGCCAAAACTGTTTCTTCAATAAATATATAGTATATATCAATATCTATAGCTGTATAAGGAGACAATTTATAAGGAATTGACTCATGTAGTTATGCATACATGTTAAGTCACTTCAGTCCTTTCCGACTCTTTGTGACCTGTAGCCTGCCAGGGTCCTCTGTCCATAAGATTCTTCAGGAAAAGCATATTGATGTGACTTGCCATGCCCTTCTTCAGGGGATCTTCCTGACCCAGGGAAGGGTGTTTCTTACATCTCCTGTGTTTCTTACATCTCCTGCACTGGCAGGTACAGTCTTTACCTTTAGTGCCACCTGAGAAACCCCCAACAGTTAATCTCTAGATCTGCAGTTGGTAAGCTAGCTACCCAGAAAAGTCAATGATGTAAGTTCCAGTTTGAGTCAAAATCATCAAAATCAAACTAGATGTACAAAAGGTTTAATGGACCAAGCACATGTGAAGGATAAAGAGGAGGGAGCAGAAGTAGCCTTGGAGATTCTTCAAACTGCAATAAATATCTGACATCGATTTCAGAAGAAAGGGGAGGGAGAATTGGGTAGAAAGAAGCTCAGACAGCAGAATCATTTAAAAAGTATTAGCCAGTCCAGAGGCTATTTCTCAAGCAAAAGTTGGAGCTACTTAAGGAATTCCATGCTTGGTAGGCTCCTGATTCTAGGAGCCCCTTCGTGTTCAGTCATTGACTGGGAGCAGGCTGGGGAAGAGTTCTCAATATGAATACTATAATGGATTCCAAGGTGCAGCAGCTAGAGGCTGTCAATCATTTATGCTCTCCACAACTAGTGTTATTGAAAGAAGATATGAGTGTAGCAGCTATATGGTTGCCCCACATATACATGCCATGTTTTACTCAATGGGATCATAGTATATTCTTATACAGTATGTATTTGGCACTTGAAAACTTGTCATAAAAGAGTTTCATAATGTTTCTGATGCTAAAATATCAATTGTGTGTCTCTAACACAATTTAACTAGCTAATCCAATATCTAAATTATTGAGAAATATTTTATATCTATGAGTACTTTGGGCTTCCCTGTATCTCAGATAGCAAAGAATCTGCCTGCAATGTGGAAGACTCGGGTTCGATCCCTGTGTTGGGAAGGTTCCCTGGGGAAGGAAATGGCTACCCACTCCAGTATTCTTGCCTGGAGAATTCCATGGACAGAGGAGCCTAGGGAACTACTGTCCATGGGGGCACAAGGAGTCCGACATGACTAAGTGACTTCACTTTCACTTTTTCTCTCCTTTTAGTCAAAAATGAATGATAGTGACAACATCCACTGGATTGATCTCTTTGCTATCCAAGGCACTCTAGAATACTTTATTTCTCTTGCCAGAGTTTGGGTGGTGTTTAGGATTGCTAAGTTTGCTGAACATTTATAGATAATTAAACATTTCTATTTGTCTATCTGAGCACTTAATATTCCTGTCAAGAATATTAAAATTATTTTTATCATTATTGAATGAAGGATTTTGAATTTTCATCCTGAGTTGATATGTTAATTCTGAATTTATTGCCTTACAAAAGAGGTCCCCTTAATACATTCCATATTGTGTTTTCTCAGTAACCATAGCCCAATTTGTTTTTCTGATATCCTTATTTATCCATCTTATTTTAAATATATAATTTCCCCTTCACCTCTGTAGGGCTTCTTTGCTGGCTCAGTAGTAAAGAATTTGCCTGGAATGCAGGAGATGTGAGTTTGATCCCTGGGTCAGGAAGATCTCCTGGAGAATGAAAGGATTAACCCACTCCAGTATTCTTACCTGGAAAATCCTGTGGACAGAGGAGCCCAGTTGGGTATAATCCATGGGGTCTTGAAAGAGTCCAACATGACTTAGTGGCTAAAAAGCAAACAACCACTTCTATCGATAGTAATTCTTTTTTAAAAATATTTAAAAAATGTATACCATTTAAGAAATCTTTATTGAATTTGTTGCAATGTTGTTTCTGTTTTATGTTTTGATTTTTGGGTCAGGAGGCACGTGGGATCTTAGCTCCCTGACCAGGAATGGAACCCACAACCCCTGCATTGGAAGGCAAAGTTTTATCCACTGGACCACGGGGGAAGTCCCAAGAATGTTCCTGTATTTCAGATAACTTATGTTTTATGATCTTTAATTTTTGTGAACAAATAGACCTTTATGGTTTTATATTGAGGAGAAAGAACTTGCAATCTCTTGGCCATTTTGAAGTTCTTAAAGGAATTACACCAAAGTTAGTATTATTGGTATATAGTCATTTTATATGTACATATTGCCAGAGCAATGTAATGTAATTAGCTTTATTTTTCAAACTTTGCCGTTTTGAATGGATTTCAACATGGGTATTATATTAAAAAGCTGCGTTGAAGAATGGTTAAATTTAAAATAATACATATGTTGTCTATGCAGATATATACATTTATTTGTATATTTGCATATAAAAGTTGGAGAAATCACAATTAATTATTTAAAACCAACCTGGTGAATTTGTGATAAATGTTTATGTATCATCAACATAAAATTAGAGTTAGTTAATAATTTTTTCTAGAATATAATGACATAGCAATAAAACTGTTAATAGATTATATCAAATAATTTTAAAGACACATCTGCTTATATTGCTTTATTTTAAAAAAATGCCAGCAGAGTAGTTCAGCAGACATGTACTGGGCCCATAAAAAAATGCCAGTGTAAGAAGCTATCAGAAATTAAAATCAAATATTCTGTAGTCTACTGTAAGGTTATGTTCAGGGTTAATTCAAAATCAAATGTATCTTACTGAGTGCAGCAAGGAGAGGACATTTCATACTGAATGCTGAATCTAGCTGTTTTACTCTATGAAATATTAATTACTCGATCTTAAGGATAATATCTTTTATAGTACTTCTATAAGAGAAATAATTTTGTCATCATTGTGTTTCATTTTCCTGATTGAGTAGATACATAGAATAAAATGCACTGCCATCTTCTGACAGTCACATTTTGAGGCTCTGATTAAATGCTTCTATTGTAATCTTAAAGTATTTTTAGCCTTTCAGATACGGGTCTCTGTATGCTGTAAGCCTTCAGATATTTAACAGCAATGTACTTAACTTCATTGGCTGTTCAGCAGCTCTAAATGTTTTAGAACCCTGATGTTTTAGCATTCACCTTTAAATTATTTCACTTATGACCATAGCCTAATATTTAAAATTGCAATCACTTGATAAAATATAGCTCTAATAAACATAGCAATTATCATCATAATGAAATTGACAATGACCATCATTCATTTTAAAATTACAGTATTTCGTGGTATATGATTCAATATAAAGTATCACAACAGATTTTTTAAAGAAAGAATAAAATCAGTCCTCTTCTGTCTCCTGCACATTCTCTTCCTTCTTTCCTTTGACATTTATTTCCTTCATAATTGTTATTACAGAACTTAATAATTGTCATTCAGTTTAGTTCAGTAGCTCAGTCATGTCTGACTTTTTGTGACCCCACAGACTGCAGCACACCAGGCTTCCCTGTCCATCACCAACTTCTGGAGCTTGCTTGAACTTATGTCCATCAAGTTGGTGATACCATCCAACCGTCTATCCTCTGTCATCCCCTTCTCCTCCCACCTACAATCTTTCCCAGCATCAGGGTCTTTTCCGATGAGTTAGTTCTTCCCCTCAGGTGGCCAAAGTATTGGAGCTTCAACTTTAGCATCAGTCCCTCCAATGAATATTCAAGACTGATTTCTTTTAGGATTGACTAGTTTGATCTGCTTGCAGTCCACAGGACTCAAGAGTCTTCTCCAACACCACAGTTCAAAAGCATCAGTTCTTCAGTGCTTAGCTTTCTTTATGGTTCAACTCTCACATCCATACATGACTCTACTGGAAAAACCATAGCTTTGACTATATGAACCTTTATTAGCAAAGTAATGTCTCTGCTTTTTAATATGCTGTCTACGTTTGTCATAGTTTTTCTTTCAAGGAGCAAGTGTCTTTTAATTTCATGGCTGCACCCACCATTTGCAGTGATTTTGGAGCCCAAGGAAATAAAAGTCTGTCCCTGTTGCCATTGTTTCCCCATCTATTTGCCATGAAGTGGTGGAACCAGATGCCATGATCTTAGTTTTTTCAATGTTTAATTTTAAGCCAGCTTTTTCACTCTCCTCTTTCACTTTTGTCAAGAGGCTCTTCAGTTCCTCTTTGCTTTCTGCCATAACAGTAGTGTCATCTGCATATCTGAGTTTATTGATATTTCTCCCAGAAATCTTGATTTTGTCATTGTTTAGTTGCTCTAAAAATTATCATTAGAGAAATAAACTTGACTGCTGTGTGGTTTAGAAAACTCATGAAATTATTTCCTCTACATTGTTTGTAAATCACTGTTGATTTCAAGAAAGTATGATATCTACATCTATATGTTCCAAAAACAGATTTTTAAATTGGGATCTTTAATCAGATCAAATATTTTTCTTTATGGTTTTTATTTTATAGTAATGCATTTTCCTGATAATTCACAAAAATAAATTTTTAGTTAATATAACACAAAATCAATTGTCATATTTCATTATCTCTCAAATATGCATAACTTTGCCTCTTCACTGAAAAACACATTGTCAGGTTGAGTTCAGAACGTGAGGGAAATTCTTTCTGTTCTATAATCCAACTTAGCAGAGGTAGTGATTTTGTGTTTAGAGCAACAGAAGTGTATTTTGCACTTAGACCAACAGAAGTAATTTTCCCAGGAACAAGAAGTAATGTGCATAGAAGGGAGGAAGGGAAGGAGGCATCTCTGCATTGTTTCAGGTTGTTGAGTCTTACTAGCTGTATTTGATGGGAGTAAAGGTAGCCTGTGTGTAAGGTAGCCCTCCCTCCATTTTTAAGGGTAATGCAAATAAAAATGTTTGTAGGTAGATACTACTCATATATGTTTTGTAACATTGGACCCAATTAAGGTAACACTTCAACATCATTTTGTGCCCAAATTCCACACTGCTGCTACTTCCTACCTCATTTAACTTTGAGTGAAAATAATTTATCTTGGAGTAGAGCTTTACCCAGGCTTTAAGAAAGAACATGGAGGAGGTACCATGAGACTTCTCCTCCATTTGATAGATTCATGACATTGGGTATGGAAGTCATAATGGCAAACAATAAAAAAAACTACTAGGGATTTGTAGAGTACTGGGCTTTGAAAAGTTCATTAAAAACACATTGAACAATCTTTTTCATACTGTGTATAACACTTCATAGTGTAACACTTTATATTACTTACTCATTATGTTCATTTGAACAGATGTTATCACATCTGTTTTGCTGTTGAGGAAGCTAAGACTTGAAAGAGTGAAGTGATGGGGAAGGGAGGAATAAATAGGTAGAACACAGACGATTTTTAGGGCAGTGAAAATACATTATGTGATACCATAATAATAGGTGCATGTCATTGTAAATTTGTCCAAACACATAGAATTATAAAGCGTGTTAAGAGTTTGGGGCAAATCTGTGATTGGCCATCAGTGATATTTACAACATCTTGAATCTAAGACCATAGCTTTAATAATTATGTAATATTCTAGCCTACAACTTAGGATATCCCAACATTTGTATTGATTGTGTTTATTTCCTCAGCCTTTGATGTAGCAGAAAATGTATTTAACTTTGCTGAAAAGTTAAATTTACTTTTCTGAGTTAGAAAAGTAAATGTATTAACTTTTCTAACTCAAATTACACTGAAAAATTCTCTTGTTTGAATTCGGAACTAAGGAAAAGGAGGAGAAAGAGTAACCGAGCTGTTGCTGAAAAGCAGAGCTGGTAGAATATAGGTTAAGGAGGTGAAAATTTGATGTCTTTGGCTGGTAGTTTGAAAGTCATGTGCTTAATTACTTTAATGACCCTAGGGTTTGTTTTTTTTTTTTTTGTACTTTTTTGTAAGAATAAGTTTACATCTGAAAGAGCCCAGATTATGGTGGAAATACAAAGCACATAGACTGCCGATTTTCCCTCCATTGACCCTCTGACTATAGCACATATAGATTATGTGTTATAATCTATATGGCACTTTTTCCCACTGAGCCACTGAGCTTGGCTAGACCTCACAACTATTCTCAGTATTTCAAGTAGGCCCTCTAATTATATTGAGCTTGAGGTGAAAACTGTTTTCCATTTTGGGTGTGATGTAGTCTAGTCATTATTGGAATGTATTAAACTGAGGTGAATATAAAAGTACAGGTGCCTGTATTCTGCTGGATAAGTTGTATTCTGAAATTTTCTGGAATAAAAATAGGTAGACTATATGTAAATACTTCTGTCAGTGTGCTGTTGGAATTTGAGAAAGAAAAGGATGACTTCCCCCATGGGTTAGTGGTAAAGAATCCACTTGCAGTACAGGAGCCACAGGAGATGTGGGTTCAATCCCTGGGTTGGATAGATCCCTTGGAGGGAATGACAACCCACTACAATAGTCTTGCCTGGAGAATCCCATGGATGGAGGAGCCCATCAGTCTGCAGTCCATGGACTTGCAAAGAGTTGGACGTGACTGAAGCAAATTAGCATGGACATAAGAATGTGGGTCATATGGCAATCCACTATGAAAACTAAGGTATGGAATCTAAGTGCTACTAATGTTCATTATGTACTGGAAGTAGTAGCCATATAGCAGTGATTAAAAATGAAAAACAAAAAAGTTTCCTAGGAATGTATTGGAATCCTCAAGATGAATAGAATAGAAATTGAATCAAAGAACTAGCATTGTACTTCTGCCATTTCCATAATGAAAACAAATCTTGGGTTAAGTTCTTTTCTGTGTCTTACTGTACTGTTTCCAATATATATATATATATATAATTTGTGGAAGTAACTGGGACATATCAGCACAAAGCAACTAAGAGAAATTATTCTCCATTCAACTAATATGTGGACAGCCATGCCTACCTACTTCTGCTTCTGATGATTAGTGTAATCCACAGGTTGTAATATGATACAGAGTTTTAGAAACCCACCCTCTAGATGTAACTTGCTTTCTGAAGTAGCTGTGTCTAGTATTATTGTGTGAATGATAGTCAATATTAAGAGTTTATTGTGAAATGAATCTTTGGTATTTTCTCTGCCAAGGTAATCTAGGCAAAGAATCTAAAATTCTCATGCTGTTTAAAAATGATAATAGTCAAGGGGCTTTTTTTTTTCCCCAAGTAAATTCATATCAGAGAGTGCCATAAATACTCTTCAGAAGCCCATCTATAAAATATGAAGTAAAAGGGGATTTCCTAAACAACATGAAGAAAGAGACAATTTCTAAAAATTTGTAAAAGGAGATTGTAAACTCATCAGGTTTATTAATCTTGCATATTTCAAGAATCTGAGGACCGAAAGAGTAAAGCCACTGTTCCACATCTAATAGATTATGATGACAAATGTTTTTGCCTGTGGAAAATATTTCTCTGATCAAGTACTAAGGTCATATCACACCCTGTCTCTTTGTGCCTCTCTCCGCCCCCCTCTCCTTTGCTACCTCTCCTTCCTTCCTCTCTGTCCTGCATCTTCTTTTATTCTTTCCTCTTTTTTTTTTTTTTTCACAAGGACTAATTGAATGCAGCATTAAGCAATGCCACAGCTTTGGATAGACTGGAGGAAAGGGAACAGGAATACTGTGCTGTTTTTTTATCATGTAGCTACAGGGCCTGCCTTACTCCCAATAAATGGGCCTGTTTTTGAGAGTTGAAGTTTGTGAACTCACACGAGATAACCAAGAAAGTAGAAATCTAGAGGCTATAAATCACACATAACCTAGACCCTCACTTACATGTGCACATACAATTTTCCAAATATCATCTGTCCTTCAGTAAGAGTTCATGTACTATTGAAGCCTGGCTTGGAGAATTTTGAGCATTACTTTGCTAGTGAGATGAGTGCAACTGTGCAGTAGTTTGAAGATTGTTTAGCATGGCCTTTCTTTGGGATTGGAATGAAAACTGACCTTTTCCAGTCCTGTGGCCACTGCTGAATTTTCCAAATTTGCTGGCATATTGAGTGCAGCACTTTCACAGCATCATCTTTTAGAATTTGAAATAGTTCAACTGGAATTCCATCACCTCCACTAGCTTTGTTCATAGTGATGCTTCCTAAGGCCCACTTGCCTTCACATTCCAGGATATCTGTCTCTAAGTGAGTTATCACACCATCGTGATTATCTGGGTTGTGGAGATCCTTTTTGTATAGTTCTGTGTATTCGTGCCACCTCTTCTTAATATCTTCTGCTTCTGCACAGTTCAGTTCAGTTCAGTCGCTCAGTCATGTCTGACTCTTTGCGACCCCATGAATCACAGCACACCAGGCCTCCCTGTCCATCACCAACTCCCGGAGTTCACTCAAACTCATGTCCATTGAGTCGGTGATGCCATCCAGCCATCTCATCCTCTCTTGTCCTCTTCTGCTCCTGCCCCCAATCCCTCCCAGCATCAGAGTCTTTTCCAATGAGTCAACTCTTTGCATAAGGTGGCTAAAGAATTGGAGTTTCAGCTTTAGCATCAGTCGTTCCAATGAACATCCAGGACTGATCTCCTTTAGAATGGACTGGTTGGATCTCCTTGCAGTCCAAGGGATTCTCAAGAGTCTTCTCCAACACCACAGTTCAAAAGCATCAATTCTTCGGTGCTCAGCTTTCTTCACAGTCCAACTCTCACATCCATACATGACTACTGGAAAAACCATAGCCTTGACTAGACAAGCCTTTGTTGGCAAAGTAATGTCTCTGCTTTTCAATATGCTATCTAGGTTGGTCATAACTTTCCTTCCAAGGAGTAAGCGTCTTTTAATTTCCTGGCTGCAATCACCATCTGCAGTGATTTTTGAGCCCAAAAAATAAAGTCCCACACTGTTTCCACTGTTTCTCCATCTGTCCCATGAAGTGATGCTTCTGTTAGGTCCATATGATTTCTGTTCTTTACTGTGTCCATCTTTGCATGAAATATTCCCTTGGTATCTTTAATTTTTTTGAAGACATCTCTAGTCTTTCCCGTTCTATTTTTTTCTTCTATTTCTTTTCACTGATCACTGATGAAGGCTTTCTTATTTCTCCCTGCTATTCTTTAGAAGTCTGCATTCAAATGAGTATATCTTTCCTTTTCTGCTTTGCCTTTCACTTCTCTTCTTTTCATAGCTGTCTGTAAGGCCTCCTCAGACAACCATTTTGCCTTTTTGCATTTCTTTTTCTTGGGGATGGTCTTGATCACTGCCTCCTGTACAATGTCACGAACCTCTGTCCATAGTTCTCAGGCACTGTCCATCAGATGTAATCCCTTGCAACTATTTGTCATTTCCACTGTATAGCTTCCACACTAGCAAAGTAATGCTCGAAATTCTCCAAGCCAGGCTTCAGCAGTACATGAACCGTGAAATTCCAGATGTTTAAACTGGATTTAGAAAAGGCAGAAGAACCAGAGATCAATTGCCAACATCTGCTGGATCATTGAAAAAGCAAGAGAGTTCCAGAAAAACTTCTATTTCTGCTTTATTGACTAGTCCAAAGCCTTTGACTGTGTGGATCACAACAAACTGTGGAAAATTCTTAAAGAGATGAGAATACCAGACCACCTGACCTGCCTCCTGAGAAATCTGTATGCACGTCAAGAAGCAACAGTTAAAACTGGACATGGAACAACAGACTGGTTCCAAATCGGGAAAGACGTACCTCAAGGCTGTATATTGTCACCCTGCTTTTTTTTCTTTTTTTTTTAAACTTTACATAATTGTATTAGTTTTGCCAAATATCAAAATGAATCCGCCACAGTTACACATGTGTTCCCCATCCTGAACCCTCCTCCCTCCTCCCTCCCCATACCATCCCTCTGGGTCGTCCCAGTGCACTAGCTCCAGGCATCTAGTATCGTGCATCGAACCTGGACTGGCAAGGCTGTATATTGTCACCCTGCTTATTTAACTTGTATGCAGAGTACATCATGAGAAATGTTGGACTAGATGAAGCACAAGCTGGAATGAAGATTGCTGGGAGAAATATCAGTAACCTCAGACATGCAGATGACACCACACTTACGGCAGAAAGCAAAGAACTAAAGAGCCTCTTGATGAAAGTGAAAGAGGAGAGTGAAAAAGTTGGCTTAAAACTCAACATTCAGAAAACTAAGATCTCGGAATCTGGGCCCATCACTTCATGGCAAATAGATGGGGAAAGAGTAGAAACAGTGACAGACTTTATTATTTGGGGGATCCAAAATCACTGCAGATGGTTATCTCAGCCATGAAATTAAAAGACACTTGCTCCTTGGAAGAAAAGGTATGACCAATCTAGACAGCACATTAAAAAGCAGAGACATTACTTTGCCAACAAAGGTCCATCTAGTTAAGGCTATGATTTTTCCAGTAGTCATGTATGGATGTGAGAGTTGGACTATACAGAAAGCTGAGCAATGAAGAATTGACGCTATTGAACTGTGGTGTTGGAGAAAACTCTTGAGAATCCCTTGAACTGCAAGGAGTTCCAAGCAATCTATCCTAAAGGAAATCAGTCCTGAATATTTATTGGAAGGACTGATGCTGAAGCTGAAACTCCAATACTTTTGCCACCTGATGTAAAGAACTGACTCATTTGAAAAGACCATGATGCTGCTCAGAAAGATTGCAGGCAGGAGAAGAAGGGGACAACAGAGGATGAAATAGTTGGATGGCATCACTGACTCGATGGACATGAGTTTGAGTAAACCCCGGGAGTTGGTGATGGACAGAGAGGCCTGGCATGCTGCATTCCATGGGGTTGCAAAGAGTTGGACATGACTGAGTGAGTGAACTGAACTGACTCAGTGACAGTTACCACAGTTACTACTTCCCAAGTTATAAAAGTACAATAGGAAAGACAGATCCTTCTGATTGGGAGAATGTCTTTAACCTGTTGATCTAAATATTTTATCACAGTGGTTGAATACCATTTGAACATTTCCAATAAGGCAGAGATAAAACCTTAGAGTCATGTTTCAGCACAGGTCATTATCTTAGCAGTTCCATCCTTTTTGCTTTACAAATAACATGATCACATTATACAGCCCTGCTGCTGCTGCTGCTAAGTTGCTTCAGTCGTGTCTGACTCTGTGCGACCCCATAGACGGAAGCCCACCAGGCTCCCCCGTCCCTAGGATTCTCCAGGCGAGAACACTGGAGTGGGTTGCCATTTCCTCCTCCAATGCATGAAAGTGAAAAGTGAAAGGGAAGTCGCTCAGTCGTGTCCGACTCTTAGCGACCCCATGGACTATAGCCTACCTGGCTCCTCCATCCATGAGATTTTCCAGGCAAGAGTACTGGAGTGGGGTGCCATTGCCTTATACAGCCCAGTTTTTGTTAAAAATTATTTTGAAATTAAGTAGGGGAAAACATTTGAAATCCTTTACTTACATATGTTTGTACTGTTTTCCATGTTGAAAAATATTTTAAAAACAGTGGTATCATTTTGTTTACTCAACAAATCTAGCAATGTGTCATATAAATGTTAAGAATTTCCTGCATATTTTATATATATATTTGACTTTTGCTGATTTGGGTTAAACAGCTTCTCTCCTACCGTATTTCCCTTGACCAAATATTTTTTTAAAAATTTATCTCTTAATGGGAAAATAGAGAAAAAAGTCATAATCATTAGTAAAACAATGGGAATGAATCACTGTCCTTCTCAAGTCTATTTTTCTCTGAGTTAGCTTTTCTTATTACAGTATGGAAAATCTGAAAACTATGAATAGTAACTGGCCCATTCAAAACATATGTATGAATACATAAATGTCAATTACTTCATAAACCTGAACTTTTAAACTTGAATATAAGCAGAACTATGTAACTGAGACAGCATTAGTTTATTCACTGGGAAAAAATCTAACTTGAGTCACCATGGGGATACCATGACAAAAGTGTCTGTTTGGCTGCATTTTGCTCTCACACATTTTGATTGGATAAAACACTGTATTTCCTAAACCAAATTTTAAAGATGATTGGGCAAAGCTTTCTTGTATCAGCAGTACTGGGCTCAGACACCAGAATATGAAATTCAATTCTGGGGAACTAGGAACCATATGGTATCTTGGTTTTATAAATCAGCTTAATTGCATCTGCATACCAAGTAGACTTGAGTAAATACTTTTCAGTGCTTTTTAGTTGTTGATACTCACTTATAAAGCTTTTATTTCAGTTTCACTAAAAGTTATCTCTTACTATACTTGGTTTATATATTGCTTATCATATTATGCCATGTTATTTCTTTTTATGCTTAATAAGAGCTTTGTTTTATGTGTCTGTTTTTCTTAAGTAAATGTAACTAACTATTAATCACTCGGTTGTGTCTGACTCTTTGTGACCCTATGGACTATAGACATCCCGGCTCCTCAGTCCATGGGATTCTCCAGGCAAGAATACTGGAGTGGATAGCCATTTCCTTCTCCAGGGGATCTTCCCAACCCAGGGATCGAACCTGGATCTCCTGCATTGCAGGCAGATTCTTTATTTATTGTCTGAGCTAATGTAAAGATGCCAATCCTTCTAAAAAGTAGGTTAAATTATATATAATGCATGTAAACATATGTTGTATATATATATATTTATTGTTGCCAATAGTTAATATCTATAATGCAGCCTAACAAATCAATGACTTTTAATTTATTGACATTAGTGTTTTTAAAGCATTTTAAATGGTTAAATAAATGTATGTATAGGTATAGAACTGAAAATTCAGATTTATACTCATTGAAATAATTGATGTTTCAGATGCTCATCTCAACTTAGCCAGATTATCATATCAGCAGGGGTCTTTTCAGTTCAGTTCAATTGCTCAGTCGTGTCTGACTCTTGGTGACCCAATGGACTGCAGCACGCCAGGCCTCCCTGTCCATCACCAACTCTCAGAGTCTACTCAAACTCATGTCCGTTGAGTCGGTGATGCCATCCAGCCATCTCATCCTCTGTCATCCCTTTCTCCTCCTGCCCTCCATCCTTCCCAGCATCAGGGTCTTTTCAAATGAGCCAGTACTTTGTATTAGGTGGCAATAGTGTTGGAGTTTCAGCTTCAGCATCAGTCCTTCCAGTAAATATTCAGGACTCTAGGATGGACTGGTTGGATCTCCTTGCAGTCCAAGGGACTCTCAAGAGTCTTCTCCAACACCACAGTTCAAAAGCATCAATTCTAGCTCTGTGAAAAATACCATTGGTAGCTTGATAGGAATTGCATTGAATCTATAGATTGCTTTTGGTAGCATACTCATTTTCACTATATTGATTCTTCCAATCCATGAACACAGAATATTTTTCCATCTATTAGTGTCCTCTTTGATATCTTTCTCCAGTGTTTTATAGTTTTCTATATATAGGTCTTTTGTTTCTTTAGGTAGATATATTCCTAAGTATTTTATTCTTTTCATTGTGATGGTGAATGGAATTGTTTCCTGACTTCAGGCTCTACTACAAAGCCACAGTCATCAAGTATGGTACTGGCACAAAGACAGGAATATAGATCAATGGAACAAAACAGAAAGCCCAGAGATAAATCCATGCACCTATGGACACCTTATCTTTGACAAAGAGGCAAGAATATACAATGGAGAAAAGACAATCTCTTTAACAAGTGGTGCTGGGAAAACTGGTCAACCACTTGTAAAAGAATGAAACTAGAACACTTTCTAACACCATACACAAAAATAAACTAAAAATGGAGTAAAGATCTAAATATAAGACCAGAAACTACAAAACTCCAAGAGGAGAACGTAGGCAAAGCACTCTCTGCCATAAATCACAGCAGGATCCTCTATGACCCACCTCCCAGAATATTGGAAATAAAAGCAAAAATAAATGGGACCTAATTAAAATTAAAAGCTTCTGCACAACAAAGGAAACTATAAGCAAGGTGAAAAGACAGCCTTCAGAATAGGAGAAAATAATAGCAAATGAAGCAATGGACAAAGAATTAATCTCAAAAATATACAAGCAACTCCTGCAGCTCAACTCCAGAAAAAATAAACAACCCAATCAAAAAATGGGCCAAAGAACTAAACAGACATTTCTCCAAAGAAGACATAGAGATGGCTAACAAACACATGAAAAGATGCTTAACATCACTCATTATCAGAGAAATGCACATCAAAACCACAATGAGGTACTATTTCACACCAGTCAGAATGGCTGCGATCCAAAAGTCTACAAGCAATAAATGCTGGAGAGGGTGTAGAGAAAAGGGAACCCTCTTACACTGTTGGTGGGAATGCAAACTAGTACAGCCACTATGGAGAACCAGTGTGGAGATTCCTTAAAAAACTGGAAATAGAACTGCTTTGCTGCTGCTGCTACGTCGCTTCAGTCATGTCCGACTCTGTGCGACCCCATAGACGGCAGCCCACTAGGCTCCCCCGTCCCTGGGATTCTCCAGGCAAGAACACCAGAGTGGGTTGCCATTTCCTTATGACCCAGCAATCCCACTGCTGGGCATACACACCGAAGAAACCAGAATTGAAAGAAACACATATACCCCAAAGTTCATTGCAGCACTGTTTATAATAGCCAGGACATGGAAGCAACCTAGATGTCCATCAGCAGACGAATGGATAAGAAAGCTGTGGTACATATACACAATGGAGTATTACTCAGCCATTAAAAAGAATACATTTGAATCAGTTCTAATGAGGTGGATGAAACTGGAGCCTAGTATACAGAGTGAGAGAAGCCAGAAAGACAAACATCAATACAGTATACTAATGCATATATATGGAATTTAGAAAGACGGTAATGATAACCCTGTTTGTGAGACAGCAAAAGAGACACAGATGTATAGAACAGTCTTCTGGACTCTGTGGGAGAGGACGAGGGTGGGATGATTTGGGAGAATGGCATTGAAACATGTATATTGTCATATGTGAAATGAATTACCAGTCCAGGTTCGATGCAGGATACAGGAAGCTTGGGGCTGGTGCACTGGGATGACCCAGAGGGATGGTATGGGGAGGGGGGTGGGAGGGAGGTTCAGGATGGGGA
>NW_011495025.1:3999693-4016061 GCF_000754665.1 Bison bison bison | reverse complement strand
TAGATGGACCTTTGTTGGCAAAGTAATGTCTCTGCTTTTTAATGTGCTGTCTAGTTTGGTCATAGCTTTTCTTCCAAGGAGTAAGCATCTTTTAATTTCATGGCTGCAGTCACCATCTGTGGTGATTTTGGAGCCCCAAAAAATAAAGTCTGCCACTTTTCTACTCTTTCCCCATCTATTTGCCATGAAGTGATGGGACCAGATGCCATGATCTTAGTTTTCTGAATGTTGAGTTTTAAGCCAACTTTTCACTCCTCTCTTTCACTTTCATCAAGAGGGTCTGTAGTTCTTCTTTGCTTTCTGCCATAATGGTGGTATCATCTGCATATCTGAGGTTACTGATATTTCTCCCGGCAATCTTGATTCCAGATTGTGCTTCATTGAGCCCAGTGTTTGTCATGATGTACTACTCTGAATACAGGTTAAATAAGCAGGGTGATAATATACAGCCTTGATGTTCTCCTTTTCCTATTTGGAACCAGTTTGTTGTTCATGTCCAGTTCTAATCGTTACATCTTGACCTGCATACAGATTTCTTAGGAGGTAGGTCAGGTGGTCTGGTATTCCCAACTCTTTAAGAATTGTCCACAGTTTGTTATGATCCACACATTAAAGGCTTTGGCCTAGTTAATAAAGCAGAAATAGATGTTTTTCTGGAACTCTCTTGCTTTTTCAATGATCCAGCAGATGTTGGCAATTGATCTCTGGCTCTTCTGCCTTTTCTAAATCCAGCTTGAACATCTGGAAGTTCACGGTTCACATACTGCTGAAGCCTGGCTTGCGGAATTTTGAGCATTACTTTACTAGTGTGTAAGAGGAGGGCTCTGTTACAAATCCCTACGTATTATTATTCAACACCTGTTGAATAATAAAAACCCTGTTCTTTTTAAATTGCTGTAGAATCCGTGTGGGATTCTGTTGTGGCTCAGCTTGTAAAAAATCCACCTGCAATGCGGGAGACTTGGGTTCAATCCCTGGCTTAGGAAGAACCCCTGGAGAAGGGAAAGGCTACCCACTCTAGTATTCTGGCCTGGAGAAACCCATGGACTGTGTAGTCCATGGGGTCGCAAAGAGTCAGAGATGACTGAGAGGCAGTTTTCTTTACACTTCTTGGAGATAGCTGAGAGATAAGTAAAGGAGTTGTATAGTTCATGCAGGAGATGTTTTGAGTACTATATTTCAAAAGTTTCAGATTAAAGCCCATTACTATGTTGAATTCATTTTTAGATCCTATTGATGCTATTGATAGTTTTGTATGCAGAAAATAAGTGATGGGTGAGTGCTAAGTGATCAAAGTTAGGAAAGCCTTTGGTGTAAAATAGTAAAATGATTGTCATGCAGTATTTCTCTAGGGTTGCTTTCTCCACTCCTAAAAATAAATGTTTTAGGTTTACTTGGATATTTATTTCCCATTTATTTCTTCCCTGCAGTCTATTGTATGAGAAGTGAGAGACCATTATTTGGTGATAACAAGTTATTTCTGTGGCATTATCTTTCAAGTGAACTTCCTAGTGAATCTTCTTTTTCATAGAAACCCTAATACTTCATAGAATTTGTGATTTAAAACTATTCCACCATTTTGATATGACTTTAGAATCCGATTACATTTTGCATGATTCTGTTACTTATATTCTACTAAATATCTCTATTAAATGGAATTTATAATATTTGGGTTAAATCCTTTTTAATTCTTTTCTTGTATTTTGCAATTTCATTGTTTATACTAGGAAATGAAGCAGGCATTATTACTTCAGTTAAATTGATAATTAAATTTCAATGAAGCAAAAAATGATTAATTTGGGTCATTAATTTATAGAATTCTTACATCAATTTTTTGATAAATACTTTCTTTATAAATATTTTTCCAATGATGACAGTTAACTAAAGAGAATAGTTTGCTTCTAATTAAAAAGTATATTATTCTCAGGCAGTGTGAACTTTTGAAGCTTTATTTAACTTAAATTCAATGTACATTTATTATGGATATATTCTTTGAGCCTAGTGCTGTGTTGTTTCCTCTGAGAAAAATTCATGCTCATGACATTCAAAGACACCTGCACTATAGTCCCAAATTTTATCTCATTCTGGTGTCACCCCTTTGCATCTTATGTTAGTCGTTAAATTAGTACAGTACACAATACCCAAATCCTGTATGCACATAGAGTTTTTTGTTTGTTGATCAGTTTCTTTGTCCAGTGGTTATCAAAGTGTGGTCTAGAACTAGCAGCGTCAACATCGGGGAATGTATTAAAAATGCTTAAAGCTACTGTATCAAACCTACTGTTTCAGAAACTGTGAGGTCGGGATTCGATAATTTCTGTGTTAAAAAGCCCTCTAGGTTATTCTGATTCTCATGAATACTAAGATTTAGTACTAACACTTAAAAATATAGATGAACTAAACATAAAAAGGAACTTAGAAACATTTAGAGAAGTAACAGGCAAAATTTCACCTGCTATTAGAAAAAAATTTTTTTTCACAGTGTAAAACATTGAAAAATAATGGAGGATGTGAATGTTTCAGATTACATAAAAACAAAACTTTCAAAATATTAAAATATCAAAATTGAAATAGGAAAATGCTTAAATATTAAGGCTCCCTGGTATCTCAGATGGTAAAGAATCTGCTTACAATGCCAGAGACCTGGGTTTGATCCCTGGGTCAGAAAGATCCCCTGGAGAAGGAAATGGCAACCCATTCCAGTATTCTTGCCTGGAGAATTCCATGGACAGAGGAGCTTGGCAAACTGCAGTCCATGGGGTCGCAAAGAGTTGGGCATGACTGAGCAGCTAACACAAATAGGCAAAATTTCGCCTTCTATTAGGAAAGACACTTTTACCAGTGTAAAACACTGAAAAATAATGAGGATGTGAATGTTTCAGATTATATATAAACAAAACATTCAAAATGGTAAAATATCAAAAGTGAAACAGGAAAATACTTAAATATTATGAAGAACTATGTTCTTAATATTAAAGAGCACTTAACATATCAGTGAGGAATAAAAAGAAAAACTCCTAAAGAAAAACAGGAAAAGAGTACGATGTACTGTGCTTTAAAAAATAATTCTAATTTAATAAAAAATATAAAAGAGATTCAGATCTATGTTCTTAGTTTGCTTAGTTCATCAGAATGTGAAAACAGAACACAGTTTTAATAAGATGCACACTACTATAAGAAACGTCTAGATTTTCTAGGGCCCATGTTTCAAAAGGTGGAAATTTTTAAAACATTACTCAAATCAGTAGAAATTTTGCATTTTTTTATGGTGAGTAGAAAGAATCTTCTCATAAGTTAGAAATCATGTTGCTAGTGCTTGTTCTGCTGTTTGATAGCAAGTAATTACCTCATATTAGCTTCCAAATTCTTCCTTGGTTAGCTTAGATCAATGGTGTTCAATCTTTAGCATGCATCAATGCATCAGAATCATTTGGGTCTCTTGGAAATTGTGTAGATTTTAGGAGGAGACACCCACAGATTCTGATTAAGCATTTCTGTAGATGTGCTCCCAATATTTGAATTTCTAATGATTTTCCAGGTGATGCTGGCGCTGCTGGACTGGGAATATATTTTGAGAACAACTGGCTTTAATGATCATTAGTTAGACTCAGGGTTTTATACCTCTTACATCCCATGGCCTAACAAGTAGATAGAAGAAAGAGAAGAGCATCCTCATTGTTTAACCTAAAACATAATGCAGACATTTTTAAAAAGTTAGTTGTATATATACTATACAGTATAGTTGCTATATAATATGTTATAAGTTACATGTATGTCATATAGTAACTCATAATTTTCAAAGCTTATACTCCTTGTATAGTTTTTATAAAATATTGGCTATATTGTGAGGTATATCCAATATGTGAGGTATATTGTGAGGTAGCTTATTTTATACCTAATAGTTTGTATCTATTATTCCTCTACCCTTGTTATTACCCCTCCCCACTTCCCTCTCCTGACTGGTAGCCACTTGTTCGTTCTCTGTATCTGTGAGTCTGCTGTTTTGGGGTTATGTCCACTAGTTTTGTTGTATTTTTTATATTCCTCACATATGTGATATCATACAGTATTTGTCTTTGACTGACTTAATCACTTAACATAATGCCCTCCAAGTTGATTTATGTTCTTGCAAATACAAAATTTAATTTCTTATGGCTGAAAAATATTCCTGTTGTGTGTATACCCTATATATATATTCATTTAATTGTTGATGGACACTTAGTTTGCTTCTATGTCTTGGCAGTTGTAAATAATGCTTCTATGAACATTGAGTGCATATATCTTTTTAAATTAGCATTTTTGTTTTTGGATAGTCCTATGGTAGTTCTATTTTTAGATTTTTGAGACCCCTACATAGTTTTCCACAGTGGCTGCACCAATTTAATTTCTCACTCACAGTAAATGAGGGTTCCCTTTTCTACATATCCCTACCAACATTTGTTTTTTGTATTCTTTTTGATGATAGCCATCTGACAGTTGTGTGGTGATAGCTCATTGTGGTTTTGATTTGCATTTCCCAGATGATTAGTGATGTTGAGCATCTCTTCAATGAATGATTATTGAATAAATGAACTCCTCAATCCCTGAAATCTCAAAAACTTTAGGAAGACCATTTGGGCTCAACTATTCATGCCTTTGTATGCTTCTTTATTAAATGTCTATTTCTCCAGTCTGTATAATTTTCTTTTCTTCTCAGAACAATAATTTTATTAATTCAAGCTGGATTTAGAAAAGGCAGAGGAACCAGAGATCAAATTGCCAACATCTACTGGATCATTGAAAAAGCAAGAGAGTTCCAGAAAAATATCTACTTTTGCTTTATTGACTATGCCAAAGCCTTTGACTGCATAGATTGCAACAAACTGTGGAAAATTCTTAAAGAGATAGGAATACCAGACCACCTGACCTGCCTCCTGAGAAATCTGTATGCAGGTCGAGAAGCAACAGTTAGAACTGGACATGGAACAGCAGACTGGTTCCAAATCAGGAAAGGAGTATTTCAAGGCTGTATATTGTCACCCTGCTTATTTAACTTATATGCAGAGTACATCATGAGAAGTGCTAGGCTGGATGAAGCACAAGCTGGAATCAAGATTGCTGGGAGAAATATCAATAACCTCAGATATGCAGAGGACACCACCCTTATGGCAGAAAGTGAAGAAGAACGAAAGAGCCTTTTTATGAAAGTGAAAGAGGAGAGTGAAAAAGTTGGCTTAAAACTCAACATTCAGAAAACTAAGATCATGGCATCTGGCCCCCTCACATCATGGCAAATAGATGGGAAAAGAGTAGAAACAGTTACAGACTTTATTTTGGGGGGCTCCAAAATCACTGCAGATGGTGATTGTATCCATGAAATTAAAAGACACTTACTTCTTGGAAGAAAAGCTATGACCAACCTATACAGCATATTAAAAAGCAGAGACATTACCACCAAAGGTCCATCTAGTCAAAGCTATGGTTTTTCCAGTAGTCATGTATGTATGTGAGAGTTGGACTGTACAGAAAGCTGAGCACCAAAGAATCGATGCTTTTGAACTGTGGTGTTGGAGAAGACTCTTTTGAGTCCCTTGGACTGCAAGGATATCCAAGCAATCAATCCTAAAGGAAATCAGTCCTGAATGTTCTTTGGAAGGATTGATGCTGAAGCTGAAACTCCAATACTTTGGCCGCCTGATGTGAAGAATTGACTCATTGGAAAAGACCCTGATGCTGGGAAGGATTGAGGGCGGGAGGAGAAGGGGATGACAGAGGATGAGATGGTTGGATGGCATTACTAACACGATGGACATGAGTTTGAGGAGGCTCTGGGAGTTGGTAAGGGCAGGGAAGGCTGGCTTGCTGTTGTTCATGGAGTTGCAAAGAGTCGGAGATGACTGAGCGACTCAACCGAACCAAACTGAACAGTATCGTTGACATTTGGTCTCTGTTTCTTTTTGTATTAGTTTAGTTAATGAAATACTTTTTTTAAGAGCAAAAGGGAGCAGTTTATATGTATTTTGCATTCTCCTTTATGTCTGCTAAAGATCCCTCACTTTGTAGGAGCTTTTAATACAACGTTTGCTGAATTATTTGGGCTTCCCTGGTGGCTCAGTGCATAAAAAAATCTGCCTGCAATACATGAAATTCAGAAGATGCAGGTTTGATCTCTGGGTTAGGAAGATCCCCTGCTGGAGGGCATGGCAACCCACTGTATTCATGCCTGGAGAAGTCCATGGACAGAGCAGCCTGCTGGACTATAGTTCATGAGGTCGCAAAGAGTTGGACCCTACTGAAGTGACTGAGCACAGGAACATGCTGGATCATTCACTTGTGAACAGACTTACGTTCTTTGGAAATGTCCTGTGTCTGTGTCAGTACTTTTCACCTTGTTGCCTGCTTTCTTCACTTGATTTCTCAAACTGCTACTGCTCTTACTCTGTCTATGTGGCCTTAAGTGAATTAATCACTGCAGAGTGGGAGAGACACATCTTGTGGACAAATAAACATAATTAGACACTTGTGTGTCTGGTGGCTGCAGCCATAGTGTGTAGCTGTGTTTATTTACTAAATGACACTCTAATCTCCTGAAAGAGTTTCTAGGCTTCAAAACAACTTCACTGCTTTCCATGAAGAGATTTACACATAGGAGTTTGGTCCAGCTGCACTGGTAATAGAAGCAATACAGCTTTCAGGCTGAAGTCCAGTACATCACATAGAGTTCTTCCATTAACAAAAACTCAAAAACCTGAGTGAGCCCCAAACAGAGGAATTTAATGCTCTCTAATGATTATTTAGTAATAAAGTGGATTAGTTCCTTTATAATACTATAGTCTAAAATTGCTTTTTTAAAAACTGTATAAAATGATTAAAACTACCTAAATGTTAAACCATAAGTAATTCATGGTAACTGGGGAGTTTGTCCTTGTTGCCTTTGCTGGAAATGCTCTTCCCACTGATCTTCATTCACCTCAAACATCCCACCTCCACACTTTCCCCTTCACTTGTTATCGCTTTACTGCAATACTGCAATTATTTTTTGTGTAATATAGAGACTGTTCAAGATGATTTATCTTGTTCATTTGATTTCTTGTTTATATTCTGTCTACCTCGTTGAAATAGTTGCTCCATCAAAAAAGGTCCTTTTGTCCCTTACTCTCTTTTGCATCTTTTGTGCTTAGGAGACTGTGTGGCTCCCATTTTTGAATTATTTGAATAAAAGAATCCACTGGGCACTTTGTATATGCAATACCAGTAGTATTCAGAATGGAGTATAATAACCAGGGTCTCAGAAACTCCTCCTGGACTATATAGAAATACATATCTGTAAGATAATTAATTTCTCAACCTTCAATTTCTAGTTGTGATTTTCTATACAGTTTCCTTGCTTGAGAAACTTCTGACATTTGCCAGTTCATCTTCCTAACTTTGCCTTTGACAATCTCCTATTCTACACAAAGAAAAATAAAAAGGCAAACTTCTCATCTCTTTTGAATCTTTCTAGGATTCATTCCCCAATCTTTAAAAATCTCCAGAATATCAATCAGAGGCTTAATTCCTCAAGGAGTCCCTTGAACACTTTCTAAAGAGATGTTTGAGGGGTTGGTGTCTTATTTCATAGAGGCAATATTCTGAGTCATCTCCTCCTTCCTCCTTCCACCTTCCCTCCTCCTTTTGCTATTGTATCCAGAAATAAGTAAGTGAAAATATTGACTTATTATTAGCAAGTTTATTTGATGATTTAAGTCTTTTCTCCTGAAGAAAAATCTTCACTGGTTGGTTGGCTTGACAATGAAGATTGCTTTTTATAATTAGATTTTAATGAAATATATTTACATATCTTTTCTTTAAAGCAAATGAAATAAATGTGTTGCTTGACAGTATTAATGATAATATATTTAAAGCATATATAGCATATATAGACTGACAGAAAAATATATCTTTTGCCATTTTTAAACTAATGGAAAATTGTTAGTGGTTAAAGTGTGCTAAGGTTCACATAGTTTTTCAGTTTAGTAGAACAAGTTTGAAATTATTGTGCAAATACTCATAATGTGATCAACATAAAATTAATATTTCAGCATAAAATGCACTTGAATAGAAGAAAAATAAAGAAAGTTTATCTTTCACTTAGAATATTCAGATTTATTACCTGTCTCTTTCCTCACTTCTAGGCTAGCAGTTCAGTTCTTTTACCTAAGGGTTGTGAAAGATTATGAGGCAAAAATACTGGAGTGGGTAGCCATTCCCTTCTCCAAGGGATCTTCCTGACCCGGGGATAGAACCTGGGTCTTCTGCATTGCAGATAGATTCTCTACCTTCTGAGCCACCAGGGAAGCTTCCCTTCCCCGGATTCTACTTAGATAAACACTTATCCAGATATACCCTATCTTAAGGTGTAGCTCACATAGAAACAAAGAAGTCTTATTAAGTGAAAATTTTGAAAAGTGTATTGCTTCAATAGATTTACCTTTCAAAGCTTCAAATTCTTGATATGGATAGGTTTCTATTTCAGATTCTTAAAATATAAAAGTTGGATTTACTTTCCACAATTTTGTGCCAGTATAAATCGCTGACATTTATTGTCTGCTTTGTCTCTGTTGCACATAAGTATAAGTACTTAGCTCATTTAATCCTCATAATCGTTGATTCTGTTATGGTGGGTGCTGTTTATTTTCTCATTTCACATACTGTGACACTGAGGCCAAGAGGGAGACTAAGTATTAATACTTTATTCACCATTAATGAATGTGGAAGCCAGAATCCAAACTATAAATGTGGATTCAGAAATTTAACCGATATAGGAAAAAAAACAGAATGAGATTTTAAGATGTTGAGAAGAAAACCAAAAAATATTATGAAACAACTGTGACATTCATCAGTAATCCATTATATTATTATTTATGAATAGTATATTTGTTGTTGTTATTCAGTCACTAAGTCATGTTCGACTCTTTGTAACCCCATGGACTGCAGCATGCCAGGCTTCCCTGTCTTTCACTATCTCCAGGAGTTTGCTCAAATTCATGTCCGTTAAATTGATAATGCTGTCTAACCATCTCATCCTCTGCCACCCTCTTCTCCTTTTGTTTTCTGTTTCCCAGCATCAAGATCTTTTCCAGTGAGTCACCTCTTTGCATCAGGTGGGCAAAGTGTTGGAGCTTCAGCTTCAGTCTTTCCAATGAATATTCTGTTCAAGATCGATTTCCTTTAGGATTGACTGGTTTGATTTCCTTGTAGTCTTCTCCAGCACCTCAATTCGAAAGCATCGATTTTCTTTTCTTGGCACTCAGCCTTCTTAATGGTCCAAACATGAAAGAGGAGAGTGAAAAAGTTGGCCTAAAGCTCAACATTCAGAAAACTAAGATCATGGCATCCGGTCCCACCACTTCATGGTAAATAGATGGGGAAATAGTGGAAACAGTGGCTGACTTTGTTTTTCTGGGGTCCAGAATCACTGCACATGGTGATTGCAGCCATGAAATTAAAAGACGCTTATTCCTTGGAAGGAAAGTTATAACCAACCTAGACAGCATATTCAAAAGCAGAGACATTACTTTGTCAACAGAGGTCCATCTAGTCAAGGCTATGATTTTTCCAGTAGTTATGTATGGATGTGTGAGTTATATATGGACTATAGACTTTGGGCTATAAAGAAAGCTGAGCACTGAAGAATTGATGCTTTTGAACTCTGGTGCTGGAGAAGACTCTCGAGAGTCCCTCGGACTGCAAGGACATCCAACCAGTCCATCCTAAAGGAGATCAGTCCTGGGTGTTCATTGGAAAGACTGATGTTGAAGCTGAAACTCGAGTACTTTGGCCACCTGATGCGAAGAGCTGACTCACTGGAAAAGACCCTGATGTTGGGAAAGATTGAAGGCAGGAGGAGAAGGGGACGACAGAGGATGAGATGGTTGGATGGCATCACCAACTCAATGGACATGGGTTTGGGTGGACTCCGGGAGTTGGTGATGGACTGGGAGGCCTGGAGTGCTGCGGTTCATGAGGTTGCAAAGAGTCAGACACGACTGAGCGACAGAACTGAACTGAACTCGTATCTCTACATGACTACTGGAAAAACGATAGATTTGACTATACAAACCGTTGTTAGCAAAATGAGGTCTCAACTTTTTAATACGCTGTATAGGTTTGTCATGCTTTTCCTACCAAGGAGTAAGCATCTTTTAATTTTATGGCTGCAATCACTGTCCGCAGTGATTTTGGAGCCCTAGAAAATATAGCCTGTCACTGCTTCCACTTTTCCCCCTTCTATTTGCCGTGAAGTGATGGGACTGGATGCTATGATCTTAGTTTTTTGAATGTTGAGTTTTAAGCCAGCTTTTACACTCTCCTCTTTCCCCCTTATCAAGAGGCTTTTTAGTTCCTTCTCACTTTCTGTCATTAGGGTGGTTTCATCTGCATATCTTAGATTGTTATTTGTCCCAGCAATCTTGATTCCAGCTTGTGCTTCCTCCAGCCTAGCATTTCTCATGATGTCCTCTGCATAGAAGTTAAATAAGCAGGTGACAGTACACAGCCTTGACACACTCCTTTCCCGATTTGGAACCAGTCAGTAGTTTCATGTATGATTCTAGCTATTGCTTCTTGACTCACATACAGGTTTCTTAGGAGACATAAGGTGGTCTGTATTCCCATCTATCTAAGAATTTTCCACAGTTTGCTGGGATCTGTACAGTCAAAGGCTTTTGTGTAGCAAATGAAGCAGATGTAGATGATTTTCTGAGATTCCCTTGTTTTTTCTATGTTCCAACAAATGTTGGCAATTTGATCTCTGGTTCCTTGCCTTTTCTAAACCCAGGTTATACATCTGGAAGTTCTTGGTTCATGTACTGCTGAAGCCTAGCTTGAAGGATTTTATGCATAACATTACTCAAAATGAGAGCATTTGTATAGTAGTTTGAACATTCTTTGGCATTGCTCTTTGGGACTGGAATGAAAACTGACCTTTTCTCAGTGTATACAGTATTTTATCCCATGACATGGTATTCCGGTACCGTTATGTGGTTTCTTCATAAACACGGCAAGCAGGGACCCCTATAGGTTCTACTTTCGGGTTCTGGAAGACTTTCTCTTTGTTATATGGTATTCTTTCTTCAATCTTTTTTTTTTTTCTTCAATCTTTTTAATCTTGCATGCCTGCTTCTTTGTTTGAAGATTTTATTATGAATCACAAAATGTTCTCAGATGCTACATATGCCTTTGTTTAATATTCAGTCTTGGACATGCAGCTGTTAGCCTTGGAAAGTCTGTAGGATGACAACACCATTTCTCTCTTTCCCATCTCCCATCCTCTCTGTCTCCCTCTGTCTCTCTCTTTCTTGTGAACTCAACACTTTGTACATTCTTGGCTAATGGGTTGCATTTTCTCTGCAAAATTAATACTCCTTGTGAACTGTGTTTAACTTAAGAGTCATTTAGAACTCCTCTTGATTACCTGGCAGTGGCTTTGTCATTGGAATACTGATTTGGAATAGTATCTAACGTAATGTGCTGTGCTTAGTCTGTCCGACTCTTTGTGACCCCTTGGACTGCAGCCTGCCAGGCTCCTCTGTCCATGGGGATCCTCCAGGCAAGAACACTGGAGTGGGCTGCCATGCCTTCCTCCCGGGGATCCTCCCAACCCAGGGGTGGAACCCCAGTCTCCTACATTGCAGGTGGATTCTTTACCAACTGAGCCACACTGGAAGCCACCAGTGGAATAGTATGCCACTCCTGATTACACATTCTTAGGGTAGCAATAGCATTAAAAGTAATGTTATTTAATACTTTATTATTGTCACTCTATTTTGTGCATTCAGGCAGGATATAAATTCAAAATTTGTCTTCACCATCAGAAATACATCATTCAAATCTCATCTTTACTTCTCAGACTTCAAACTTGTTGATCTGATAATAATTATTATTACCTAACAAAGTTTTTAGGAAATTAAAACAACGTATGTACTCACTAAATGTGAAATCACCTCTTTCAGTGATATATGACTAAGAAGAAAGCCACATAAATGAAACAATAAACAACTTTTATGTTAACATAGCCTCTGGTAAAATAAATTTATTTTAATGTTACACAAAAATGGTAAGAATATATCAGATGCTTACAGAGCAAGAGTCTGTTTGTTTGTTTGAAATAAGGACAGTCCGGCAATGACAGAGTCTCTTCTTTTGTTTGGATTAGTTAATTCCATTATCAGGAACACTGAACTCTATAAATGTTAGTACAGCTATTTGTTTGTCTTTGAATGAGGTACTTGACCAATCTGGATTTCAGTTTCTTTATCCTCAAAGAGAAATACACCTTTCAAATGTAAAATTCTATGCAGTAGTTATTCACTGTGGCAGAACTCAGAATTTCCAAGATGCAAAATCTCCATCTAGTGGCAGTTTAAGTCAGGCACATCACATTTGCTACCAGGTACTACAGCTAGAACCCTTCTGGCATACACATAGGTCCTTCTCTCGTGGGTTCTTTCTTACTAATTGTTCTAGCAAATTAAGATTATATAAATCAGTATAAATTCAGCATCAGTTAGTCATTCCTTATAGTGGCCACTGATTCAGGATCATGGGCTTAAAAGAAGACAACTTAGTAAATTTATTAGCAAAGTTTAAGTTCTTTTTTTTTAAGAAATAGGCTGAATTTATTACATCCCTTTGTTGTAATAAGTTACATAATTCCTCCTAAAATAAATAAAATTTCAAATTAAAGAACAAATTAAAAATAAAATTTACTTTAATATGCTTATTAATTATGGCTTGAGAGTAAATCTATTAATTGTCTTAACATTAGACATTTCTACAGATTTAAAATTTATCTTGATGTAATCTGAAGTAATTTCAATCTGATACTGTATTACAACAGAGACTTTTATTACTAAAATATATATCAGTCATGCCTTTTCCCCCTGGATTCTAAAAATTGTTCTGATTTATGAATTACAATATCCAGCATTTTGAATAATAAAAGTTAGAACAATGTGTATGATTCGTTCAAGTTCAGTGATCACATTGGCAAATACAAGTGGAAGAAAGAAACTTATTATCATTTTTCTAAATTTGTGTAATGAACAGACTTCATTCTCAGATATGTTTTTACTCTCTTTTTTATAAAGTACACTACATCTATTTGTGGCAGTAATCCATAGGACATTATTTTTACCTTCCTACTTATGGGACAACACTGAATCTAGTTTGTTACTAACTTTGAAATAGAAAAAAAATGATATTCACAATGACATTTTATTGTCAGATGTGTGTGTATTGTACATTTCACAGATTGTATGCTTGTATTTTAACAAATTAGAGGGCCTCACAGAATTCATCTATTTCCTCCTGAGCTTTATGAACAGATAAGCAGTTCAAGAAATATAACATTCACAGACATATTATGAAGTAATGTCATTGAAGAATGTGACCATTATATGCTGAGTTCAAAAACAACACTTAGAAAAAAAGAACAAATCTAAGATTCTGTTTTTAAAGCAATTCTAAAAGATTATGTACTTCGTGGCAACATGTAAGTGACTGGAAATTGGTATATTCTTAATATGCTGCCATTTGCATTATAAGGAATATGACTATTAATAAATCAGTATTTATAACAAAAGCATGGCAATAATGATTTGCAGATATGCTCATTTCTTTTTTTTTCCCCCCTCTTAGTAAACCAATACTGACTGTCAGTTTATTGGCCTCACATTCCTATTTGGACGAACCATATATTGACATATTCGATCCTGTATTATTCTCTATGCTTATTTGTATCATCAGGTGTTTATATTACTTATGTTTTGTACACAGATCCATACATACACATATTTATGAACAGTGAGTATAGTAACCTTTAAATTAATCTCTTAATCTGTTTTCAGATTTGTATTTCAAAATTTCTTTTCCTCCAGTTTTTGTATCATCTTACACTGACATATAATTTTCTTTTTCTTATTTATATTTGTGACTGTGACTGTTCTATGCAGTGGTATAAGAAAAACTGTAAAGTGATAGAATTTACAACATACAATAGGAACAAGATATGCTACCAGCTTTATACACATTGTGCACTATTATCAATATTTTTCCTATGAGGCACCATATGATCTGTTATTTCAAAAATGATGACAAAAAGCTATTGGCAAATAAATAGTAAATTTGAATTGATATATATGAATATGAATTTCCTCTAATAGATGCCTTATTATATAGTCTGCATACAAAGAGAAAAACTAAAAATCTCTTTTGCTGTTATTATTAGTTTCGAACTTTCAAGTTAAGAATTGGCTTCTTCCATCAATTTAAAAGACAGGCTTTTTGGAGTGAAGTTGTTCAGTCACTAAGGTGTGTCTGACTCTTTGCGACCCCATGAACTGCAGCATGCCATGCTTCCCTTTCCTTCACTGTTTGCAGGAGTTTGTTCAAACTCACATCCATTGAGACAGTGATGCCATCCAACCATCTCATCTTCTGCCATCCCCTTCTCCTCTTGCCCTCAACCTTTGCCAGCATCAGGGTCATTTCCAATGAGTTGGCTCTTTGCATCAGGTAGTTTTGATACTTTGTATCAAAATATTGGAGAATCAGCTTCAGCATCAGTCCTTCCAATGAATATTCAGGGCTGATTTCCTTTAGGATTGATTCAGTTCAGTTCAGTTCAGTTGTTCAGTCATGTCTGACTCTTTGTGACCTGATGAATCGCAGTACGCCAGGCTCCCTGTCCATCACCAATTGCAGGAGTTCACTCAGACTCATGTCCATCGAGTCGTTGATGCCATCCAGCCATCTCATCCTCTGTCGTGCCCTTCTCCTCCTGCCCCCAATCCCTCCCAGCATCAGGGTCTTTTCCGATAAGTCAACTCTTTGCATGAGGTGGCCAGAGTATTGGAGTTTCAGCTTTAGCATCAGTCCTTCCAGGGAACACCCAGGACTGATCTCTTTTAGAATGGACTGGTTGGATCTCCTTGCAGTCCAAGGGACTCTCAAGAGTCTTCTCCAACACCACAGTTCAAAAGCATCAATTCTTCGGCGCTCAGCTTTCTTCACAGTCCAACTCTCACATCCATCCTTGACCACTGGAAAAACCATAGCCTTGACTAGATGGACCTTTGTTGGCAAAGTAATGTCTCTGCTTTTGAATATGCTATCTAGGTTGGTCATAACTTTCCTTCCATGGTGTAAGTGTCTTTTAATTTCATGGCTGCAGTCACCATCTGCAGTGATTTTGGAGACCAAAAAAATAAAGTCTGACACTGTTTCCAATGTTTCCCAATCTATTTGCCATGACATGAGGGGACCAGATGTCATGATCTTGATTTTCTGAATGTTGAGCTTTAGGCCAACTTTTTCACTCTCCTCTTTCACTTTCATCAAGAAGCTCTTTAGTTCCTCTTCACTTTCTGCCATAAGGGTGGTGGTATCTGCATATCTGAAGTTATTGATATTTCTTCTGGCAGTCTTGATTCCAGCTTCTGCTTCTTCTAGCCCAGCGTTTCTCATGATATACTCTGCATATAAGTTAAATAAGCAAGGTGATAATATACAGACTTCACGTACTCCTTTTCCTATTTGGAACCAGTCTGTTGTTCCATGTCCAGTTTTAGCTGTTGCTTCCTGATCTGCATATAGGATTGATTGGTTTTTTGTATTTGCTGCCCAAAGGACTCTCAAGAGTTCTATCTAACACCACAGTTCAAAAAATCTATTCGTTGGGGCTCAGCCTTTGTTATGGTCCAGCTCTCCCATCTGTACATGACTACTGGAAAAACCATAGCTTTGACTATATGGAACTTTATCAGCAAACTGATGTCTCTGTGTTTTAACATGCTGTTTAGCTTTGTCATAGTTTTTCTTCCAAGGAGCAAGCATCTTTAATTTGTGACTGTAGTCACCATCTGCATTGATTTTGGAGCCCAAGAAAATAAAATATGTTAGTGTTTCTGCTTTTTCTTCATCTATTTGCTATGAAGTGATGAGACTGGATGCCATGAATTTCATTTTTTAAAGTTGAGTTTTAAGCCAGCTTTCACTTTCCACTTTCACCTTCATCAAGAGGCTCTTTAATTCCTCTTCATTTTCTGCCATAATGGTGGTGTCATCTGCATATCTGAGGTTATTCATATTTCTCCCCGCAATCGTGATTCCAGCTTTTGGTTCATTCTGCCTGGAAATTCAGATGATATACTCTGCATAGAAGTTAAATAAGCAGGGTGACAATATGCAGTCTTGTCATACTCCTTTTCCAATTTTGAAATAGTACAGTATTCCATGTGTGATTCTAATTGTTGCTTCTTGACCTGCATACAGGTTTCTTAGGAGACAGGAAAGGTAGTTTGATTTTCCCATCTATGTAAGAATTTTCCATAGTTTGTTGTGATACAC
>NW_011495025.1:3992490-3999593 GCF_000754665.1 Bison bison bison | reverse complement strand
TTATGATACACTCAGAGTCTTAATGTAGTCAGTGAAGGAGAAGTAGATGTGTTTTTGGCATTCCCTTGCTTTTTCTATGATTCAGAGGATGCTGGCAATTTTATCTCTGATTGTTCTGCTTTCAGTACTGCTAAAGCCTAACTTGAACGATTCTGAGCATTACCTTGCTAATATGTGAAATGAGCATAATTAAACAGTAGTTTGAACATTCTTTGGTATTTCCTAGTTTGGGACTGGAGTGAAAACTGACCTTTTCCAGTTCTTTGGTCACTGGTGAGTTTTCCAAATTTATTGCCATATCATTTCAATTGCTCAGTTGTGTCCAACTCTTTGCGACCCCATGGACTGCAGCACACTGGGCTTCCCTGTCCATCATCATCTCTCAGAGCCTACTCAAACACATGTCCATTGCATCGGTGATACCATCCAGCCATCTCATCCTCTGTCATCCCCTTCTTCTCCTGCCTTCAATTTTTCCCAGCATCAGGGTCTTTTCCAATGAGTTGGTTCTTCAGATCAGGTGGCCAAAGTAGTGTAGTTTCAGCTTCAGCATCAGTCCTTCCAATGAATCTTCAGGACTTATTTGCTTTAGGATTGACAGGTTGAACCTCACTGTAGTCCAAGGGACTCTCAAGAGTCTTCTCCAACACCACAGTTCAAAAGCTTCAATTCTTTGGTGCTCAGCTTTCTTTGTAGTCCAACTCCCACATCCACACATGACCACTGTGTCATGTGTGGATGACATAGCTTTGATAGGCAGACCTTTTATTGGCAAAGTAATGTCTCTGCTTTTTAATATGCTGTCTAGGTTGATCATAGCTTTTCTGCTAAGGAGCAAGCGTCTTTTAATTTCATGGTGCCAGTCACCTTCTGCAGTGATTTTAGAGCCAAATAAATAAAGTATCTCACTGTTTCCTTTGTTTCCCCATCTATTAGCCATGAAGTGGTGGGACCGGATGCCACAATCTTAGTTTTCTGAATGTTGAGTTTTAAGTCAACTTTTCCACTCTCCTCTTTCACTTTCATCAAGAGGCTCTTTAGTTCTTCTTTGCTTTCTGCCATAAGGATGGTGTCATCTGCATATCTGAGGTTATTGATATTTCTCCCAGCAATCTTGATTCCAGCTTGTGCTTCATCCAGCCTGGCATATTCACATGATGTACTCTGCATATAAGTTAAATAAGCAGAGTGACAATATATAGCCTTGACGTACTCCTTTTCCTATTTGGAACCAGTCTATTGTTCCATATCCAGTTTAGATGGTTGCTTCTTGAACTGCATACAGATTTCTCAGGAGGCAGATAGGTGGTCTGGTATTCCCATCTCTTTCAGAATTTACAGTTCGTTGTGATCCACACAATCAAAAGCTTTGGCCTAGTCAATAAAGCCAAAGTCAATGTTTTTCTGGAACTCTCTTGCTTTTTTGATGATCCAGAAGAGTTGGCAATTTGATCTCTTGTTCCTCTGCCTTTTCTAAATGTAGCTAGAACATCCAGAAGTTCACAGTTCATGTGTTGAAGCCTGGCTTGAAGAATTTTGAGCATCACTTTACTAGTGTGTGAGATGAATGCAATTGTGCGGTAGTTTGAACATTCTTTGGCATTGCCTTTCTTTGGGATTGGAATGAAAACTAATCTTTTCCAGTCCCGTGGCCACTGCTGAGTTTTCCAAATTTGCTGGCAAATTGAATGTAGCACTTTCATAGCATCATCTTTCAGGATTTGAAATAGCTCAACTGGAATTCCATCACCTCCACTACCTTTGTTCGTATTGATGCTTCCTAAGGCCCACATGACTTCGCATTCCAGGATGTCTGTCTCTAGGTGAGTGATCATACCATGATGGTTATCTGGGTCATGAAGATCTTTTTTGTATAGTTCTTCTCTATATTCTTGCCACCTCTTCTTAATATCTTCTGCTTCTGTTAGGTCCATATGATTTCTGTCCTTTATTGTACCCATCTTTGCATGAAATGTTGCCTTGGTATCTCTGATTTTCTTGAGATCTCTAGTCTTTTCCATTCTATTGTTTTCCTCTATTTCTCTTTGCATTGATAACTGAGGAAGGCTTTCTTATCTCTCCTTGGTATTCTTTGGAACTCTGCTTTGAAATGGGTATATCTCTCCTTTTCTTCTTTGCCTTTAGCTCCTCTTCTTTTCTCAGCTATTTGAAAGGCCTCCTTAGACAACAGTTTTGCCTTTTTGCATTTCTTTTTCTTGGGGATGGTCTTGATCACTGCCACCTGTACAGTGTCACAAACCTCTGTCCATAGTTCTTCAGGCACTCTATCAATTCTAATCCCTTGAATCTGTTTGTCACTTCCAGTATATAATTGTAAGGGATTTGATATAGGTCATACCTGAATGGTCTAGTGGTTTTCCTACTTTCTTCAATTTAAGTCTGAATTTGGCAATAAAGAGTTCATGATCTGATCCACAGTCAGCTCGGTCTTGTTTTTGCTGAGTGTATAAAGCTTCTCCATCTTGGCTGCAATATGGTGCAGGACTTTTAACAGCATCATCTTTTAGGAGTTTAAATAGCTCGGCTAGTATTCCATCATCTCTACTAGGTTTGTCTGTAATAATGCTTCCTAAGGACCACTTGACTTTGCATTCCAGGACGTCTGGCTTTAGGTGAGTGACCACACCATTGTGTTTATCTGGATCATTAAGACATTTTTTTGCAGAGTTCTTCTGTGTGTTCTTGCCACCTCTTCTTAATATCTTCTGCTTCTGTTAAGTCCTTGATGTTGCTGTCCTTTATTTTGCTAATCACTGCATGAAATATTCCCTTGGTATCTCTAACTTTTTCCCAAGAGATCTGTAGTCTTTCCCATTCTGCTGTTTTCCTCTCTATCTTAGCATTGTTTACTTAAGGAGGCTTTCTTATCTCACTTTGCTATTCTCTGGACCTGTACATCAGTTGGGTATATCTTTCCCTTTCTCCTTTGCCTTTTACTTCTCTTCTTTTCTCAACTATTTGTAAGGCCTCCTCAGACAACCACTTTACCTTCTTTCACTTCTGTTTCTTTGTGATGGTTTTGGTTATCACCTCCTGTACAACGTTACAAACATCCATCCATATTTCTTCAGACAGTCTGTCTATGAGATCTTATCCCCTGAATCTATTCATCACGTCCACTGTAGAATTATAAGGCAATTTGATTTAGGTCATACCTGAGTGGCCTAATGGTTTTCCATACTTTCTTGAATTTAAGTCTGAATTTTGCAGTAAGTACTTGATGATCTGAGCCAAAGTCTGCTCCAGGTCTTGTTTTTGCTGACTATTTAAATTTTTCCCCATGTTTGGTGGCAAAGAATATAATCAGTGTGATTTTAGTGTTTATCATTTGATCATGGATAGAGGAGCCTGGAGGGCTACAGTCCATGGGGTTGCAAAGAGTCAGACACGACTGAGTGACTCACACACGCACACACACACACACACACGATGATGTCCATGTGTAGAGTTGTCGAGTGTTGTTAAAAAAGCGTGTTTTCTATGACCAGTGTGTTCTCGTGACAAAACTCTGGTAGCTTTTTTTCTGTTTCATTTTGTCTTCCAAGGCCAAACTTGCCTGTTACTCCAGTTATCTCTTGACTTCGTACTTTTGCATTCGAATCCCCTACAAATAAAAGAACATCTATTTTTGGTGTTAGTTCTAGAAGGTCTTGTACATCTTCATGGAACTGTTCAACCTCAGCTTCTTTGGCATTAGTGGTTGGGAAATAGACTTGGATTACTGTGATGTTGAATGGTTTGCCTTGGAAATAAACCTAGATCATTCTGTCCTTTTTGAGATTGCACCCACATAGTGCATTTCAGACTCTTTTGTTGACTATGAGGGCTACTCCATTTCTTCTAAGGTTTTTTGCCTACTGTAGTAGATATAATGGTCATCTGAATTAATTTTGCTCCTTCTAGTTCATTTTAGTTCACTGATTCCTAAAATGTTGATATTCACTTTTGCCATCTCTTGCTTCACCATGTCTAATTTACCTTAATTCACGGACCTAACATTCCAGGTTCATATGCAGTATTGCTCTTTTCGGCATCAGACTTCACTTTTACCACCAGACACATCCACAAATGAGCAACATATCTGCTTTGGTCCAGCTGCTTCATTCTTTCTGGAGCTATTAGTAATTGCTCTCTGCTCTTCCTCAGTATCATATTATGCATCTTCTGACCTTGGGGGCTCTTCTTCCCATGTCATATCTTCTTTGCCTTTTCATACTTTTCATTGGGTTCTCGAGGCAAGAGTACTGAAGTGGTTTGGCATTCCCTTCTCCAGTGGACCTCCACCTGTCGGTCTTGGATGGCCCTGCACAGCATGGCTCATAACTTCCTTGAGTTACTCAGAGCTGTGATCCATGTGATCATTTTTGTTATCTTTCTGCAGTGTGGTCTTTGTTCTAGAGGCTGTGGGATCTTAGTTCCTTCTTCCTTATGGGATAGCACCCCACTCCAGTACTTTTGCCTGGAAAATCCCATGGACGGAGGAGCCTGGTAGGCTGTAGTCCATGGGGTCATGAAGAGTAGGACATGGCTGAGCGACTTCACTTTCACTTTTCACTTTCATGCATTGGAGAAGGAAATGGCAACCCACTCCAGTGTTCTTGCCTGGAGAATCCCAGGGACGGGGGAGCCTGGTGGGCTGCCGTCTCTGGGGTTGCACAGAGTCAGACACGACTGAAGCAACTTAGCAGCAGCAGCAGCAGCCTGATGGGAAGGACTGGTTGCGGGGAAAACTGAATCTTGTTCTGGTGGGCAGGGCCATCATCAGTAAACCTTTAATTCAATTGTCTGCTAATGGCTGGGGCTGTGCTCCCTCCCTGTTAGTTGTTTGGCCTGATGTAGGGCTACCAATTACCTCCAAAAAGGACTTATGCCAACACTGGCCTCCTAGTATTGCAGCTGCCCTGTTATCCCCCCGTTTTGGATGATAGTAATTGTTTGAGAAAAGATTTAATTTGAGAACACATTTGGAGACTTTTTCACTTACATAAAATACTTTGTGATATTTTTGTAGTTCAGTTCAGTTCAGTTGCTCAGTCATGTCCGACTCTTTGCGACCCCATGAGTCACAGCACGCCAGGCCTCCCTGTCCATCACCATGTCCTGGAGTTCACTCAGACTCATGTCCATCGAGTCAGTGATGCCATCCAGCCATCTCATCCTCTGTCATCCCCTTCTCCTCCTGCCCCCAATCCCTCCCAAGATCAGATTCTTTTCCAATGAGTCAACTCTTGGCATGAGGTGGCCAAAGTACTGGAGTTTCAGCTTCAGCATCATTCCTTCCAAAGAAATCCCAGGGCTGATTTCCTTCAGAATGGACTGGTTGGATCTCCTTGCAGTTTTTGTAGTTACCTGCCCAATAAATCTTAAATTGGTTTTGAAAGTTAAAAGAGTAAAAAACAAAAACAAACAAACAAACAAACAAAACAAACCTTCATTACAGATAAGAAAGATCTTTTCCACCCTCTATTGGTAATTCTACACAACTGCAGGTTGTTATGAACTTGGTCATTACCTTTCTAGTACAAAAATTAAAATATAAAGCAAATCTACCTATTTTAATATTTAGAAAGCAAATAAACTGTTTTAAAAATGTCTTATTGAAGCATGCATGTGATCCTAGGAAATATAAACCAACTTGTTTGGTTCTTTTACTAGCCTTGGAAAGAATTTATAATACCATTAATTTATTATTAATGAGAAAAAGTCATAATGTCACATGTTTCTAAGTCATATAACTCAGACTTATTAGCCAGCCACATAATCTGTGGTGGTTTATTGTTTGTATTATGGAAATACTAAAACATTAAGAAGATTATCTAAGGCCTAGAACAAATCATTTGTATCTGAACTATCACTGACAACATTTATATTAATTATCAGATGGTAAAAGAATAATGAGGTTTTTTTTTTTAAAGGATAGAAGTAGTTTTCAATATGTGAAATGAAATAGAATTTTCAGTTTTAGAAAAGCAAATTTCAATTTATAAACATCACTTTGGACTGATGGTCAGATAAAATATAATTTCAGTGTTAAAAATATAGGTTCATGAAAAATACAAAGTCTTTATATTAATGTAGGGATTCTTAGCACTTCAGGAGGTCTCATTTATTTAAATACTTGGTGTTAAATATAAAATATTTGATTAGATTATTAAACACTCAGAATTGATTTTTGTATATGTCACATTTGTTCAAATTATTTTTATAAAAATCATTTTCTACATGTTCATTCTGTTTCAGAGGCAGCTATTATTAATTTTTTATACCTTTGGAATTAAACACATTTATATTCCTATATTCTTTAGCATTATGAAATTTTGATAGGCCATATATTTTTATACAGATTCAAATTGAATTTTGTAAGTTTTAACTATAAAGGCATCAGTAATTCATGAATTCATTTTCATTGTTTAAACTTCACAATACATGTTACATTAATGCCCCATTGATGATAACCACCAATACAGAGGTACTCTTCAGGGATAATTCTGGTTCACACTTTGAAGTACATCCTTCCAGATTTTTTCCTATGCATTTACATACATATGAATCTGCTGCTGCTGCTGCTAAGTTGCTTCAGTCGTGTCCAACTCTGTGCGATCCCGTAGACAGCAGCCCACCAGGCTCCCCTGTCCCTGGGATTCTCCAGGCAAGAACACTGGAGTGGGTTGCCATTTCCTTCTCCAATGCATGAAAGTGAAAAGTCAAAGTGAAGTCACTCAGTCGTGTCCAAATTTTAGTGAACCCATGGCCTGCAGCCCACGAGGCTCCTCCGTCCATGGGATTTTCCAGGCAAGAGTACTTGAGTGGGTTGCCATTGCCTTCTCCGACATATGAATCTATAGAATATTTATTGTCTAGAAGTTTTCATAATATATTTGTTATTTACATAAAATGTATATCAGTTCAGTTCAGTCGCTCAGTCGTGTCCGACTCTTTGCAACCCCATGCATCGCAGCACGCCAGGCCTCCCTGTCCATCACCAACTCCTGGACTTCAGTCAGACTCACGTCCATCAAGTCAGTGATGCCATCCAGCCATCTCATCCTCTGTCGTCCCCTTCTCCTCCTGCCCCCAATCCC
>NW_011495025.1:3957171-3992390 GCF_000754665.1 Bison bison bison | reverse complement strand
AGGAAAAACCATAGCCTTGACTAGACGGACCTTTGTTGGCAAAGTAATGTCTCTGCTTTTGAATATGCTATCTAGGTTGGACATAACTTTCCTTCCAAGGTGTAAGCGTCTTTTAATTTCATGGCTGCAGTCACCATCTGCAGTGATTTTGGAGCCCCCCAAAATAAAGTCTGACATTATTTCCACTGTTTCCCCATGTATTTCCCATGAAGTGATGGGACATTCGTTTTCTGAATGTTGAGCTTTAAGACAACTTTTTCACTCTCCTCTTTCACTTTTATCAAGAGGCTTTTTAGTTCCTCTTCACTTTCTGCCATAAGGGTGGTGTCATCAGCATATCTGATTCCTTAAATCCATTTCTCACTTCCACTATATAACCGTTAAGGGATTTGATTTAGGTCATACCTGAATGGTCTAGTGGTTTTCCCTACTTTCTTCAATTTAAGTCTGAATTTGGTAATAAGGAGTTCATGATCTGAGCCACAGTCAGCTCCTGGTCTTGGTTTTGTTGACTGTATAGAGCTTCTTCATCTTTGGCTGCAAAGAATATAATCAGTCTGATTTCGGTGTTGACCATCTGGTGATGTCCATGTGTAGAGTCTTCTCTTGTGTTGTTGGAAGAGGGTGTTTGCTATGACCAGTGCATTTTCTTGGCAAAACTCTATTGGTCTTTGCCCTTCTTTATTCCGTATTCCAAGGCCAAATTTGCCTGTTACTCCAGGTGTTTCTTGACTTCCTACTTTTGCATTCCAAATAGCATATCACTTAAGTTCTTGATTTTTTAAATTAAATACCTTGGGAGTTTTTTTTTATCAGATCATATCTTTTACCTTATGGTTTAGGTCTTGTCTATTATACTGTGGAGTAGATAATACCATATGTTATTTTTTAAGTCTATTACTGGACATTTATATTATTTTTAACTATTATAAATGCATATTGAATGTTTATATACATGTTTTCTTATGTTTCTTTGTGCAGATATGTGAGTATTGTTCTTGAGTAAATGCTACAAAGTGAAATTCCTTAATTTGGTATTTTGATACATAATTTTCTAAAATGATCTTCATTTGCACTCCTTTAAAACTGTCTATAAGTACTACTTCTTTCATTCAAATTTTATATTATTTAGTATTGAAATGTTATGGGTGAAAAATATCTGTGTAAAGTATCTGTGGTTTTCTTGATTAGTAACGGAGTTGAATACCTGTTCATATGTTGATCAGTGCTTTGTGTTTCCTCTTCCATGAAATTCCTCTCTATATCATTTGAAACCTTTTTTTCCTAAGTGTTGTCTGAGTCTTACTGGCTTGTAGGAGCTCATTCTATATTCTGTGATTACGAATGAGTTTGAATATGTTTTTATATGTATTTTTATATTGAATATATATATATATGTATGTATGTAATTTGTATTTTTTCTGGGATTACGTGTTCATATTTTGTGCCCATTTATTTTTCTGTTTAAATTGTCTTTTTCTTATTGGTTTATAAGAATTCTTTATATATTCAGATAACAATTCTTTACCTGTTTTATATGTTTCAAATATTTTCTCCAGTCCTTTGAAGGTTCTACAGTTGGTTGACTGGCATGGGATACAAAAGGGCTGCCACTGTGTCAGGGTGTCAGTAAGTGTTCCAGATTCCATGCGATTCATCTCGAGCTAGCTGCCATTCTCAGCCACATCCTTGATTAGCTTTACCCCTGACCTCTCATGCTTTCTTTCATTACCTTCTGCTGAGAGTAATTCTCTAGTGAATTGCTTGAACAAGAATTCCTTACTTAGGCTCTGCTTCTAGGAAACCTAATCTAGGAGATTGTAAGTAATTTTTTCCCAAAATAATATTTTAAGACCAAATCTCATTCTCCAATGTAGAAATAAGAAGTAATAAAATTTTCTTTATTAACAAGCATACATACTTTCAGATGTTTGGTGTCCTCTTTAAAGCTGCATGTTTGTTATGCCATTGTCATCACTCAGCAAATTTATCAAGTTCAGTTTTAGAGAATCATGTTCACCATCTGAGGTAGTCTTTGAAAATTCATAATATTGTGGATTATTTGCTTAAGTCTAGATTATCTTGTTGAAAATGAAAAAAATAATACTGAATAATTGAACTCAATTATGTGTGTGTATGTGTATGTGTGTATTAATTCCAAGCTGCAAGCCCATTGACATATGGATTTTCTGGCCTCTAACTTTCCTTTCTGTCTCAACTAGAAATGAGAATATTTGTCTACTGGTAGACAGAATTAGAACTTCCAGCTGAGAGAGGTTGGGGAGATTTTAAGCTAAATTAAAATATATTTGACTGTGAAATAACATATGTATGGTTAATTTTTCTTGATAATTTATAGTTATTAAACATTTATCATGTCCTGGTTGTGACTTAGCAGCAGCAGCAGCAGACCGTGTTCTAAGTGCTTTTTTGGTGTTATTTATTAGATTATCACAAAGTCTTTGGGACAGTGAAGCCTCAGGGAGTTTAAATAACTTTTAAAATCATTCTAAAGTCCCACAGCTCTTGTATGTAGTGCTGAATTCAGATTGAGATATTCTTGCATGAGAGTTTGCTTTCTTAACAGTACACGTTCATTGTATATAAATCCCAGAACATAAACTGTAGCATTAAGTATCAATATAGGCTCATTATTTACTTATGCCTGGATCATTTGTAGATATGACTTAGAGTTTTTTTCTTCTTTCACTATTAAATTCTGTCTAATCTCTGGTCAATATCTATTCTTTCTCTGTATGTTTCTCTTCTCTCTCTGTTGTCTGTTCTGGTCAATGAAGAATTAAGATTATATCTGGCTAGGTTTCAAGATAAAGTGTCTTTCTAAATATGTATTATGGTTCCTGTCCTACTATTAATTCAGACAAGGAACACATTTGCTTCCCTAAATCCTGCTAGAATAATCTCTTTGAAATGTATTCTCCTTCAATATTGTAATGGTTTCTATTATTATGCAATTGAGCACCTAGGATATTGATTTATTGATTTATAGGTCCAATCAGGGGCAGTCTATCTCTGCTCACATGCTATTTTTAGGGTCAGATCATTTTGATATAAACAAGCATTTCTAATGTAAGCAATTGCTTGTTTGTGTCATTTTTCTTTTTTATTGACGAAAATAACTTACTGCTATATTCAAGTGGCTAAATTATAAGCAAATTTAATAAATCTCTAAAGATATTCAGTCAATTATACCATTTCTAATTCTTGCTATCTTTGGCTGACATTCTCATTCTCTTCCCTGTGACCAAATAACCCATTTGGTTCTGATCACTCATCCTTTCAATGTATCTTGTATTGTCTTCACCATCCCTGCTGGTTGTAGTGGCCCTTGTCCATGTGTGTGAGGATTTACGTGTTACAGAAACCTGCATTAGTTCACCATTCATTAAAAAAAAATAATAATTAAACATTTTAGAACTACATTTAAAAATAGATTACACCGTAGTTAAATAGGAGTATGAGATTAACGGATATACACTACTATATATAAAATAGATAAAGACTTACTGTAAAACGTAGGGAATAATATTCAGTATCTTGTAATAATTTAGTATCTTGTAATAATGTATACATAAATGTGAGTTTCTTTGCATTTCTTTGCTGTACACCTGAAACTAACACAATATTGCAAATCAGCTCTACTTCAATTAAGGAAAAAAGAGATTGAGATGTAAATTGCATGAACTTTGTAATAGAATCTGAGCTAGAGGCCTTTCCAGCTAAGCCATAACACCTCTCAGGCCTCATTTAAATGTGCACCAAAATAACATCATTAGATAAGATTGACTTGGAAATTTATTCAAGCTATTGTATATTTAATTTTGGTGAAAATTGATGTGTCCTTTGATATATTTACATAAGATTTGTTTCCTGTCATTATTTTCTTAATGTTGAAGGTTATTGCCTAGTGAGTATTTGACTTCTATGAATATTCTTTTTTCCCATTTTCACCATGTATCACTGATTCCTTTTCAGTGTGGTCATTTAGGCTCTACCTGGTTATTTTCTGATATCCTTTTTGAGAAAAGATAGAGCCAGGATCGTACTTAACTTATGTAACATTCCCCACACACATTTCAAATATTTGTTTTATTTTGAAATTGTAATAAAAATGTGTACTTTAGGAAGGTGTATCACAAGGGGTAAGAATACTGACCTCAGTTTATACACTTCCCCCTAGATTTTTAGATGGGTTTTTAAATTGAGTCATCGGGGTAGATTTTGATAAATAGCTCATTCTCATAATTACTCTGTGTGCTGTACTGTCATGTACCACTTGCTTGCATGCATTTCATTAAAAAAAGAAAGTCCAAATTTACTCTGTACCAAGCAGAGTGTTATATGTTTTTCTGTTGTTATACCTTCCATCCTTGAAGACGAATCACTATACAATAATTATTATCTGTGTTCTAGTTCTCACTACTAGTAAGTGGCAGACCTTGCATTAGAAACCCATTTTGTTATGCTCATCACATGTCTGTATAAAAGGTTCTTTGTGTAGTCTTGTTTTTGCAGTAATATACTACTAGTTTGGGAGAGAGAAAATGAATACATAATACTATCTCAGATGTGGGACTTTGGGTCCCTTTATCATCTTTGGCTCATAGTTGAATAATATTAGGACTGTCTAAATTCTAGGAAATAGAAAATTACAGGGAAAAAAAAGATGAAGGCTATTTTGTTCTATTTCTTTTACTTGCACAGATAGGCATACCTGTTTGTGCATATAGCGCCCAGGTTCCAAGGTGATAGCTGTGAAAACTTAGAAGGTTATTTTATGTCTTTGGTTAATGCCTTTGTAATTGTGGAAGAAAAGTATAATTTTTCAGCATATATTATTTTTTTAATGTATTTTGCTTTAACTCTAATTTTAAATAGGTAACATATTAATGATTTATATAACCTCTTGAAATGGAATTCACATCCTTCTAAACCATGCCAAATAAGAAATTTAGCTCCAGTTTATTTGGAATAGATCAACCATGTAAGTTGTGCTCTATTAAGGGTAATGGTAGTATTTGCTAAGGTTGTAGAGATCACTGAATAAAGTACTTTCTGGGAGCTTTTTGTTAAATTGTGTGCTGAAGAACAAAGGATATTATTTCTTCAGTTGAGGTAGAACTGAGTTTCATACCACTTTTAATATAGTCAGTCTGCATTTTTAAGATGGTGTTTCTGTACATCAGGGTAACTTGTTTATTTAGACAGCATTAGAAGTATATTTAGAAGATAATCTTACATGAAGAATTTGTATTTTCAAAGAAAATATTTATGATAATAAAGGTCCTTGGACAATGAGCAGGTCTAATTCAACCTATATATTTTTTAAACCTGTTATGATTAAAGTGACTATGACTTCTAAGCTAAGACACATTAGATAAAAATTGAGAAAATATGTTTTGTCTGATTTGGAAATTTATAAAAACATATGAAAATATGTGCAAGATTTGCTAAAGAATTAAAATAGTTATAATTGTAGTAAATTTATAGTAAAAATAAAATTACCATGTATTTATCTTTTTTGTATTTGTCTTTCATGAAAAGTCAAAGTTGACTTGATGATGTGTTATTCAGCTTATTAGCATTATCTTCACATGTAAGCAAAATGTAGATCATTGATTTTACAGTTTGAAAGGCTTTCACATTAATTCATGACTGAAAGTTGGAATTCAACATAATTAAACTCAAAATGGTAGCATTTATTTTTGGTAGTGAGAGAGAAAATATGCTTGTTTATGTTTGAGATACTGATGTGTTCAAGTTAAAATTTTGCTTTATGACATCCATTTACTCTGTAGGCATTGATTGTGTATTAGGCACTGGGGTCTTGAAGAAGAAGTAGCATTTGCCATTAAGAAACCTAAGGTAAAATAGTGAAGTCAGATGCTTGCTATTAAAGTTAGACCTTGAGGATGGATTTAAGAGACGAACGAAGTCCAAGATGAAAGACAGCATGAAAATGGGGGTCAGAGATGACATTCTGGGAGGGACCATGTTGTAGAAATAGAAATTTTCTACAACAGTGGACATTGGAAGTAGATGGACCCACATCTGCTAATGTCTTGATGGTGAAAGTGAACAGAAAATGGCAAGTAGTAATCAGTGCAATTGGAGAATAAAATATGAGGAGGAGAATAATGAATCTGAAGATACAGATAGCATCCAGACTTTAAAGAGTCTTTCTAAATAGTACGGATAATCCCAACTGTACAGATAGTTTTGTCGTTCTCCAGTTTAGCTGGAATGAAGAACTTCATTTAAGTGACTATTAGCAGATAAAGTGAAACATAAAAGATTTTTGTCTCTAATATATTTTATATCAACTCCATGTCATCCCATTCAATGTATAAATATCTCTGTATGTCTATAATGTTTTTACATAAAGAAATCAGTGCAGATCTATTCAGTTCAGTTCAGTTCAGTCACTCAGTCGTGTCTGACTCTTTGTGACCCCATGAATCGCAGCATGCCAGGCCTCCCTGTCCATCACCAACTCCCGGAGTTCACTCAAACTCATGTCCATCGAGTTGGTAATGCCATCCAGCCATCTCATCCTCTGTCGTCCCCTTCTCCTCCTGCCCCCAATCCCTTCCAGCATCAGAGTCTTTTCCAATGAGTCAACTCTTCGCATGAGGTGGCCAAAGTATTGGAATTTCAGCTTCAGCATCAGTCCTTCCAAAGAACACCCAGGACTGATCTCCTTTAGAATGGACTGGTTGGATCTCCTTGCAGTCTCAAGAGTCTTCTCCAACACCACAGTTCAAAAGCATCAATTCTTCAGCACTCAGCTTTCTTCACAGTCCAACTCTCACATCCATACATGACCACTGGAAAAACCATAGCCTTGACTAGACGGACCTTTGTTGGCAAAGTAATGTCTCTGCTTTTCAATATGTTATCGAAGTTGGTCATAACTTTCCTTCCAAGGACTAAGCGTCTTTTAATTTCCTGGCTGAAATCACCATCTGCAGTGATTTTGGAGCCCCCCAAAATAAAGTCTGACACTGTTTCCACTGTTTCCCCATCTATTTCCCATGAAGTGATGGGACCAGATGCCATGATCTCAGTTTTCTGAATGTTGAGCTTTAAGCCAACTTTTTCACTCTCCTCTTTCACTTTCATCAAGAGGCTTTTTAGTTCCTCTTCACTTTCTGCCATAAGGGTGGTGTCATCTGCATATCTGAGGTTATTGATATTTCTCCTGACAATCTCAATTCCAGCTTGTGCTTCTTCCAGCCCAGCGTTTGTCATGATGTACTCTGCATATAAGTTAAATAAGCAGGGTGACAATATACAGCCTTGACGTACTCATTTTCCTATTTGGAACCAGTCTGTTGTTCCATGTCCAGTTGTAATTGTTGCTTCCAGACCTGCATATAGGTTTCTCAAGAGGCAAGTCAGGTGGTCTGGTAATCCCATCTCTTGAAGAATATTCCACAATTTATTGTGATCCACACAGCCAAAGGCTTTGGCATAGTCAATAAAGCAGAAATAGATGTTTTTCTGGAACTCTCTTGCTTTTTTGATGATCCAGCGGATGTTGGCAGTTTGATCTTTGGTTCCTCTGCCTTTTATAAAACCAGCTTGAACATCTGGACGTTCACGGTTCACATATTGCTGAAGCCTGGCTTGGAGAATTTTGAGCATTACTTTACTAGCGTGTGAGATGAGTGCAATTGTGCGGTAGTTTGAGCATTCTTTGGCATTGCCTTTCTTTGGGATTGGAATGAAAACTGACCTTTTCCAGTCCTGTGGCCACTGCTGAGTTTTCCAAATTTGCTGGCATATTGAGTGCAACACTTTCATAGCATCATCTTCCAGGACTTGAAATAGCTCAACTGGAATTCCATCACCTCCACTAGCTTTGTTCATAGTGATGCTTTCTAAGGCCCACTTGACTTCACATTTCAGGATGTCTGGCTCTAGGTGAGTGATCATACCATCGTGATTATCTTGATTGTGAAGAGATTTTTTGTACAATTCTTCTGGGTATTCTTGCCACCTCTTCTTAATATCTTCTGGTTCTGTTAAGTCCATACCATTTCTGTCCTTTATCGAGCCCATCTTTACTTGAAATGTTCCTTTGGTATCTCTAATTTCTTGAAGAGATCTCTAGTCTTTTCCATTCTGTTGTTTTCCTCAATTTCTTTGCATTGATCACTGAGGAAGGCTTTTTTATCTCTCCTTGCTATTCTTTGGAACTCTGCATTCAGATGCTTATATCTTTCCTGTTCTCCTTTGCTTTTCACCTCTCTTCTTTTCACAGCTATTTGTAAGGTCTCCCCAGACAGCCATTTTGCTTTTTTGCATTTCTTTTCCATGGGGATGGTCTTGATCCCTGTCTCCTTTACAATGTTACGAACCTCCGTCCATAGTTCATCAGGCACTCTATCAGATCTAGTCCCTTAAATCTATTTCTCACTTCCACTATATAATCATAAGGGATTTTATTTAGGTCAGACCTAAATGGTCTAGTGGTTTTCCCTACTTTCTTCAATTTACGTCTGAATTAGGCAATAAGGAATTCATGATCTGAGCCACAGTCAGTTCCTGGTCTTGTTTTTGCTGACTGTATAGAGCTTCTCCATCTTTGGCTGCAAAGAATATAGTCAATCTTTATATTAATAGTAGATCTATTAGTAGCATATATATATAGTAAATGGAAGTCTGGTTATTTTCATTAAGGGTTTAGAAAGAGGTGTATTTGTTGTAATTCTTTTTTTCTGAAAGTTTTTCATTATTAAATAAATCATTTGTATACTTGCCTAAGAGATATAGTATTTACTCACTCTTTTACTTTTAGTTGCTGATAGAGCTGCAAGAATTACTGAAAAGAGATTAAGAAACATAATATATATGAATTCTGAATATATTTGAAACATAATGGTAAATATCTTGACATTAAAGCATTGAAATCCCTAGGTTCACCACCAGCTGCAAATCGTTATGGCTGATAATACTCTAATTGGAGCAAAGTTATTCACTGGGCTTTGAATGGAAATAAATCTTGCATATAAATAAAAAAACACAGCTGAGAATGATATTCATTACATCATTATTAACTGTGAAAATGTAAAAAAAATTGTATTATTTTTTGCATCCATTTCAGAATATATAAGCTGAGAGGAAAATGAGATAGTTTTAATTTGTTGAAGACCTCGCAAATGAAAATGTCTTTGTATTTTAAACTTTCTTCAGTCAGAGTCTTGCAAGATTACTCAAATGTTTTAGAAGCAGTTAGCACATAGTTTGAGTTAAATTCACATTTAGTGAGTGCAGTTAAAGACCATCTGATAAAAATCATGGAGGGCAAATTGATTTTATATCATTTAGAACAAGATATCAGAGAAGGCGATGGCACCCCACTCCAGTACTCTTGCCTGGAAAATCCCATGGATGGAGGAGCCTGGTAGGCTGCAGTCCATGGGGTCGCTAAGAGTCGGACACGACTGAAGCGACTTAGTATCTGACAGAGAACATATTTTCTGTTTTTTTCATACACTTCTTCAAGGCCATGAAAGTGTATACTTGATCAGTTTCGTATCTGTAAGGATGATACTGGGGAAGGCAGTGGCACCCCACTCCAGTACTCTTGCCTGGAAAATCCCATGGACGGAGGAGCCTCGTGGGCTGCAGTCCATGGGGTTGCGAAGAGTCGGACAGGACTGAGTGACTGCACTTTGACTTTTCACTTTCATTCATTGGAGAAGGAAATGGCATCCCACTCCAGTATTCTTGCCTGGAGAATCCCAGGGACGGGGGAGCCTGGTGGGCTGCTGTCTATGAGGTCGCACAGAGTCGGACACGACTGAAGCGACTTAGCAGCAAGGATGATAAAGTGGAGGGCTTGTCATTTTATGTAGTATTTATTATTGTTAGTTATGGTTGCAGTAAACAGCAAAGTGAAACAATATGATTCAAATTGAAAAAGCGGGGGTGTGCACGTTATCGTTAAGGAATTAACTGAAATTCAGAATCACAGCAAAACAAAACAAAGTAGAAACCAAATAATGTCACATTATGAAAGGAAAGAAAAATAGTAGTGAAGAAAAATAGTAGTCACTGTAAGAGAAAGATCTACCATACAACTTGGAATCTCTGAAAAGGGACATATGGGCCTTCTGCAGCATAAGCTCTTGGCTTTTTACTTTCATGAAAGCAGTGTATATCATGCTGATTATGAACTGACCCTGTGGTTAGAGACGGCTTCGCTTTCTAGTCCTGCTTTGAGTGATGTAGGCAATTTACCTTTCAGTTGTAAAGTGACCAGAGTTAAGAGCTACTTCTCTAGTTATAAGCATTAAAAAAAGATAATCTATTTCAAGTATTTGGTGCATGACAGTTAACAAACTGCATTGGCCACCTTTTCTTCCTCTTCTTTCTTGTCTTCATCATCAGTACTCTGACATTACTCTTGTTTATTCATTTTCTGTGTTTCTACTTTTCTCTGTATGTAGGCTCACTCAGCATTACCAGTTGAATTAACTTTCAAAAATTCATCTTTTCTTTAACTCACAACAGTGGTTTCCTCATAACTTTATCTTGTGTATAACTCTTCTCTCGATCCTTTATGATGTGGTTTACTTTCCTCTGCCAGTGGACTGATTATCTGTAAACTCCCTAAATCAAACTCCAAGAGGAAGAATATGTCTCGGTTGGTTTTTCTTTGAGTGGAGATTCTAGGATCAGGTCATGCCTTAGTCTGGTCTGTGATTCTGTTAAGCTTGGGTCAGTTACTTGTTGAGTCCCATGGTTCATCTTGTGCTGGCCAACAGGCAGTGGTGGGGGATTTTACTCAGAAGACAGTGATCATGCCTGTCACATGCCTACTAAATCTAAATAAAGAAACATAAAAAGTTAAGATTAAACAATTTACCAAATCACAGAACCAGTATGAGTAGTAAGGCTGCTGTTGCTGCTAAGTCGCTTCAGTCGTGTCCGACTCTGTGCGACCCCATAGATGGCAGCCCACCAGGCTCCCCCGTCCCTGGGATTCTAGGCAAGAGTACTTGAGTGGGGTGCCATTGCCTTGGTCTTGAATAATGTTCTTAAGTCTTCTAATACAGTACTCTTTTGAATAGACTTTAATTATTCTTGGTCATCTTTATGTTTTTGCACCAGTATAAAATTTCCCTACAGATTATTGGATATTTTGCTACATAGAGATTCAGAGAATTCCTTAAGTATCAGAATTGTAATATTTATTATTTTAGTGTAGCACAAATTTTGTGTCATGAATCAGAAAACAGTATTTTGTTTTAAAATGTCATGTTTATAACTGAATTCTTGTAATTTATTCTGTTTGTTTTAACTTTTCTCAGGTTACTAAGTTAGCTATCGCAGCACAAGCCTTGGAGTCCCAATGGGGGACTCCGGATCAAGACGATCTACTCTGGTCTCCCGGTTGCCAATATTCAGAAGGAGTATTAGCAGAAAACACGATTCTCTTCCTTCTTCACCCTCCTCCAGTAATACGGTCGGTGTCCACAGTTCCTCTCCTTCCAGCACTAACTCAAGCTCAGGTAGTACAGGTAAACGCAGAAGCCTCTTCCGTACTCCATCCATCAGCTTTCATCATAAGAAAGGGAGTGAACCTAAGCAAGAACCTACCAACCAGAACCTTAGTATTTCAAATGGTGCTCAACCTGGTCAGAGCAGTATGCAAAAACTGAGTTTGGAAGAACATACTAAAGCCAGGGGAAGACATTCTGTTGGTTTTAGCAGTTCCCGAAATAAGAAGATAACAAGGTCTTTGACAGAGGATTTTGAAAGGGAAAAGGAACACTCGACTAACAAGAATGTCTTCATAAATTGCCTAAGTTCTGGGAAAAGTGAGGGGGATGATTCTGGGTTCACAGAAGAACAAACTCGCCGTTCTGTTAAGCAGTCAACAAAGAAGCTTCTTACTAAATCTTTCTCATCTCACTATAAATTGTCTAAGCCAGTTCCACAGAGCCAATCTATTTCATTGGTACAACAATCTGAATTCTCATTGGAAATTACACAGTACCAAGAACGGGAACCTGTATTAGTGAGAGGTTCTCCATCTTGTTCTGTGGATGTAACAGAACGGGCAGGTAGCTCTTTACAATCTCCATTGCTTTCTGCTGATCTTACTACAGCTCAGACACCTTCAGAGTTCTTAGCCTTGACTGAAGATTCTGTGTCTGAAATGGATGCATTTCCTAAAAGTGGAAGTATGGCATCCCACTGTGACAACCTTGGCCACAATGATTCTACCTCTCAGATTTCTCCTAATCCTGCTGCTGTTACAAAGACCACAAGAGACCTTAGGGGAACCGTTCCCTGTGCAATTGTGTCTCCTGGAAAATACAGATTAGAAGGTCGATGTAGCACGGAATCTAATTCTTTACCGGAAACCTCTGCTGCTAATCAGAAGGAAGTGTTATTGCAAATCACTAAACTACCTGTTATGAATGGGAGTGACTCAGAGACTCACCTCTCAACAGATACAAGAGAAGATCATATAGTAATACAAAATGGTGAAACAATGTTGGCAACAAGCTCCCCAAGGAAATTTGGATTTTATGAGCACCATAAAGCAATAGCTGAACGTGTGAAAGGGATCCATCCTATTTCAGATTCAAGGATAATACCCTCTTCTGGTGATCATCATGTTTTAAACAAAACTTCATATGGATATGATGCAAATCCTGCCAAAGGTATGCTGATTTTCTCTTTATAATAAATGATATGAATTATAGTTTTCCTTATAGTCAGTTTTCTTATTCCATCTCATGAATGGGAACTATGTTTTCCTTAGTTTTCACTCTCTAATATTCTTTCCTATTTATAATTTGCTTTAAATCATTTCTGTACTTAAACTTACTTCATTTGTATCATGCTGAAATGTAATTCAGCCATATTACTATTTTCCTTAGTTGTGTTATTCAGATTCTGAGCCTCAGAAGAAAGTGGAAGGAAATTAATTCCATTTACTTTATCTAAAATAATGAGTATCTTTTATAGTTCATGATAGAATATTGGTATGTCTTAGTTAAATAATAACCGTTATAAAATAAATTTGTATAAATTTTATTTTGTATTTTAGCAAAGCTTTTTATTATTAAATAGGATCCATGTTTTGGCACAAAAAAATGAAAGGGAAGGTTGATTTAATGCAGTCTGTTATTTAACAGAAAAACTTTGTTTTTCAGTATAAAATTCAGTTCAAGAAAATTGTTGATGGGCTGTATTCATTATTTTTTATTCTTTTTTCTCCACCGTGATTACTACTACTCCCACTACTGCTGCTGCTTTTGTTGCTACTATTCACATTAATAGGGCTTCCCTGGTGGCACAGAGGTAAAGCCTCTGCCTGCAATGCCGGAGACCTGGCTTTGATCCCTGGGTCAGGAAGATCCCCTGGAGAAGGAAATGGCAACCCACTCCAATACTCTTGCCTGGAAAATTCCGTGGGCTACAATCTGTGGGGTCGTAAAGAGTCAGACAAGACTGAGCGACTTCATTTTCACTTTCTTTCACACTGATAGTTCTTTCAACAGTAAGTCCCATTTAGTGTTCTCTCAACAATATGTCCCATTTACTCTTCTGTCTCTTTGGAGATATAATTTATTGACTCTGGAGGTGATTGAAATCATTATTGTTATTGTAACTCATTGTACAGGCAAGATAATTGGGAGCACAGATAGGTTAAGTAATGTGTCCAAAGCCACTAAGTTCATGAGTAATTGTTTATGATATAATTCCTATGAGATAGGTACTAACTAGTATGTTCCCCATTTTACTCATAAGAAAACTGAGACTGAGGGATTATACAACTGGCTAGTGGCATAGCCAGATTAAACTATTTAAATGCAAAGATCAGTCCTCTTAGTGACTAGGTTGTAGTACATAACATGACCTAACCTCTTTTGAAAACATTATATGGAATGTTTTGAAAGTGTTAAGTAAAATTTGTGATCAGTGAAGTTATGTATTATATAATATCAAGAATTATAAGCTTATCTGACTTGTTTAACTAGTCTGTCCATGAATATAGCAATTCTAAAGTTTTAAAGTCATGAATTAATTTTCCAATTGTTTTAATATTTTTTCACATTAGATACAAGATCATTTTTACACATCTGCCTGCTTTTTTCAATTTTTGATCTGGGTAGCCTTATTTGTATTTTTGGTGATACTTGCTTCATTCTTTAACTATAATATAATTATAAGAATGATAATGATGCTGATACTGATGTGCCTCAAAATGTGATAAGCAGTTTCCATGCATTGTTTTATTTAATACTAACCAAAAATTTATGTGGAATTTAGTAACAAAGTTTAGGATTAAGTTAAATAACTTTATGAAATTATACTCTTAGCAAATGGTGGACCTCAGATTGGAATGTAGGCAGTTCTTAAAAGAAATAACATGCAAAAGGGTAAAAGTATAATTACCCTGGTTAATTCATATTTAGAAATGATGAGTTGCCTCAATGTCAAACTGTATAAAGTAAATATTATCTCTATGGAAACTAGGTAATGACCAACAATTATCTTGCTGACTATTAATCTGGTAACTGAGATCCTAATTCCAAGCCATTTAATACATTAAGTTAATTTCACTGAATTTGACACCATGATGCCTGTTCCTGGACATAGGTGATTATTCATATTACCTATAGCTTGTAAAATAGAAAGAGATAGGCAAATAAGCTGGTAATGTAAAAAAGGAAAAGTTGGTTTCATACTACCTTTCATTTGCATCAATGGTAGATATTCATCTACTGTTCATAAATATTTTATAATTTGGAAGTTTAAAGCTCTTACAGACATTTAAACAAATGTATTTTGTAGAAGAAAGAGTTGCTTAATTTCATAACACTAGACTTATTCTGTATTTATTATGCAATATGTTTAAAAAAGTATTTAGCAAATATATGAATGTGTTAGGTGTACATTCATATCAGAATTGTTAATGAGATGTTAGCTCTCTGGCAATTTAACCTTTATTTATTAGAGTAAAAATTTTCTAAAAAGAACAGGCATATGTTGGCTTAATTAGGTAATAGCCAAAAGTCTTTAAACCCATAGATGAGCCTGAACAAATCAGTTTCATTCATTTATAGATATTTGTTTTGATACTGTTTTTTTTGGCATTAAGGATATAGAAATGAACAAAACAAACTCCTCCCTTCATGAAGCTTACTTTGCAGTGGGAATACTCAGACAATTAACATAGAAATAAATAAATGTCAGATGGTGATAACTGCTGAGGATGGGTTTAAAGCAGAATAAAAGATTAGGATGTGGGGAGTGGCATTGTAGTTTGCTTTTTTTTTTTTTTAAGCTTTATTGAGGTATAATTGACAAATAAATTATGTGTTTAAAGTGAACAAAGTGATTTTTTGATATATGTGTACACTGTGAAAGGATCCCCTCCCTCAAGTTATTAAGCTCCTCAGATCTTTATCTTATAATTGAAAGTTTGTACTCTTTTGCCAGTCTTTCTCTATTTCTCCCACTTCCTAACCCCCGACAGCCACTTTTATGCTGTTTCTATGAGTTCAACTCTGAAAGAAAGATTCCATATATAAGTGACACCATGCGGTACTGGTCATATTGTGCATAATGCTGCTGTGAATGTGGGAGTACAGAGATCTCTTTGTGGTAATGATTTTGTTGACTGTAGGTAGATCACCAGAAGTAAGGTGGCTGCCTCATATGGGAGCTCTATTTTTAATTTCTTGAAGAACCTCCATACTGTTTTCCAGAGTGACTGCACCAGTTTATATTCCCACCAACAATGCACGAAGGTTCCCTTTTTTCCACATCCTCAAAAACACTTGTTCTTGTTTTGACTCTTTGATAATAGCAATCTTAACAAAAATGAGGTAACATCTCATTGTGGTTTTGATTTGCATTTCACAGATGATTAAGAATGTTGAACCCTTTTCTTCATGTACCTGTTGGCCATTTGTATATCTTATTTGGAAAAAAAAATACTTATGTTTACTTATGTCCTTTGCCTATTTTTTTGTTGTTATTGAGTTATATGATTTTCTTGTATATTTGGCTATTAACCCCTTATAGGATGTATGATTTGCACATATTTTCTCCCATCCAGTTGGTTATCTTTGTTTCTTTTTCTTTTTTTCTTGATTATTTGCTTTTCTGTGCAGAAACTTTTTTGTTTGAAATATTCCTACTTGTTTGTTTTGCTTTTATTTTGTTTATTTTTGATATGTAGTCCAAAGCATCATTATCAAGATCAATGTCAAAGAGCTTATTCCCATGTTTACTTCTAGGAGGTTTACAGTTTCTGGTTTTAACTTTCAAGTCATTAATAAGTTTTGAATTGATTTTGGTGTATGGTGTAAGATTCCAGTTCCATCTTTTTGCACATGACTTTTTACTTTCCCCAACATTTTCTGTTGAAGAGACTGTCTTTTCCTCATTATATATGATTGGACTGTTTGTCAAAAGTTAGTTGTCATATATGAATGGCTTATTTCTTTGCTCTTCTGTTCCATTAAGCTGTCTGTTTCTATGCCAATACCATACTGTTTTGATTACTATAGCTTTGTAACATAGTTTGAAATCAGGACTTGTAATGTCTCCAGCTTTGTTTTTCTTTCTCAAGATTGCTTTGGCTATCTGGAGTCATCTGTGGTTCCGTACAAATTTTAGGATTGTGAAAAATGTCATCATGATTTTTGGTAGGGAATTATATCAAATCTATAGGTCCCTTTGGGTAGTACAGCCTTTTTAAAAATATCAATTCTTCCAATTTGTGAACATAAAACAACTCTATTTTTGTTTTCATCATTTTCTTTCATCAGTGTCTTTTATAGTTTTCAGTGTATATGTTTTTCACCTCCTGGGTTAAATTTATTCCTAGGTATTTTATTCTTTTGATGCAATTGTACATGTAAGTGTTTTACTTCTTAATTTATTTTTCTGATAGTTTCTTGTGTTAGTTTTTGTTTTTAAGTATAGTGAATAGGTATTACTCAAAATAACATATTGGAAAAAATTAGGGAGTAAGCCATAGAGACATTCGAGAAAAGTGTATCCGTGCAAAGGCTATGGGGTAAAGATCTGAGGCTGGAGCACACCTACAATGTTCTAGAAACAGTGAGAGGTCCAGGAGTGGGGGGTAGTTGAAGATGAGGGTATTGATATGATAGATATGATTAACAAGTGACCAATGAGGAGAGTAAGGTCATATCATGAGGAACTCAGTAGCCCATTGGAATCATACCAGCTTTCTGACTAGAGGAATTATCATGATCAGTCTCACTTAAGTGTATCATTCTGATTATCATGTAGAAAATAGATTGTGTGTTGATTAGGGAGAAGCAGGTGGGACTAGGGAGAGGCCAGAGACTGTTTAGAAGTATTGCAGTAAGCAAGGCAAGCACTGATAGAGTTTGTGCCAGCATGTTAATGGGGGAGATAGTGAGGAATGATCAGAATCTGTATATGATTTGAAGTGATAAGGACAGGATTTGTTAATACGATTTATGTGAGGTATGAAGAAGTCAAGGATGACTCCAAAATATGGGGGCTGCAAAGTGATTTACATAGTTAAGTAAACTACAACTACTAATTCAAAAAGTTTTCTGTGATTGAGAATTATTGAATGGCACTAAGAGTTTCCCTTTTGCTTTCAGTGGAACTTTTATAAAAATTACATTTAAGCATTTATATTAATTTTTATTTATTTATGTTTAAATAGTTCTTGCCAGTAGCCTCAGTCCATACCGTGAAGGAAGATTTATAGAGAGGCGACTGCGATCCTCATCAGAAGGAACTGCAGGGAGTAGCAGGATGATTTTGAAACCAAAAGATGGAAATGTAGAAGAAGTTAATAGTCTAAGGAAGCAAAGAGCAAGTTCATCATCCTCAAAAATGAACAGCATGGTAAGTATATACCTATGCTTGTGTATAATAAAATAATCCATATATTATTGGCATGTTCATGCCTCTTGCAAAATGAAAACAGACTGAAGAATAGGCATCTCATATTTTTTGTTGTGTTTCTTTTTTAAAACCATTTTTAAAAATTGAAACATAGTTAATTTACAAAATAAATATATACATACACATATATATATACTTTTTCAGATTTTTTCCATTATAGATTATTACAACATATTGAATATAGTTTATTGTACTATACAGTAGATCCTTATTTATATACTTTACATATAATATTGGGAATATGTTAATCCAGAATGCCTAATTTACCTCCTCTCTACCACTTTCTCCTTTGGTAACCATAAGTTTGTATTCTGTGTCTGTGGGTCCTTTTCTGTTTTGTAAATAAGTTCATTTATGTCATTTTTTTTAGATTATACATATAAGTGATATCATATGATATTTGTCTTTCTCTGTCTGACTTACTTCATTCATTTAACATGATAATCCCAAGGTATGTCCATATTGCTGCAAATGGCATTATTTAATTTTTTATGGCTGAGTAATATTCTATTACATGTATGTATGCACACACACAAACACACACACCACATCTTCTTTATTCATTTATCTGTCAATGGAAAACTTTAGGTTGCTTCCATGTCTTGGCTATCATAAACAGTGCTGCACTATCATAAATAGTGCTGTTCATAGCAGCGTGGCTTGCATGTATCTTATTAAATTGAAATTTTCTCTGGATATATGCCCGGGAGTGGAATTGCTGTGTCATATGGTATTTCTAGCTTTAATTTTCTGAGGAACCTCCATATAATTTTCCATAGTGACTGTACAAGCTTACATTCCCACCTACAGTGTAAGAGGCTTTCCTTTTCTCCACACTTTCTCTGGAAACTACTATTTGTAGACTTTTTAGTGATGGCCATTCTGACCAGTATGTGATGATATTTCATTGTGGTTTTGATATGTGTTTCTCTAATAATTAGTGATGTTGAGCATCTTTTTATGTGCCTCTTGGCCATCCGTATGAACTCTTTGTATGTTTGGGAAAATGATCCCTTGTCCACATCATCATATACAAATATTTTTTCCCAGTCTGTAGGTTGCTTTTTCATTTTGTCTATGGTTTCCTTCCCTGGTGGCTCAGAGGGTGAAGAATCTGCCTGCAATACAGGAGACTTGGGTTCGATCCCTGGATCGGGGAGATCCCCTGAAGAAGGGAATGGTAACCCATCCCAGTATTCTTGGCTGGAGAATTCCATGGACAGTCCATGGGGTTGCAAAGAGTTGGACACAACTGACTGTGCAAAACACTGGTTGTGCAAAAGTTTTTAAATTTAATTAGGTTCCATTGGAGAAGGCAATGGCACCCAACTCCAGTACTCTTGCCTGGAAAATCCCATGGACAGAGGAGCCTGGTAGGCTGCAGTCCATGGGGTCGCTAAGAGTTGGACACGACTGAGCAACTTCACTTTCACTTTTCACTTTCATGCATTGGAGAAGGAAATGGCAACCCACTCCAGTGTTCTTACCTCGAGAATCCCAGGGACGGGGGAGCCTGGTGGGTTGTCATCTCTGGGGTCACACAGAGTCGGACATGACTGAAGCGCCTTAGCAGCAGGTTCCATTTGTTTATTTTCGTTTTTATTTCCATTACTCTAGGAGGCAGATCTAAAAAGATATCTCTGTAATGTATGTCAAAGAGTACTCTGCCTATTTTACTCTAGGAGTTTTATAGTATCTGGTCTTACATGTAGGTCTTTAATCAATTTTGAGTTTATTTTTGTATGTGGTGTTAGCGAATGTTTTAATTTCATTCTTCTACATATATCTTTCCAGTTTTCCCAGCACCACTTATTGAAGAGTCTATGTTTTGAAGGGAAACTTGGTCTGCATGGTTGTTGTTATAAGTCAGAGAGGATAAGTTTTCACTTGAGACTCTTAGGACAAATAGAAGCAAAAGCAGGATAGCGACCCCTAAAACCTGTCTCCCTTACTTCCGTGGGAAATATGATATTTTTATTCTAGAACAAGACCCTGTGATATGCAAGCTAAGAAATATGCTGATCACGACACCCTCTGATGTCATCATTTCACAGTATTTCTTCACCCTCTAGCCACCTAAAAAATGTCCTGTTTAAAGCACACCTATGCCAGTGCTACTCTCAGACGCTTTAGTGGATTCTGCTTTGCTCTTTCCTAATATAGTTCCCCTTCCACATAGGGTAAAGATCTTTGGGGGTCAAGGTGATATGCCTGTCCAAAGCTTAAACACATTCTGGGTGACTGAGACTCCAGATTCCTGGCATAAACTAGAAGCCTGCACATGAGGGTGGAAATGGGATGTGTGTAGGAGGGTAGGGTGCGAACCTGGACTTGTGAGCTGAAATGTCTTAGAGGTAGTTGTATTAGCTCCCTCATAACACGGGATACAGCTAGGGTGGAAAAACATGACAAGTGAACTGCAGCCCAGAGGGTCTGTGAGGCCTAAGGTCTCACAGATTCTGGGATGGGCTTGCCTTTTGCATTCACTTTGCTCCCTTTGTCACAAACATGTCCTTTCTCAGCGGTGTTTTTATTTGTAGTGTTTAACAGTGTTTGTTTAAAGAAGATCTATCTACCTACTTACTGATGGATATATGAGAAAAATGCTCAAAACTAAATCACTTATATCTGTATATATTTTAGATAATTATGTTTCAAATGAAAATATTAGGGCATCATTGAGGATTCCAATGTGAAAAAACAGTAAGTTACTGAGATAACTGTTGGGGGCCAGAGTGAGGTACTCCGCCCATGGCAAAGGTCATGAGGAAGGAGGCTCGACATACGCAAAGGCGGGATCGAGCCTCAGGAGCCCCCCTGGAAATCCTCGAGTGTCTACCCCCATAACCAGAGCCTGCCTACTTTACTACTTTGTGCTCTTACCTACACCTCTGACTTTACGGGGGGCTGTCCCCCACCACCTCTTTCGGAGAAGGAGTTAACCTAGAGCTCCAGTCAATAAAAACTCTTGGGTGTGACAAGAGTGTTTTAACCTACAAACTCCTCTGAAGGTTCTCTAGCCTGCCTGACAGGCTCATTGGGCCACATGTGATTGCTCACAGCCTCCCAACCGTGAGAGGCACGAGATGCTTTAAACCCTCTAAAAACAGGTTCTTTAGAGAAGTTAGAAAACTATAAGTATAGTGGGCTAATTAGAAATTGTGTTGGTGAAGGCTTTTTCATTTGTTGAGCCAATGTTTGTTGCTAAGTCCCCATATCCCCTGCCCTTACACACATTAACGAATATATAGAAGGAATAAGTATTAACCTTTGATATTAATCACGTTAGACCTTAGGCTAAGTGAATTCTTTCCTTAACTAAAACCCACTACACCCTCACCCTGTAGGAATGTAACTTTATTTGGGTGGCGTCTGTTTTGAGAATAATCAGCCCTGGAGAAATAAGTGTCCTGATTGACTGACTGCTGTCACAAGGAGAGGGTCGTAAATTGTCAGCAGGCCCCCCTGGCCAGAAGATGATGTAACACCCCTAAGACCTCTGTATACATTTGTGTGAAGCACCTGACTTTAATAAAAGTCAGGACTGCTGTCCCCACGTGACTTTTGTATAACATCTCAGTGTATAAAAACAGACTCTGGAAAATAAAGAATTGGGATCAGTTCCTCGAAATACTGGTCTCCCCATGTCTCTCTCTCACTCTGGCTGAGTCTCCATCTGGAGCGCGGAACCCACCAAGCTTACTAATTTTGCCTGGGCTTCTAAGATCCGACCGGGGAGGCCTCAGTGTCTCCTCTCCTTCGGGAGAACAGAAGGACGCCTGCGGCCTACATAAGTGGTGCAAACTTCTTGTCTTGAAGTTTTATTGGTCTCCCGCGTAAACCAAGCTACTCAGCCCCTTTTCTCCACTGAATTTTCCTACTGAGCTATCCTCATCCTATTACTCTTTATATCTTTGATAAAATATTTAAATAAATAGGTCGCCGACGCCGTCCCCGCTTCGAATACCATGGATCAGCCGGGGCAGGACCCTGGCAGATAACCTTGAGTGATAGCAAAGCCATTGTGCTTGAAGTAGAGGTTCTAGCCATGAGGCCAGGCTTGGCCAGATTTTACAGATCAGTATCTATAAAATGACAGTAATGGGTTTCTTGTTACTGTTATGCTAAAAAATGATTATGTGTGTATTTATATTTGTGTATATAGATACATTATGTTATTTTATATTGCATCTTTCTGTCATTTGCATTGAAAATATTATATTATTATTGCAATATTGCAATTGATTTTTTTGTCTAAAGACAAGAACATGTTAAAATAGATTTCCAATTGATGCAACGTTAAGATGTGTGGCCAGTGAATTATTGCAAAACATTTTCCTCACCAGATTTGTATTATCCCTTTGTAGAGATGAATTTATATTAATAAGTGTGCACTGTTTATTACCGTCACCCAAAGTTGGGCCTTTTATGTATTCTTTTTATATCACGTTTTTAGTGCTATTGATGCATTTATATAAATGTCCTTGTAACACCACAAAATCATTATTATTCTCAGATATGATTTCAAGATTTAAAATTTTAAATGTCAAATGTAAAAATAAGATTTTGTTATTTTATTTGAGGTTTTTTTATAAATTTTCGAAAAGTGTACCTGCAGTGATGTAGATTGTCCACTAGATGTCAGAATTACACCATTGTCATGATAGGGGAAAAGCTGTGAAATTGGACAGAAACTTGGTTAAACCATTGTGCGTATTCACTGAATTCACAGGTAAGATTTGTTGAAATAAATACTGACACACTAGAATTTGCACATGAAATGTATCAAAATTACTTTATGACTCTATTAGGACTTTGCAGTGTCTCAATCTTTATAGTTTAATAGTTAATTTAACTTGCATAAATTGTATTATTTAACTCCTAGCATTATAAGGACAGAGAAGGCAATGGCACCCCACTCCAGTACTCTTGCCTGGAAAATCCCATGGATGGAGGAGCCTGGTGGGCTGCAGTCCATGGGGTCGCTAGGAGTCGGACACGACTGAGCGACTTCACTTTCTCTTTTCACTTTCATGCATTGGAGAAGAAAATGGCAACGCACTACAGTGTTCTTGCCTGGAGAATCCCAGGGACGGAGGAGCCTGGTGTGCTGCCATCTCTGGGGTCACACAGAGTCGGACACGACTGAAGTGACTTAGCATAGCATAGCGTTATAAGGAAGGAATGCTAGGATTTTTTTTTTAAGGTAATTTTAGCTATATGTGAAACAAGTGACATATATTTAGGAAATGATAGCTTTATGTGTGAAAAATAGCATACATTTTCTATATTCTTCTTCCAAAATAATTGAGGTGAGTATATGTATTTGAGAATGCATCCATAGCTCAGTTATTCTTTCCTTTTAGAAAAATAGTAGTAACATGTATTTTTAATACTTATTTCAACGAAGGGACTACTCTTAATGCTTCACATATATTATCACATTCCATTCTCACAATATTATGAATTGAGTGAATTTGTTATTGAACACATTTTGCAAGAGAGGAAACTAAGGCACTAAGAAGATAAGCAACTTGCTCAGAAATATAGTAAGTGGCAGAGATAGAATTTAGATTTGGATCCTTGCTCTCTTAAATACAAATTCTGCATGCTTTGAGGGGAATGGGATAGATTTAAATTTAATTTTTCATCTTTCTTGTGTTATTTCTGTATAATGAAGTTAACACTTGTAAGGCAACCTATGCTTGCTCTAAGTCTAGACTACAACTGTCTGTAAGGGATGCAAAAAAGAAACAAAATTTAGTACTTACTCTGGATTTAAAATGTGGTAATATTTCTTGATATGTTGATGGACAGTATCAGATGAGAAATATCCAAAAAGGAACTTTGTCACAAAAGAAGGTATTTATACTTAGAAAGTGCTAGAGTACTTCATGTATTTCAAGAAGGTTTAATTCTACTGATGGGTATGGCTCTATTTTTAAGATGCTGAATGTTCCTCTGAATGATGAAAAATATTTCCTAATTGGTAATAGGTGAAAGATGCCAGAATGCTAGTGTTTTTGTACAGTTTGGGTATATACAGTATGAAAGGGAAAGGGCAGGATGTGTTAACTCTTTGAACATCAATGAGTCAGAAGAAATTGGACTTTGCTTCCATTTATTACAAGAAATCAAGCATATCTGTAACAATTTGATAGACATTCAAATTTATTATAATTCTTCAAACTGATTTAAATAGAGACTTCCCTTAATTTTCCTCTGAGTAACTTTCTTGATTCTTCCCTTAGAATGGTCCAAACATTTAAAAATAATCTTTCTAGAAATAGGCTCTTTATTTTTCAAAGCTTTCCCTCCAGATTATGGTGTATAAATGATTAAACATAAGATTCAGTCTTGGTTTTTTCCAGAAACTTTACACAGTGAAGTCTAACTCCAAATATTTACCATATCACCCTTCTCTGAAAAAAGGATTAATGTGAGGATAGATTTGTGTGTGTTAAACAATACATAGCACCTAGAAGCACTAAAGAAAGTAAACTGCCTGAGTGTATGAGAAAGGGCTACATAAGGAGCAAAAATACCCTCCACATCCAAGTGACTTTATAATATAGATTTATTTCTTCCTCAGGCTACATGTTCATTGTGGAAGGTGCCGGAGTTCCATTAAGCGTCTCCTCCTATATCCAGGCTGCTGAAGCAGCAGCCATTGCAAACATTGCCTGTCACTGTGGTAAAGAGAGATCTCTGGAGGCCTCGTCCCAGTAATAAATGTTTTCCTTGTGAAAGACTTCATTTCCTCTCACAATTCATTGAGCAAATCTGATCACCTGGCCCCAACTAGCCACAAAAGGGACCTGGGAATAGTCCGTCCATGTGTCTAGATGATGTAGACTCAGACATTGGATCAGGGGCACTATTATCATCTTCCCAAATAGAATATTGTATCTCAGTTCTTTCAATTAACTGAGATTTCCTGCTTACCTCGTCCCTCCTTTTTGTTTTCAGGCATTTGATGGTCATAAAGTCAAATTATGCCTCACACTGAGTTTGTCACTATGGTTCAGAAAGAGGAAAGCATCTTGGAATTGAAAAATTAATTCTAACCGCAAGTTTTGTCTTCTGAGATGTGTTCTCTTCCTGACGGAAAAGCCGTGTATATATCTAAATTACTTGACTCCAGGTTTGGGAATCCTACTATATTTGGAAATTCTTGTTTTTATTACAGTAAAAGCTGGTTTGGAAAGTTGTGTTAGTTTTAGATTACTCAGCAAATGTGCACAGAGTTGCCCTGAACTATTTGTGCTGAGTGATCCTGACAGTGTTCACTTATGGCCACTTTTATTCTGACACAGTGTAATTCCTCTCATTTGCAGTTTGGCATCCTGCTGCTTTTGTGTAGAAACTGTGAATAGCATAGTAAAAACAAGAACTGTAGAACTTCTTCTCTGAAGAATGGATCAGACTTACAGTTGAGAAAAAAAGTAGTGACTTGCATATCATCAGCATTTCATGTTGTATTCTAATTCTTTTCATTGTATTTTATATGTTGAAATCTAGAATTTAAATATTATTGACAATAGTTGATTAATCTAAGACTAATAAAACCCTGTATTAAATAGCCAAGCACTTAACTCTGCATTCACTTTTCTTCTGGGGCCTACTGTTTTCTCCTTTGTTAGCATTTTCTATATTCATTCATCCATTCATCAATTCATTCACAGTTTCTTTCAATAAATGTTTATTGAAAACTTAATACTTTGTTTTCAGAACTTTACTTTGAAAATACAAAGATGAAAGAGACAGCCCTTGAGGATTTTATAGTTCCAGATTGGGAGACATTAACCTAATCTTATCAATGCAACAGATTTAACCATTTTGACCATCTTAAAATTCAGGATGGGTAGGGGCATGCTTGATTTGGGTTGTGACCATTGATATCAAAAGTTAAAAGGATTAAAAAAGACCACAAGAATTTCTGTATCCCAGTGTACAAATTGACACTGTTAATTGTATGCATGCCTCCCTGGCTAATTTCTAGAATTGAGGATAGTGATAGTGGTGAGAAGGAACTCTGGGGGATATTGGGACAGTAAGGAAGAAAGTACAAAATAACTGTTTAAAGAATCCATTTTAAAATATCCCACCTCTACTATCCACTAGGGAAAATTGTTTTCCTGGGCTTGTTTAGTATATGCACTTTCTCATTTCTGTTTTATGGCATGAAAGTTGTTCAGGCTCAAAATTAAGAGCAAATGAAAGATCACTGGAAGATCTGATTTAAGAAATTTCTCCTCTTAATCCTGAAATCTTAAATAAGACTTTAAAATACATAAAAATTTTAATATTTTAATGGCTTTTTGAGAGTTAAAGATCTCAGCATTCATGGAACATTGTGAATGGAATTAAAGCTATCATCATTGCATGCTACAAGGACAGTTAGTGAGAAAAGGAAGTCATTAATCTATTTAGGAAAATGGGGGCATACAAATCATTCTCCTCAATCCTTATATATTGTAAGAAGGAGAGTCATAAGTATCAGTCATTACACATGCAATTAAATTTGTTGATAAGTAGTATATTAATTTTAGATTAATAGCCCTAATCCGTAATGCCTTTATTGATTTTTCTAGTTACTTATTATACTTTTCCTATCAATGTCCTTCTAAGTTGTCTTTGGCACTCACTATGTAGTTATCTGAATATGTCTCATTTTATTACTTGATTTCATTCAGTCTTTTAAATGGAAGACATTTTGTATATATTAGCATTTATTATAGCACTTAAAAGTGCCTGGTGTACAATAAGTATTGGTGAATTAAAGGTAAACTTGCTAATTAGGTTGTGATATAGATACTATAGATATGAATTAAGGCCTTTAGTACAATCACTGTGTGTGGTATGCTTATGGATATTTTTGTATATTCTTAATTTATGCAGATGTACAGATGTTTCTATGATACACTGATAAAACTCTGGGTTTTGATGCTAAGTACTTGATCAAGACCATATCAACTTTGATATTGTTCTAGTAGAAACATCATTCATTTAGGATAATCAACCTTATAGAATGGCTCTTCGGATCCTATCAGTGCAACAGTTATGGACTAGCCAGAAATAGTCAATTGTTTGTGATATTATTGAGAACCCATTAAATAAATACAAGTTCTAAGTCAAATATGTCTATGAGGGTTGGGAGATGGAGAGGGGGTATGAAGACTTAGTGTTTAATGGGGTCAGAATTTTGATTTAGGAAAGGGAAAAATTAAGAGATGGATGATGGTGAGAGTTGCACAGCAATATAAATGTACTTAGTGCCACTGAAAGTGAAAGGGAAGTGAAGTTGCTCAGTCGTGTCCGACTCTTTGCGACCCCATGGATTGTAGCCTGCCAGGCTCTTCCATCCAAGGGATTCTCCAGGCAAGAGTACTGGAGTGGGTTGCTGTTTCCTTCTCCAGGTGCCACTGAACTGTACAGTTAAATATGGTTAAAACGGTTTGTTTTAGTTCTGTGCCTTTTACCACAGATTTTTTAATATGTCACCTACATATATTATTTATTTAATATATCCATTCTTAATATATTTATTTAATATATTATTATTTAATATATCACCTACATATATTATTTTTCCATCTCCTTTTTATTATAAACTTGTAGATTCAGAATTGCCTTTTAAAAAAAAGAAGAATGAGGTAAAATATTCCATTCTTTTTATTTTGGTCTTTCACTTTAGCTTTTGGGATGAGTAATTTTTTTTTTTTTGAAGCTGTCATAATTTATATGTTTGGTGCACAATGCTATGAATAACATATTCAGAGAGAAAAATCACTTCATCTTCAAATGCTTTAACATCAGTTGTAAGTAATTGCAGTATCCTAATTATTACCATTTCTCTTCATACAATTCACATGAAAATGTCCATAGCACCTAATTTTCCCCTCTGTGATTACATTATTCAAATTTACTAGTTTGTTCAGGCTGATGTAACAAAATATCACAGACTGGGTAGCTTATAAATGGCAGAAATTTATTTACCACAGTTCGGGAGGGTTGGAAGTCCAAGATCAAAGTGGCAGCATGGTTCCTGATTTGTAGCCAGCACTTTCTTGCTGTGTCTGATGGAAGGAGTTGGGATCTCTCTGGAGCTTCTTTTATGCAGGCACTAATCCTGCTCATGAAGAATCTACCATGATGACCTAGCACCTCCCAAAGGCCCCCATTCTAATACCATCATCTTTAGCAATTAGTATTTCACCATAAGAATTTTGGGGGTACACAAACATTCAGGACATAGCAATAAGTGATCACATTTTAGTAATAGCAATACTAGAATATATTCAAAGCTTTATTAAGAATAATACATATTTCTATTATTATTTATCGGCGAAGGCAATGGCACCCCACTCCAGTACTCTTGCCTGGAAAATCCCATGGACGGAGGAGCCTGGTAGGCTGCAGTCCATGGGGTCGCTAAGAGTCGGACATGACTGAGCGACTTCACTTTCACTCTTCACTTTCATGCATTGGAGAAGGAAATGGCAACCCACTCCAGTGTTCTTGCCTGGAGAATCCCAGGGACGGGGGAGCCTGGTGGGCTGCCGTCTATGGGGTCGCACAGAGCCAGACACGACTGAAGTGACTTAGCATAGCACAGCATAGCACATTATTATTTATAAAGGAAATAATAAGTCCAATAGTAGAAGAAAATTAAAGATTTTTTTCTCTAGCCACACTATATCTGGGATACTGTTAGACAATTTATGTTGTTGTTGTTCAGTCTCTAGGTCGTGTCTGATGCTTTGTGATCCCATGGACTGCAGTACTCCAGGTTTCCCTGTCCTTCACTATTTTCCAGAGTTTGCTCAAATTCATGTCCGTTGCATCCATGATGCTATCTAACTATCTCATCCTCTGCTGTCCTCTTATCCTTTTGCACTCAAGCTTTCCCACCATCAGGGTCTTTTCCCGTGAGTGGGCTGTTCACAGCAGGTGGCCTAAGTATTGGAGCTGTAGCTTTAGCATCAGTCCTTGCAATGAATATTCAGGACTGATTTCCTTTAGGATTGACTGGTTTGATTTCCTTGCTGTCCAAGGGACTCTCAACTATCCAACACCACAATTTGAAAGCATCCATTCTTCGGCACTTAGCCTTCATTATGGTTCAACTCTCACATCTGTACATGACTACTGGAAAAGCTATAGCTTTGACTGTACGGACTTTGTTGGCAAAGTAATGTCTCTGTTTTTTAACACACTGTCTAGGTTTGTCATAGTTTTTCTTCCAAGGAGCAAGCATCTTTTAATTTCATGGCTGCAGTCACCATATGCAGTAACAATTTTATATCCCTCTGAAATTAAGAAATTGGAAAATTAAGGTTATTTACCTTTTAATCTTGGATTAGAATGCAAAGATGGCAGTTGCATTTGTAATTGGATCAGTTAATGTCAGTTTTCTGAAAGATGAAAACTGTTTATGTCTTGTTTAGGTAACCACATGAGCTGACACAGCATTCATAGCATGAGAAAGTATATTTATTGACTCAAGATCCCTGGAAAATCTTGATCATCTGAACAGCTGCATAGTCTGTAACATGTAATTGACCTTGAAGAAAATAACTTATATTTTCTAAGAGAATAATCATTGGCATTTGAAGTTTTTACATTACTCTGGTTACACAGTGAAAAAAAGTTTATTCTTCCTAGGATTATTTTATTATTTTGAAATTTAAATACAAGCTATTAAATTAATTTTCATAAATTAAAAAAACAAAACAAGTTTTAACTTTGAAGGTCAAGAAAAATATTGTAGTAAAATTATATATAATGCATTATAATCACTTTATAGAAAATATATATTTTAATATGTGAATATTATTTTTCAAATAATTTTTAACAATCAAGACAAATGTTTATAATTATTTCAGAAACTGTCATATCGCAACTCAGAATAAGAAAGTGTGATTTACTAATGAATCAAACATATACATTTCACACTTTTCCTATGTGATGATATTTTTGTTTAGTCATTCTTAATTTAGAGTAGCTGTCATTTTATCACTTTTATAATTTAATTCAGTGTTCATGTCACTCTAGTTCTAAAAGTTTGCTCTGAAATTCCTCCTTTTTAAATATCTTTTGTTCTTAGCCTGGTCCATTCAACTGGCAACAACCCACGTGCTTTTATTTCATTCCATCCTTTAGGCTCTTTATTGTATACATTTGTAATTCCTTTACAAAATTATGCTTATAATGCTTGGCTGGTTGTCTTCAACATTATCCACTGATTAGTTTATGCTTCAGTGAGAAACACAAAGAATGTTTTTTGTCAAGAGAGACTCAACACGAATCAGAACGTTTATCAGCTGTCAAGAGGTACAAGTGAAGTAGGTCATATGAAGTACAAGTGAAGAGGTCTGGAATACCAACCCACCTTCCCAGCTCCTTTGTACATCTGGGAAGCACTGGCCCAGACTGCTGGATAAAGTTTGGATTCTTAGATGTATATAATTGCCTCATTAACACAGAAAGAGCCAATCAGTACAAAATTTCTCATTGTTTTTCTTTTTAATTATAGTCCTCTTGCTGTATACTACATTCCCAGAACTTATCTTGTAAGTGAAAATTATATTTCACGTGGTCAAACAGATACATGGAAAAATCACAGTGTATTAGACTTATGGCAATAGAATGAGAGGTTTGTGAAAAAGGTATTTGTGTAAGGAAAGTTGCTAAAAATCCAAGGACTGAAACTTTGGAGTGGATCTGGAAAAAATATGCAGAGAATTGACTTTTGCTCTCATAGTTATGGCTACTGTCCCTTTCTCCCCTATCTATGCTACTATCCTATTTCAGTTTTTATACAATGATTCTCAATCCTTCCCTTCTGTTTCTAAGGCCATATTGGAGAAGCAGCAATTATGTTACTTAAACTAGGACCTTCCTTTGAGAGTCCATGTAATATGTTTCAGTAATTAAGTCTACCCTCCCTACTGTCACCCACAATATGCTTTTTTTGGTTTTATTTTCAAGTTGATGGCAGCAAGTTGAGCCAAAGACAGTGGCAGAAGTTTTGTGCATTGTGTAAGCAACATGCATTTGACACTTGCCAACTAGGAGAGCACCACGCATAGCCCACTCCTGTTTTACTCTCTTGTCTTTCACTGCTTTTTCTGCTTTGTCTCCTCTGGAGCTTCCTGTGGATTGTGCTTCCAGCTGGCTGTAGTCCAAGAGGAACTTGCATACAGGGTGTGGGCACAAAGGGGAGGTTGGAGTTTTCAGCATGACTTCAGAAGGGAAGAAAATCTATTAAATAACTTTAGTTTCCCAAATTATAAGAAAAGTAATAATGTAATATAATGTAGTAAATTAATAAATTCTTAAACAATTTTATAGTATTTTCTTGCTTTTACACACTTTTTTCACCCGAATGCCCTTCATGCCTTCTAGTATTTAGTATCTTATAAGAATATGCTATTTTGTTTTCTCTTTGCAAAACTTGTCTGGGATAAAATCATATTGCTTAGGAACCAAAGGCAAATTGTTTCTTCTAACACATGAAAATGATCAAAGTAGACAAATTTACAAGATAGGAGTTCTTTTCATGTCATCTAAGTATGACTTTTTAATTTTTTAAATATGCAAGGATGGTGTGATAAAAGGAACAAGTGATGGGGAAAGGACACCGAATTCTAGTCTCCTGTCTTTCACTTAATAATAGTACCCACCTCATCGGTTGTTTTAAGGATCAAATACTATATTTTATGTGAAAAGGCTTTATAAAATCTAAAGTACTGTATTAATGAAAATGACACATATTTATTAATATCATGAGTTGAAGCCAGAAACTGAAAAAAAGTAGCATTGACTATTCCAGTATCCACTTAGAAAGGAAAACATTTTAAGAGCCAAACTCACATTTAAAGTTCTCATGACAATAAGTTGAGTGGGCTCCTTTAAGCCACCACAAAAATAATCCTTAAAAATTCAAGTAATATTAATATATAAGTTAATGCTTTATGAAGGTAGCCTACTATTTACTTGATTTCTCATTTATTTTTCAGAAATCCTTATGTTTTTCTTTTTTTTTTTTTTATTCAAAATCAGTTTATGTGGCTTAGAAAAAACTGAGATGTGCACTTAAGATTTGCATATTTTACTATGTTTGTGTTATATTTGAATTAGAAAGTTTACTCCACAAGTTATTTTCTGATTGTGATATTAGGAAAAAAGCATCTGCCAGCAGCCAAGTGTCTTGGCTGTTTACAAAGAAACTTAATTTGCATCCTTTTTCTTCTTAGATAAAAAAGTTTAAACATTGTGGACATTTATGTGAACACTCTCATAATGCCCTGATAAATTACTTAATTTAAAAGTATCTTCTGTTAAATCTCAAGTTAATATTATCAAAAAGAGTAATAGTGACTTCCAGAACAAAAGAATAATGTTGAACAGTGAATTATAGAGTAACTTATTTTACTTTAAATATAAGTTTTGAGCTATAGTGTATTTACTAGTGGTATTAGTCTGTTCTGAGATAACTTAAGATCCCTAAACATTTGTGAGAGAAACTTTTATGACACACTCAAGTTTTTGCTTTTGTCTTTCTTCTTTCTACTGGAAGAATACATCTACCAGTAGGATAGTCAGCTTGAATATTTGAACTGCATGAATTTGAACAGGGAGAGGAGTAACCAGCTGTCAGATAGTTCATATGATGTATTAGGTGCTGGTCGGAATGAGACAGTATATCTCAGCATGCTGTTGCCTTCAGTAGATTTATATTCCAAAGAAATGTGGATACATTAATACAAATAGGGATTTCAAATGAAAAGAAGATCAGCCACCTAGCTATGGTTCATGAATCACAGTGATAAAAGGGTTCACTGTTCCTTTTATTTTTTAATAATAATAATGAAAGTAGAAATTATTGCTGAGTCGAATGGGTGCCAGGGTACACTGATCCTAAAGATTTAACTTGACCCAGCAATCCACTGGAAGCTGCTATAGCTGAGAAAAAAGAACTAAGCAGAGATGCTGGGCTTACATTTAGAATAAGAGAAAGGAACTATTAATGCATGCTTTTCTCCAGTTGCGTTCATCTCTCTAGGAAATCCTGCATGACAAAAGAGAGTTGGGACACTATTAAGTTTTATAAAGTGATACTATAGTTGCTTGAAGGGAACTTACTATTACACTGCTGGAAGCCTGTAAGGTCTGTTGACTAAAGAAGTTCAAAGATAGCCACTGTTGTTCAGTATATAGTTTTGTTTTGTATGTTTTGATTCAGTGCAGTGGGGTCAAACATAAAGGATGGTAATGTCTGTGGCGTTTTATGATTTTCTCCTTGTTGTTATAAGTAGACTATTAGGTAATTTTAAGGAAATCAGAACTGCTGACCATACAAATGGTTTTCACAGAAATTGCTTTTTGCTCTATTTAAACAACAACATAAAGTGATTTTCTGATTATTGACACTGTGACTTTGCTAAAAATTCCTATATTCATTTAAAAATAAGAATCATTTTGCCATAAAAAGCAAATTATTCTGGTTCAATAAGCAAACCTATTTTACTAAAGCAATAGATAAAAACTTCATTAGAAATACTTTTTCTTTTTCCTCTCTGAAACAGGATCACATTAATAAAACCACAATAAAATTGTTAAGAGTAAAGAAGCAGCCCAAATTGAAGAAAAATGCAAAAGATGATTCTATTATGTGGACTTAATGGGCAAGCAAAGTGAATTTTCAGTTGAACCCAGTGCTAGCTATGTGCCCTGGATATATATTACACACTGTTTGAAGGGCATGGCAACCGAGAGGAGGTCGCCATAACTTACTGGTGGCAGCTGAGTTCTGTGATATTAAAAAGAAAATCTTTCATTAAAATAAAAAATCTAGGTTTCCTGTGAGGGTCATTGAATTCTTATATTCTTAAAAGACAGGTTCCTTACTCACAAGGACAACTTCCTGGAAGAGGTAGGAAATGACTAGTTCTGGAATCTGTTCCAAGTCTTAGTAATGTATCAAACAGGAAGCAGCCTACTAACAGCTCAGAAAAAATAGAAATAAGGGGGTGTACAGTGATCCTTCATATCCATGAGTTCCACATTCATGGATTCAACCCATTGGATAAAATGTATTTTTTAAGATTCCTGAAAATTCCAAAGAGCGTTGAATTTGCTGGGCACTGGCAATTATTTACATAGTAATTGCATTGTAATTTAGCCATTCCTTACTCCAGGGGATCTTCCCTATCCAGGGATAGAACCTAGGACTCCTACATGGCAGATCAAAGGCAGATTCTTTACTGACTGAGCCACCAGAGAAGCTCTAGGTACAATGCATAATTTAGTGGCTCAGACTGTAAAGAATCTGTAATGCGGGAGACATGGGTTGCATCGCTGGGTTGGGAAGATCCCCTGGAGGAGGGCATGGCAACTCACTCCAGTATTCTTGCCTGGAGAATCCCCATGGACAGAGGTGCCTGGCAGGTTGCAGTTCATGGGGTTTCAAAGAGTCAGACACGACTGAGCAACTAAGCACAGCACAAAGATGATTTAAAGTGTTTGGGAGGATCAGGGTAGGTGGTATGCAAATACTATGCTTTTTTATATAAGGGATTTGAGTATCTGTGAATTTTGGTGTCCAAGGGGTGTTGGAAGCAGTCCTCTTTATATACTGAAGGAGGGCTATAATTAGTTTTTAGTTATTGGTGAGACAGAGAAGATTTAAGTAAGATGAATACAAATTATTTTTTAGCCAAGAACACTGTGGGCTATCTACCTTGGCTGGAAACTGGGTTAGGCATTGTGTATTTAAAGAATTGTAAGACAGTTTTCATTTTTGTCTTACTTTTCAAGGTTATATCACATCTTTGTTCATAAAAATCTCTTTGCATAAAATACCATATCCAAAAAACAGAAATAGTAGGAAGTAGAACTCAGATGAGTAGAATGAGCTGTCTTCCTCTCTGTCTTTTCTTCTTTCTTTCCCTTTTTGTTTACCTCTTAAAAATAAAAATATGACTAAAAATAACAAAATTTAATTGGGTATCAATAGTATCAGATTTAAGAGAGCAGGTAAGCTATATATTGCTTCTTCTACTATTCCCTCATGTGAATCTTTTACTTAAAAAGATCAGATCAGATCAGATCAGTTGCTCAGTCGTGTCCGACTCTTTGTGACCCCATGAATTGCAGCATGCCAGGCCTCCCTGTCCATCACCAACTCCCGGAGATCACTGAGACTCACGTCCATCGAGTCAGTGATGCCATCCAGCCAT
>NW_011495025.1:3956124-3957071 GCF_000754665.1 Bison bison bison | reverse complement strand
AGACAGCATTGGAGAAGGAAATGGCAACCCCCTCCAGTGTTCTTGCCTGGAGAATCCCAGGGACGGGGGAGCCTGGTGGGTTGCCATCTTTGGGGTTGCACAGTGTCGGACACAACTGAAGCGACATAGTAGCAGTAGCAGCAGCCAAAAATACAAGACAAGAGTTGACCCTCTTCTTCCAAGAGTGATCAAGTCTGGGCCAAGTGTGTGTAAAAGTTTGTGAATTAGTCAACCTTCAGTTTATTCTTGACTCTGAAGACCCTTTGCTTGGCCTTTCACATGCTCCTGTTCCTCGTCCTCACTGATGTTTTTTTCTCCTTTATTTCTGGGCTCTTAAGGGGGTAGATACAAGAAAAGATTCTAAGATCCTAGAGGAAGAAAAATCTACAATAGAAATCCATAGCCTGAACAGATGGCCGGGGTAGACTATCTTGTCTGCCTCTTTGTTCAGGATCGTTTGGGGAGTGACCTTTATTGTATGGCAGAGTCCTGGAAAGACAGAAATGACCCCCTCCATCTGAGTTGCTGAGAGGGTTATTTACAAAGGTTTAGCAGATCAGGGAGAATCTATGAGGGACAATGTAGTACCCAGGAGCTGAGCACAGCTGGGAAGCATTCCTACCCTGGTTCTCAAGAGGGAAGGGGGAAAATGGTTACTAGAACCTGAAAGAAAACTGTAGATGAGGCAGCCTTGATTAAGAACAGAGTGTTGGTGGAGGGCCATGATCAACCTGGCAGGAGGAACCTGGATTATAAACACTCTGAGCTCCACCTCTCCAAAACCAACACACACCTCATGCTGGTTACTCCCAACAGCTGAATTCAGTCCAGAATGCAGATAACCCTACTGACACAGTCCAGTTGGAACAGCTTCCCAGAAAGAGAATGTGGATCTGGAAGGACTAACGGCAAAAAAAAAAAAAAAAAAAGGCACACCCGATTTATGA
>NW_011495025.1:3953239-3954010 GCF_000754665.1 Bison bison bison | reverse complement strand
GCTCTAATTTTTAAGATTTCTTTCCTTCTACTAACCCTGGGGTTCTTCATTTCTTCCTTTTCTAGTTGCTTTAGGTGTAGAGTTAGGTTATTTATTTGACTTTTTTCTTGTTTCCTGAGGTGTGCCTGTATTGCTATGAACTTTCCCCTTAGGTCTGCTTTTACCGTGTCCCACAGGTTTTGGGTTGTTGTGTTTTCATTTTCATTCGTTTCTATGCAAATTTTGATTTCTTTTTTGATTTCTTCTGTTATTTGTTGGTTATTCAGCAGCGTGTTGTTCAGCCTCCATAATTTGGAATTTTTAATAGTTTTTCTCCTGTAATTGAGATCTAATCTTACTGCATTGTGGTCAGAAAAAATGCTTGGGATGATTTCTATTTTTTTGAATTTACCGAGGCTAGCTTTATGGCCCAGGATGTGATCTATCCTGGAGAAGGTTCCATGTGCGCTTGAGAAAAAGGTGAAATTCATTGTTTTGGGATGAAATGTCCTATATATATCAATTAGGTCTAACTGGTCTATTGTATCGTTTAAAGTTTGTGTTTCCTTGTTAATTTTCTGTTTAGTTGATCTATCCATAGGTGTGAGTGGGGTATTAAAGTCTCCCACTATTATTGTGTTATTGTTAATTTCTCCTTTCATACTTGTTAGCATTTGTCTTACGTACTGTGGTGCTCCCGTGTTGGGTGCATATATATTTATAATTGTTATATCTTCTTCTTGGATTGATCCTTTGATCATTATGTAGTGACCTTCTTTGTCTCTTTTCACA
>NW_011495025.1:3952592-3952977 GCF_000754665.1 Bison bison bison | reverse complement strand
TTCAGTCGCGCTGTGGGGAGGGAGGGAGGAATGCTGCAAACAAATAACACTGGCGTGGGCTCGCAGTGCCTCAGCCACCCTGGGTCTGCCCCCGCTCACGGCGCGTGTAGCCTCCCTGTCTACACTGCTCGGGCTCTAGGTTGTTCCGCCGGGAACAATCCGAGGCTGGCCCTGGGCTGCATGCACCTCCCAGGTCCAAGCCGCTCAGGTTCAGGCACTCGGGTAGTCCTCAGAGGGTCAGACTCAGTTGGGCCTGCGTTTTGTGCTCTTCCCAGGTCCGAGCAGCTCAGGTGATGAGGTGTTTGGCGAGCGCCAATGCTGCGACTTACCGCCTCCCTGCCACTCGGTTTTTCTGGTTGTAACACCGGCGCACCTTCTCAGGCAG
>NW_011495025.1:3951279-3952492 GCF_000754665.1 Bison bison bison | reverse complement strand
ATTCCATTTTAGTTTCAAGATTTTGGATCAATTTCACTATCATTATTCGGAAATCTTTATCAGGTAGATTCCCTATCTCTTCCTCTTTTGTTTGGTTTGGTGGGCATTTATCCTGTTCCTTTATCTGCTGAGTATTCCTCTGTCTCTTCATCTTGTTTAAATTGCTGAGTTTGGGGTGTCCTTTATGTATTCTGGCAGTTTGTGGAGTTCTCTTTATTGTGGCGTTTCCTCACTGTGTGTGGGTTTGTACAGGTGGCTTGTCAAGGTTTCCTGGTTAGGGAAGCTTGTGTCGGTGTTCTGGTGGATGGAGCTGTATTTCTTCTCTCTGGAGTGCAATGAAATGTCCAGTAGTGAGTTATGAGATATCTATAGTTTTGGGGTGACTTTGGGCAGCCTGTGTCTTGAAGCTCAGGGCTGTGTTCCTTTGTTGCTGGAGAATTTGCTTGGTATGTCTTGCCCTGGGACTTATTGGCCCTTGTGTGGTGCTTGGTTTCAGTGTCGGTATGGAGGCATTTGATGAGCTCCTGTCAATTAATGTTCCTTGGAGTCAGGAGTTCCCTGGAGTCAGGGTTTGGACTTAAGTCTCCTGCTTCCGGTTATCGGTCTTATTTTTACAGTAGTTTCAAAACTTCTCCTTCTATACAGCACCATTGATAAAACGTCTACATTAAAGATGAAAAGTTTCTCTACGATGAGGGTCACTCAGAGAGGTTCACAGGGTTACATGGAGAAGAGAAGAGGGAGGAGGGAGTTAGAGGTGACCCAAATGAGATGAGGTGAATCAATAATGGAGAGAGTAGGGTAGCCAGTAGTCACTTCCTTATGTGCACTCCACAACTAGACCACTCAGAGATGTTCACGGAGTCATACAGAGAAGAGAAGAAGGAGGAAGGTGACAGAGGTGGCCAGAAGGATAAAAGGGGGGAATGAAAAGGAGGGAGACAGATCCAGCCAGTAATCAGTTCCCTAAGTGTTCTCCACCGTCTGGAACACACAGAAATTCATAGAGTTGGGTAGAGTAGAGGGGTTAGGGAGGAAACACAGGCGACCTGGTGGAGAAAAAGGAGAGTCTAAAGGGAGAGAGAGCAGTCAAGCCAGTATTCTTGCTCCCTAGTGAAAAATGGGTCCTGAAGATTGGGTTCTTAAAGGTACAAAATTGGTAACAAATACATAAAAGCAAGAATTAAAAATCTAAGAGTAGAGTTTGGAATTT
>NW_011495025.1:3949883-3950063 GCF_000754665.1 Bison bison bison | reverse complement strand
GGGTGCAGGAGGGGAGACAGGTGCTGGAGGGGGAGGGGTGCAGACAGGGGAGACAGGTGCAGGAGGGGAGACAGGTGCAGGAGGGGAGACAGGTGCAGGAGGGGGAGACAGGTGCAGGAGGGGAGACAGGTACAGGAGGGGGAGACAGGTGCAGGAGGGGGAGACAGGTGCTGGAGGGGG
>NW_011495025.1:3946466-3949593 GCF_000754665.1 Bison bison bison | reverse complement strand
GTCCCTGCCCAGCCCCCGCTTGCTAATGGCGGATGCAGGCGTCTGTGCTGCTTCTCCGCTGGGGGAGTTACCGTAGGGCTCGAAATCTGCGAGTTTTAATTGTTTATTTATTTTTCTCCCTGTTATGTTGCCCTCTGTGCTTCCAAAGCTCGGCACAGATTCGGCAGTGAGAAGGTTTCCTGGTGTTTGGAAACTTCTCTCTTTTTAAGATTCCCTTCCCGGGACGGAGCTCCGTCCCTCCCTCTTTTGTCTCTTTTTTTTGTCTTTAATATTTTTTCCTACCTCCTTTTCGAAGAGTTGGGTTGCTTTTCTGGGTGCCTGATGTCCTCTGCCGGCATTCAGAAGTTGTTTTGTGGAATTTACTCGACGTTTAAATGCTCTTTTGATGAATTTGTGGGGGAGAAAGTGTTCTCCCCGTCCTACTCCTCCGCCATCTTGGCTCCTCCTCCTCCATCAGTCTTTAAATTTTTACATTTTTCCTCTCTTTCTTATTGTCTCATACATAGACACATATGTCATTTTTATCCTTTATATAAATTCATTAGTCTTTACATTTTTATCTTTTTCGTCTTTCTTATTATTTCTAATACATAGGCACATATGTAATTTATATCATCTTCCTAAGGCATGTGAGAGTTATGATACTCATCATGACCCTTTATTCTTAAATACTTCAGCATGTATTTTCTAAGAATAAGGATATTCTCTTATATATCAGATTAAGTACCAAAATTAGGAATTTTAACCTTGACATATTATCTTATTTAACATAAATCCACATTGAATTTTTCCTAATTGTTTCATTAAAAAAAAACAAACACGCAACACAACAGGTTCCAATCTAGAATCATGTGTTATATTTAACTGTAAGGTAACTTTACCCTCTTCTTAATCTGGGTGGTTCCTCACCATTCTTTATCTCACATGCCATTAACACTCATGACAGTTATTTTTTTTGTAGAATGTTCTCTAATTCATGTTTGTCTGGCATTTCACTGTTAGGTTCAGCTTATGCAGTTTTTAGCAGGAAAACTACATGTGTAATATTTGTGTTCTTAGTGGATCCTGTCAGGAAGTATATGATGTCAGTTTGTGTCATGTCTGGTAATATTACATTTGATCCCTTGGTAAAGGTTGCATTTACTAGGTTTCACCACTGTATAGTTGCTATAATTCCCCTTGCTAATTAATAAGTACTCTCTGAAAAGATACTCTGAAAGTTATGTATTAATAAATATTGTTTTACACCATTTTTTTTACCCAGAAGGTTTAGTATCCATTGATTCCTTCCCAAATTATTTTTCCTATGATACTTAGGTGGTAATGATTATATAGCTTTGTCATCTCCTCCATATATATTAGTTGGCATTCTACTATACAAGTGTCTTTTCCCTTTTCCTCTGTTCAGGTAAAAATACATATATGTGCATATGTGTGTTATGTATGTATTCATGAATCATCATCACAATCATGGGTTACTGTTTGTTCAACAGGTTAGAATCCATTATAATTATTATTTATTTTTGATGCTCAAATTATTCTAGGTTAGATCTGGAGGAGCTCCTTCAAGGTGGCTCCTGAATTTAAGGAATCCATTCATGAATATCTAGTCTTGAACAGTGTAACACTGAGTGAGAAGTTCATAGAAGAGGGCCAACTTTAGCAAGAACTATGAGTATGTATCTGACAGAGCTTCTGGTTCTGGAACTGGAAATATTTTATTGAATACTATTGTACTATACATTGGTATTATGAATTTCAGGTTATCTACCTATCCCACAGTAATTTCAAGAGAAACTAATTGACGATTAATGGTTTACTGCTAAACCCTATTTGAAGTATATGTTAAATTTTATTTTGGGTTGAGTTAGTCTTTTGTAATAAATAAGATAAATAAATTTATATGCTATTCTATTCATTTATTCAGTTTTTTATTATCATTTAAGTACTAGATTTGGTTAAGTCCTAGAGATTCAGTAAAAACCTCAAAAAAGAGTCTAGGCTGATGTACATCTTATATGTAGCAAAAGGAAACAGAAGCAACATGTATAATTATGTTATACATACTTTTAAGTGACTAGTGTCAGGGTAGTAGAGTAGTGGCACAAAAGAGGGAGTGGTAATATAGTAGATAATGTCTTCAAATAAGAGTAGTTGCTGTAAAAGTATAATTTTTAAGAGTTTAAAATATGACTTAAGCACATGTTAAAGATTTATTTAAAGTAATTAGTAGGGGAAGCAATAAAAATAAAATTCTGTTCAAACAATATTGAGAAGCATGGTAATATTAGGAAGCTAAGTACTAGAGTAAGACTATTAGTTTGATTATAAAACTGATTAATGTTTCATATGGTAATAAGCTATAATATTTAGGATGATCTTTTCTACCAAATTGAAAACATTTGTATCTCTATTGGACATCTCTATTGGACATAAATATAAAAGTTAACATGTAACTTCACAAGTTCTGAACCCTTAATAAATAGAAAAATCTAAAACAGGACAATCTCCTCAAGAATTAAACCATCTGTGAGCCTGACACTGGCAAGATACACAAAATTTTAATATTTGGATATTTTTTCTTTGATCTCCTAAAAATATTTCCCAAAGATTATTATGTCATTACTATATTATTTTTGATGTTTAGTCACTCAGTTGTGTCTAATGCTTTGCTACCCCATGAACTGCAGCACATCAGGCTTCTGTATCCTTCACCATCTCCCCAAGTTTGCTAAACTCATGTCCATTGAGTCGCTGATGCCATCCATCCATCTCATCCTCTATCGTCTCCTTCTCCTCCTACCTTCAATCTTTCCCAGCATCAGGGTCTTTTCAAATGAGTCAGCTCTTCCCATCAGGTGGCGAAAGTATTGGAGCTTCAGCTTCAGCATCAGTCCTTCCAATGAATATTTGGGGTTGATTTCCTTTAGAATTGACTGGTTTGATCACCATGCAGTCCAAGGGACTCTCAAGAGTCTTCTCAAACACCATAGTTCAAAGGCATCAGTTCTTCAGCACTCAGCTGCCGGGGTCCTGCCCCGGCTGATCCAGGGTATTTGAAGCGGGGACGGCGTCGGCGACCTATTTATTTATTTAAATATTTATCAAAGATATAAAGAGTAATAGG
>NW_011495025.1:3924304-3946366 GCF_000754665.1 Bison bison bison | reverse complement strand
TGGAGACTCAACCAGAGTGAGAGAGAGAGCGACATGGGGAGACCAGTATTTCGAGAAACTGATCCCAATTCTTTATTTTCCAGAGTCTGTTTTTATACACTGAGATGTTATACAAAAGTCACGTGGGGACAGCAGTCCTGACTTTTATTAAAGTCAGGTGCTTCACACAAATGTATACAGAGGTCTTAGGGGTGTTACATCATTTTCTGGCCAGGGGGGCCTGCTGACAATTTACGACCCTCTCCTTGTGACAGCGGTCAGTCAATCAGGACACTTATTTCTCCAGGGCTGATTATTCTCAAAACAGATGCCACCCAAGTAAAGTTACATTCCTACAGGGTGAGGGTGTAGTGGGTTTTAGTTAAGGAAAGAATTTACTTAGCCTAAGGTCTAACGTGATTGATATCAAAGGTTAATTCTATATATTCATTAATGTGTGTAAGGGCAGGGGATATGGAGACTTAGCAACAAACATTGGCTCAACAAATGAAAAACCCTTCACCAACACAATTTCTAACTAGCCCACTATACTTATACTTATAGTTTTCTAACTTCTCTAAAGAACCTGTTTTTAGAGGGTTTAAAGCATCTTGTGCCTCTCACGGTTGGGAGGCTGTGAGCAATCACATGTGGCCGGACGAGCCTGTCAGGCAGGCTAGAGAACCTTCAGAGGAGTTTGTAGGTTAAAACACTCTTGTCACACCCAAGAGTTTTTGACTGGAGCTCTAGGTTAACTCCTTCTCCGAAAGAGGTGGTGGGGGACAGCCCCCCGTAAAGTCAGAGGTGTAGGTAAGAGCACAAAGTAGTAAAGTAGGCAGGCTCTGGTAATGGGGGTAGATGCTCGAGGAGTTCCAGGGGGACTCCTGAGGCTCGATCCCGCCTTTGCGTATGTCGAGCCTCCTTCCTCATGACCTTTGTCATGGGCGGAGTACCTCACTCTGGCCCCCAGCACTCAGCCTTCTCTGTAGTCCAGTTCTCACATCGTACATGACTACTAGAAAAAATATAGTTTTGACTTATGGACCTTGGTTGGCAAAGTGATGTCTTTGCCTTTTAATATGCTGTCTTGATTTAGATTGGTCATAGCTTTTCTTCCAAGGAGCAAGCATCTTAATTTCATGACTGCAGTCACTGTCCACAGTGATTTTGAAGCCCAAGAAAATAAAGTCTGTCAATGTTTTAATTGTTTCCCCATCTATTTGCCATGAAATGAAGGGACCAGATGCCACGATCTTCATATTTTTGAACGTTGAGTTTTAAGCCAGCTTTTTCATTCTCCTCTTTCACTTTCATCAAGAGGCTCTTTAGTTACTCTTAGCTTTCTGCCATAAGGGTGGCAGAAGTTATTGATCTTTCTCCCAGCAATCTTTATTACAGCTTGAGTTTCATCCAGCACTGCATTTTGCATGATGTACTCTCCATGTAAGTTAAATAGGCAGGGTGACAATATACAGCCTTGACGTACTCCTTTCAAAATTTTGAACCAGTCCGTTGTTCTGTGTCCAGTTTCTAACTGTTGCTTCTTGATCTGCATACAGATTTCTCAGGTGGCAGATAAGGTAGTCTGGTATTCTCATCTCTTTAAGAATTTTCTAGTTTGTTGTGATACACACAGTCAAAGGCTTTAGCGTAGTCAATGAAGCATAATTAGCTGTTTTTCTGGAATTCTCTTGCTTTTTATGTGATACAGTGGATGTTGGCAATTTGATCTCTGCTTCCTCTGTGTTTTCTAAATGCAGCTTGTACATCTGGAAGGTGTTGGTTCACATACTGTTGAAGCCTGGTTTGGAGAATTTTGAGCATTACTTTGCTAGTGTGTGAGATGAATGCAATTGTGCAGAAGTTTGAACATTCTTTGGTATTACCTTTCTTAGGGATTGGAATGAAACCTGACCTCTTTCAGTCCTGTGGCCAGTGCTGAGTTTTCCAATTTTGCTAGCATATTGAGTGTAGCGCTTTCACAGCATCATCTTTTAGGATTTGAAATAGCTCAACTGGAATTCCATCACCTCCACTAGCTTTGTTCATAGTGATTCTTCCCTAAGGCCCACTTGACTTTGCATTCCAGGATTTCTGGCTGTAGGTGAGTGATCACATCATCATGGTTATCTGGGTCATAAGATCTTTTTTGTATAGTTCTTCTGTGTATTCTTACTACCTCTTGTTAGTATCTCCTGCTTCTGTTAGGCCCATACCATTTCCGTCCTTTATTGTCTCCATCTTTGCATGAAATGTTGCTTGTTACCTCTAATTTTCTTGAAGAGATATCTAGTCTGTCCCATTCTATTGTTTTCCTTTATTTCTTTGCATCATTCACTTAAGAAGGCTTTCATGTCTCTCTTGGAACTCTGCATTCAGGTGGGTATACCTTTCCTTTTCTCCTTTGTCTTATGCTTCTCGTCTTTTTGTAAGGCCTTCTCAGACAACCATTTTGCCTTTTTGCATATCTTTTTTGGGGGGATGTTTTGATTAACCCCTCCTGTACAGTATTACGAACCTCCATCCATAGTTCTTCACGCACTCTTGTCTATCAGATCTCATCCCTTGAATCTGTTTGCCACTTCCACTGTATAATTGTAAGGCATTTGATTTAGGTCATATCTGAATGGTCTATTGGTTTTCCCTACTTTCTTCAATTTAAGTCTGAACTGTGTCATAATCCACTCCTGGTCTTGCTTTTGCTAACTGTATAAATGTCTCCATGTTTGGCTGCAAAGAATATCATCAGTCTGATTTTTGTATTGACCACCTGGTGATGTCTGTGTGTAGAGTCGTCTCTTGTCTTGTTTGAAGAGGGTACTTGCTATGACCAGTGCATTTGTTTGGCAAAAACTCCTTTAGTCTTTGCCCTTCTTCATTTTTTACTCCAAGGCCAAACTTGCCTGTTACTCCAGATATCTCGTCTTTCTACTTTTGCCATTTAGTCTCCTTTTATTAAACAGACATTATAATATATTACCATATAGATTCTCACATCTAATCAAGTTGCGATCATCATCATCAGCTCAATGGAGATCATGAAATCATCAGACCATTACATTAGATTAGATACCCCACAGACAGGGAATTTATGGTATGTAAAGTCATGCTCATGTAGACATATATATCACTGGCTATGTGATTAAGGCTTACTTAGATCCACTGCTCACTAGTTCATCCCCTGACTGTGGACCACAGCTGAAGCCATAGGGTACTTACTTAATTACACTGGCTTAGTGGTTTGAGATTAGAAACCGAATCGACAGTTGTGAGACTTGATTGTGGAAAGGGACACAGCCCTAACCAGAAGTTTGACAAGGAACAGACAGAGTAACAGACTTACTTTGTCAGAAACAAAAACAAACAAGCAAGCAAATTCATGCAAATCAGAAGAAAGAAAAAAAAAAAAAAGAAAAGTAGAAAGTCAGCAAAACGTTACTTCCACTTGGAAAGTCACTTTGGGAGCCAAGAAGGAACTTGCCTGGACTTATATAGATTGTAAAGTGATGTCTCCAGCAATATAGTTTAATTGACTCTGACATATGAGTCCACTTGAATGTCTCAGTGGGTTCTCCAAAACTGTCAAGGTATAATTTTCAAAAATTTAAAATATGACTTTATACAAATACAGATTGGACAAAAATCAAAAGTTTACTTAAGAAAGCCTGCATAATGGTAAATTGGTTCAGAGAGCACTTGAGGAATTAGATATTTATAGCAATTTAATAAAAGAATGTTAGAATAATATTGCAAAATTGAATATAAAACCAGTAAATGCGCTGCAAGGCAGTCATCCATTGCCAGACAAAAGTCTATGTATCTTAGTTGGATACAGATCTACAAGTTGCCATGTAACTTCACCAAGTGAAAACCATTAATTAGTAAAGGTAGTGAAATCAAACAGTGATATAATATACAGAATTCAGTAGGTCTCAGTTAAATAATGCTTCAGTTGCAGTCTTCTACCTGACTATGTGTCTTAGTTTTGGATAATGATTTTTAACACATTCACTACCCCATTGGCAAGCTCAAAAAAACAGCAATTTAGATGTGGAACAATTCATAAGTAATTGCATTAATGTGTGAAACTTTCCTGTAAGGCAGAGGTGCTGGAAAAGCACTGAGATCTTACAGTGGCTATGGACGGAAGATAGGGAAGAGCTCAGTCAGGGTCAGGCATTAGGATAATAGGAATTTTGTAGGAGTTTGGGAACCACTACGGTTTTAGGTAGGATAATAGCATAAAAATATATGCTGTTTAGAATTACTGTTTCCCTAATTTTAAGTGCTTTAAATGAATTCAGTAGGTAGCTATAGTTTATAGTGGTAAGTACCTTACATGGAAAATGGCAGTGCTTTTTTTTTTATTACTGTACAAATGTATAATAACATATTGTTTTTTGTTGACTTTTGATGTAAACTTTTATTTTCCTATTTGTTTGAGCCACTGCTGCTAAATTAAAACTATTCTCTCAGCACTTAGTCAGAGTTTCATTTTATTTATTCAATTATGTATTTATTACATTTTACATTTGTTTGATTCTAACAATTGTGAAGTTGTATAGTTAAAAATTTTGCCATTAGTTAATAATTACTGAATGATTCTTAACCTGTCAATTAAACCTCTGGTGGAACATATCAATAAGGATATTTTTAGAAGAATACTGCTGCTGCTGCTGCTGCTGCTGCTAAGTTGCTTCAGTCATGTCCAACTCTGTGCGACCCCATAGACGGCAGCCCACCAGGCTCCGGCATCCCTGGGATTCTCCAGGCAAGAACACTGGATTGGGTTGCCATTTCCTTCTCCAGTGCATGAAAGTGAAGTCACTCAGTCGTGTCCAACTCCTCGCGACCCCATGGACTGCAGCCCACCAGGCTCCTCTGTCCATGGGATTTTCCAGGCAAGAGTACTGGAGTGGGGTGCCGTTGCCTTCTCCGAGAAGAACACTGATTTATGTCTATTTAGGCTGTTTTTCTTTACTCAACAATTTACCTTTCTTATGTTACAAAGAATATAATTATACTTGGTTACAAAGTATCATAATTTACTAGCTTCCAAAGTCACACAGTCTAATTTACAAGCCTCCCATTTTTCTATCCAAGCCATTTCTTTGTAGTCACTGACCAAACTGTCAGCCTGTAAGATGTCCAGGTAACTTTGCCCTCAGGGTAGTATGAAAGGTGATACAAAACAATAGGAGTTTATAGAAACACAAAATCTTACTCATGTGCAGTGGTGGTTGTGAGTGTAGGGCTTGATACTTTGATTGCATTGTAATTAACAGGGTTTTTGATTTGTTTTCTGTGTGTTCATTCTGGAATCAGCTACTTTCTAAAGTGCATCATTTTGCTAAGTGTGATGGACATGAAGGAACAAGGGGCCAAAGATAGAATCTATCTGAGCTGATTACAAGATTCTCTTCTAATCAAGATGATATCTCATGATTAAGAAAGAAAAATTAGCTGTCACATAGGGTTTTTAATTGATACTAAGGGAAGTGCCACATTTATTTTCTAAAAGACTTCAGGAAGTGAACTGAGACACCAGTTTGATTAATTAATGATGAGTAGAATAGAATTGTAAACAACCATTTCTGTAAAGAAGGAAGAAGCAGTGATTATATATAAGCTTGCAGGTCATAATTATGTTTTAATATTATTAGGAAATATTTAGATAATTTTTTCATGATGCCTAAAAACATAGGCTGTTTTTTACTATTTCATCTATAATTTCCATAAACATTTTATAATATTTTACCCCTTTTTTAAGTCTTATCAAAGCAGATACTTGTTCAATAAATTAGTTCATATTTAAGGATAGGAAAGGTGATGTTAATATTTATTGGGAGTTTATTATGTGTCATGGATTGCATAATCACTTTTCATGTGGGAAATATTATTCTTGTTTATAATTCTTTCTAAGACAAATTCTCACTAAAGAGCTCTTTGTTGCACTTTCATTAAATGGCTGTAGTCATTAAAATTTTTTCCTATTGAACAGAATCCTGCTTTCCTTTAACTTTATTATTTAGTTCTCTGATGCAACATACACTTCTAGTCCTTCAGATATTTAAAGCTTCTTAAACATTATTTATGGCACTTTTTAGAAACAAGGAGGCTTACAACCTCTTCTTTCAATATTCAGAAGCCTCACTATTTTCTCTATTCCCCTTATAGTCTTTTTTAGGAAAAAAGTCTTTAAAAAGATGTAATATCCATTCACAAATAGCGTAAATCCCTCTGGATACTAAATACGAATGATAATTAAGATTATTAAAGCTTTTTTTCTGAATGTTAGACCCTAAAATTTCTTGAAGTTGAAAAATTATTATTTCCTGTTTTTGACTCAACTATGAGAACTTCCACAGAAAGATTACTTTGTCTGTTAGCTTGATTAATTTAACTGACAAAGGACCAAAGAGACAATGTAATTATTTATTTTATTTGTATAGATTTGGTAAAGATTTCTGTTTAAGATAATAGGCATTGTGGGATTATGTTTCAGATTCAAACCTAGTATTCTATATGTGTCATAAGAAAATATAAAATGGGTAAAACACATGTGACCAAATTGAGCTAACAATTCTATGAATTGAATATTATTCAATTCATAGAATATTGTTTAAATCAACCAGTTTTCATCTCTATTATTAGAGTTAATTTGAAATGTTGGTTTTAAATAATAATGGAAATAGCATGTTAAGACTTCAAAATTTTTTTAAAAATTCCTAATGACCTTATCATTATGCAAGAAGAATTACAACACCCTGTCCCTATCCTTGAGGACATGTATCTTAGATTTATGTTTTTGAGTAGAGGTATTGAGTAGAGAAGTTTACTTTTGCTCATTTTGTCAGGAAAGTGGTCATTTTTGCTGCTGATGTGTCCATGTACACTTTGCTAATATAAATCCAATATGTGAAAAAATACGTTGATAAAACTAAACTTGGAAGCTATTATTTTTGTATAAGATGTATTTTAAACACCCTCAGTAATAAATCCTTCTCTTTCATTCATCATTAACAGCAATAACTCATATTTATTAAGGGTCATCAAAGGGTGACTTCAAGTCTAAAATCAAGGTGAACACATAATAGATGGTTTCTTGATATAATGTTATAAAATGCAAGACATGAGATAACATGGCCCAGAAAATGAGATTAAGTGGAAGGAAAATAGAACTTGAATCAGAAGAGCTCGATATAACAAGGTACTTAATTATCTTGTATTTTTACAACTCTGAGCTTAAAAATCCTATTTACAATGCATATTTCACATAGAAGTGAAAATTATTTGTGGTTTAAATTAAAATATGGGTATTTATCAAACACTGATAGCAGTTAAATTCCTGTTTTGTGTATGTGTGAGAGAGAGACCTTTTTTGCAGGCTGCTTTCAAGATCTTTGGCAATGCCAAAGAATGCTGAAACTACCACACAATTGCACTCGTTCACCCTCTAGTAAATTAATGCTCAAAATTCTCCAAGCCAGGCTTCAACAATACATGAACCGTGAACTTCCAGATGTTCAAACTGGTTTTAGAAAAGGCAGAGGAACCAGAGATCAAATCGACAACATCTGCTGGATCATCGAAAAAGCAAGAGAGTTCCAGAAAAACATCTACTTCTGCTGTATTGACTATGCCAAAGCCTTTGACTGTGTGGATCACAATAAACTGTGGAAAATTCTGAAAGAGATGGGAATACCAGACCACCTGACCTGCCTCTTGAGAAACCTATATACAGGTCAGGAAGCAACAGTTAGAACTGGATATGGAACAACAGTCTGGTTCCAAATAGGAAAAGGGGTATGTCAAGGCTGTATATTGTCACCCTGCTTATTTAACTTATATACAGAGTACATCATGAGAAACACTGGGCTGGAAGAAGCACAAGCTGGAATCAAGATTGCCGGGAGAAATATCAACAACCTCAGATATGCAGATGACACCACCCTTATGGCAGAAAGCGAAGAAGAACTAAAGAGCCTCTTGATGAAAGTGAAAGTGGAGAGTGAAAAAGTTGGCTTAAAGCTCAACATTCAGAAAACGAAGATCATGGCATCCAGTCCCATCCCTTCATGGCAAATAGATGTGGAAACAATGGCAGACTTTATTTTTTGGGGCTCCAAAATCACTGCAGATGGCGACTGCAGCCATGAAATTTAAAGACACTTGCTCCTTGGAAGAAAAGTTATGACCAGCCTGATAACATATTAAAAAGCAGAGACATTACCTTGCCAACAAAGGTTCTTCTAGTCAAGGCTATGGTTTTTCCAATAGTCATATATGAATGTGAGAGTTGGACTGTAAAGAAAGCTGAGCACCAAAGAATCGATGCATTTGAACTGTGGTGTTGGAGCAGACTCTTAAGAGTCCCATGGACTGCAAGGAGGGCCAACCAGTCCATCCTAAAGGAAATCAGTCCTGAATGTTCATTGGAAGGACTGATGTTGAAATTGAAACTCCAGAACTTTGGCCACCTGATGTGAAGAACTGATTCATTTTAAAAGACCCTGATCCTGGGAAAGAATGAACGTGAGTGGAGAAGGCGATGACAAAAGATGAAATGGTTGGATGGCATCACGAACTCAATGCACATGAATTTGAGTGTTCTCTGGGAGTTGGTGATGGACAATGAGGCCTGGTGTGCTGCAGTCCATGGGGTCTCAAAGAGTTGGACACAACTGAGCGACTGAAATGAACTCAACTTCAGGATCTCAAATCCCCACTTCTAATCACCATCCTTAGCAGAATTTCAACTCTGGTTCCTCAGCCCTTGAGCAGCAAGGGCTAGAAGCCAAGAAGCCATGTCAATACTCAGAGTTGTGTGCCATGATTTTTCATTGTGGTGATAAAATCACTCCCCTTGTTGTTCAGAGTTTTAAACTGAAAGATAAGAATTTCAAATAGTAAAGACAAGCCGGGGAGCCTGAGACCTCTTTTACTGGAAGATAATCTGCTTGCAAAATATCATGGTCCTTCATTTCTACCTGATGTTGAGATAATATCGTCTGGCCCTCACCAAAAATACTGTCTCAACACAAGAGAATCAGTAAGTCTTAAACCTCTGTCCTCTGATTGTTCTAGTGTTCCTGTGTTTCCTTCACAGGTTATACCTGTGAGGATGGAAATGAAAAAAGCAGGATGGGCAGAAGAATAAGTCCCCATGATCTGCAGCAGTGACCTCTCAAGCTGAGAAGGTCCTTCATATTTGTCCCAAATTGAGACAAGGGAAGCATTCTTTATAACTTCACATTGACCAATGCATGCCATGAGAAGACATCGTGACCCATCTTGGATGAAGTAGCAAGGGCTGAGAGCTAAGGCCGAGTCCTGGGAAGGAGTTCAGTTGAGAACTCTTTGTTTCCAAAGTATAGCAACTGGGGAATGCATGAGTCAGTCCCAAATGTGGGGGTCTGGGGAGTATACCACTTTAACTTTATGGTGTCTAATTTAATCTTAACAAGAAGCCCATAAATTAGACATTATTCTTATTCACATGTTGCCAATGAGGAAATTAAGGGACATAAATATTAATTAAGAGTTAATAGATGTGGTAATAGTGTTTTTTAATATTTTTTTCAGGAGCCCTTGACATTCCTAAAAATTATTGAGGACCTGAAAGAGCCTTTGTTTTTGTGGGTCTTATCAGTTAATATTTACCATACTAGTAATTGAAATGGACATTTGAAAATATTGTCATTTTCAGATAATATTAATGTGCTGCTTTTATATTAAAGAAAACAGTTGTATGGGAAATAACTGCATTACCCAGACAAAAAATATTTAGGAAACACAGTGGTGTGGCTTTACATTTTTGCAAATCTGTTTGTTATGTGACTTAATAGAGGACAGCTGGGTTCTCATGTTTATTTCTGCATTCAATCTATTGTGATATGTGGTTTTGTAGGAATATTAGGCCTCACACAAATATGTAGCTGGAAAAGGGTAGTTCCTTACTAAAGTTTGGTTGGATGTGGAATCTGAAACCATTTAAGTGAACTTCTTTTTTACTCTGAAATAAATGATGTCGCCAATATTCATATTATACTCTTGTGAAGGCCATCTCCTTTCATTGTTTCATTCAAACATGTCACACTCAGTTCTAGTTCTGGGACTTGATGCATCTTGTTATTCTTCTCTATTAATATCTCATGCCTTCTTCACTTACCACTTTCTAGTTATTACTAAATGTCTAATTCAGATTCCCTTGTGAAACCCTCTTTTAATATTTTAATATTCTGGACTTTTCTGATTTAAACCTCTGTTTTGATTTTCTGTAACTCTGTTATTGAAAGTTTACATGATAACTTCCATTCTTTTGTGTCTGTAATATGGTATGGTAATATGGTATGGTAATAATATTCACATTTTTTACAAATGAGGAAACTGCAGCAGAGAAACAGTAAGTAATACTTAGTAACTTACCCAAAGTCATAAAATTAGGCATAGGTCCAGAAAAATCAGACTCTACAGTCTATCCTTTTAATCCATACTTTAAAGGAAGAGGAAGTGAATGCTCTTGGTTTAGAGATTGAATTGTTTGTAGTTTTCTACAAAATTTCTACAGAATTGTTTGTGTTTTCTACCTGACACTATGAGCTTTAAAAAGCACTGACTATTCATTGAGACTATGTATCTAGACTAGCTGATTAACCATTAGTTGGTATTCTTCAGGTATCTCAAATATTAAAGCTGTTTTAAATTTACTCTCAATAGGATACTCTTCTCATGATAATCCATTAGAAGGAACTTGTCCTTTAAGTTTTAGCAACTAGCTGTGCCATCTTGTGTGTATATGTGTGTTCAGTTGCTCAGTTTTACTTTGTAATTATCATCTTACAGACTTCTATAGAACTTTGTCCCTTTTCCTCAGTACCTTTCCTTTGTCCCTTTGTCCCTATTCCAGCTTGTGATTACATATTTGTTAGTGTTGTAAGTTGATTAATATAATTCTTCCAACAGTAGACTGTAGACTTCATGATAATAGTAGTAGTTTCGTTTGATGATCATCATTGTGGTCTTAGCAAGAACATAGTGCCTGACAATTATTGGATGTGCAATAAACACTTATTGATTGAATAACATAATGTTAATACAACTCTGTTTTTCTTTATGAAATCAGGAAATTATATTATCTCAATGTATTGTAATATTTCATTTTTAAACGTGGTTTACTTTTATTTAAATTTTTTTTTACCTTTTTCCTTCCAGTTTTATTGAGAGATAATTGATAGAGCTATTGCTACAAACTATTTTTTACAAAATTTTCAGCTTTAACTCTCGTTTATGATGCACTTAACTATCTCTTTTGTTGCAAGTTTTTACAGCAAAACTTGTGCTTGTGCTTCTCTAGATATAAAATTGATTGCATTTTCATAATGAATTATCTGTGTATTTACATAGTCTACAATATGGTTTGGGAAAAAATAATTCTCTTTTTAATAGAAATCCAGATTAGCAAATCTTATTACATACCCTCCTTACACGTGCCTGCATTGCCTATGAGAACTTTCATTCCCAAATTCTTTTGCTTATTTTGTCACCACGTTCAGAATCTGATCAGTTTGCACCCTCCACACTACTACTATATTTCTGGCCCACCTACTTGACTGGATTATTGCAACAGCCTCCCAACTTTCTCCCTACTTCTGTTTATGTTCACTTACAGTCTGTTGTCTTCATGGCCACTGGAATGATCCTTTAATATCTAAATTAAATTGTGTTATGTTCATTTTCTAGCATTTTCCAGTGGTTTCCCACTCCTGAAAGGAAAAGCAAAAGACTCACAATGACCAAAATTTCCCTAATGATCCTATTCCTTGACTTCAGTGTAGAATTATCTTCTTTTATTCTATCTCTGGCTTACTTCATTAGCCAATCCATCCTTCCTGATTTGTCTCCGACCTTGTTAAGCAATTACTCATCTCAGTCTTCTTACACTTGTAGTTCCAGATGCCTGGGACACTTTTTCTCCAGATTTTTTCATGTCATCCTCCCTAATATCCTTTGATTTTCTGCTCAAATAAAAACATTTATTATTGGGTCATCTCTGAGCATTCCGGATAGAACGTTTTCCTTATGCCTCTGTATGCCTTTTATGTTACTTTGTTTATTTTTTATTCATGTCTGTTATCACCATTTTACATATTATGTGTTCTTTTACTTGTTTGTTTCTGGCCTGACCTCATACAGAAATAAAAGATGTTTCAGGGCATAGACTATTTATTTATTTGTAATGAAACATTCCCCAGGCCTGGAACAGATTCTTAAACAAAGAAGGCATGAAATATGTATTAAATGAATAGAACAAAGAAGAAACAAAGAATTGAGATTAAGATTTACCAATTCACGCTAACATTTTGTTATTTTATACTTTCTCCTCAGTGACAAAAAAATCTCTTGACTACCATTTCCTCTCCAACATTTCAGGTGGTTTCATGTCACTAAAACTTGCTACAACAGACATTTTCTAAATAACTGAATTACATATTAATTTTTCTCTTTGCTATCCAAAAGAGAATTACTCTCTGTGGTACAAGAACTTTTTTATATGAAAATATATATCCTAATGGATGATTGTAAGGCTCCAACTGTATCTGTTTATCCTGAAACATTGATTTACATTTGTTTTTGAGTCCTCAAAACCAGGGAATCTTGTCTCTTTTGTTCTTTCCTAATAAATTTTCTGTGTAATGAAAGAGACTTATGTTTTTTAAAAAAAAGCCCCTAGAGAAAACTGCACTATTACTCAAATTGTTTCTGTCAAAATGAATTTCATTTGTGACTTGTGGTAGCTTAAAACATTAACAAATCAGACATTTTGTCATAGTTTATGGATTCAGAAAAATATACAGTTACAGCAGTTATAAAGCAATGAAAAGATGTTGAATCAGCTCTGGTGCATATTGCATAATTTGTAATTTTGGACTCTCAGTAATTCAGTTAATTTAACCTGCCAACTTTCCTGTGCTTTATGACCTGGCAATTTCAAACAATTTAATAGGTTTCCCCTTTTTTATTTCTAACTATTCCTGTAAGATTCATGGAAGCTTTAGAAATACTAATATCATTCAGAATATGCTTTCCATTAATTTGAAATTTCATTGTTAATTGTAGTTACTGAAAATACAGGCTGGTGACATTTTTTAAACTGAACATTCAAATCATCTTGGAATTAGGTGCCAAGCTGGAACATTGAATACCTAACCAGATTATTGAATGTGTTTAATAACAATACAGTTTTGAACAAATCTGTAATATATTTTAATACACATTTTAGCATATGACTTGAAAAATGTTTGAGACTTGGATATTAGTAATGGGTTTTCATTGTAAAGACAGTTACGTATGATGTAGGAGAACTGTGCATATTTCCAAATAGAAAATGATTTTGAGACCTATTGCTGTCATTATAGGAATAATAATTTTACACCTTTTCTGAAAATCACTGTGTTTAAAAGATAGCTGAAATACCTATTTTCTCACATATAAATATTTAACATAACATTTTTACCCCTGCATTTTGAAGTGAAATCAGTGAAACTTTTAATATTATTTGATAAAATATTTAGCCATATGATCTTATAAAGTTTTCATTAACTTCTTCCTGGATTAAAAATATCACTTGTTTGTATTTTTCTTTAAAGTTAACTGGATAAGATTTAGAAAATATTTAAAGCAGATTATGATACCTAATGGGTAAAATAGCAAGTTAATTTCCCACTTTCTGGCATTTATGAATCCACAAGAAGAAATTTCTAGTATAATATTATTTTGATAAAATCTATAAGGACTAAAAATTAATTTTTACATTATCCCCAGGGGTCTTAAGTCTTATACTTGCTATTATAATTGTTTTTTTCTGGTTCAGATAAGTCAAATAAGATCAAATAAGATAGCCAATCTTCTACAATATTAATTTTGACAATTTGTTTATATTTATACTGCATTGTGTTTTATGTTCAATGAATAAAGAAGCTTAACCTGGTAGCATGACTATTAGGCTGTTTAGACACAGATTTCAGTTTCTTTTTTCCTAGGCTGAACCTGACTTATTATTGTACCAAATAGAGTTAACAAATGGTCTTTTCTTTGGGGATAATATAGTTGACCAGAATTAGCTAAATTTTGGATATTAAATGAGTGAGAAATAACAGATTTAAAAGAAACTTAAAGTAAATTGGAGTGTATTTTATTATGGAATACTTATGAACATAAATGAAGTAATAAAACTTCTATACCAATTAATATATGTAATTTTAAAACCTAAGGATTTGGTAGAATAATAATTAGCTGGCACTCATCTGTTCTTCTCAGGTTCATCTCCTCTTGAAGTACTAAAAATCTGATTCATCTTTAGTTCCAGAAGGATTAATTGGACACCCTCTAGCAAAATATGAAAGCAAATGTCTTCTTTTGGCAAAACCAATACAATACTGTAAAGTTTAAAAAAAAAAAAAATAAATGCAGGCATGTATAGGTCCTGAATTTTATATGAGAGGTGAAAGGGGGAGATATACAAAGGAAATGTGTCTATTTTCTAGTTTCTTTAGACCAAGAAAGATAAATTTGAGCTGGAAATGTGTGAGAACAATTTAAGTGATCTGGGAATCTGTAGGGTGTCCCTGGTGGCTCAGTGGTAAAGAATCTGCCTTCAGCGCAGGAGACCTGGTTTTGATCCCTTGGTCGGGAAGTTCCCTTATAGAAGAGAATGGCTACCCACTTCAGAATTCTTGCCTGGAGAATTCTAGTACTTTTGTGGAAACAGAATGGGTTGATACCATGATCTAAATGAGGCCACCACAATTGTTCTGTTTTTATCATCACCTGACTAGTAATTTCACATTCTCTCATCATCTTGCTCTCCATACCATAAGTCTCTCAAACTTTGACTATAGTCACCTGATCCCACCTGCCATTTTTAGAAGGAAATCTTGCCTACCTTTCTTTCAACAGAGAAATTGGAGATTATGGGAGTTGAACTCAGTGTGCCATCCTGCTTTTTATATATAAATCTGTATATAGTTGCAGTCAACATCATTTCTTTCTTCCCAGTCTTGAAAAAAGTTTGTCAAGAATCTTATTTCTAACTAAAGAAACATAGCACTGAATATCCCTCTGCTGCCCTACTTCTCATTTTCCCTTCACAATCAATTACCCCGAAATCTTTCACTTTCTTAGCACCTAGTAAGTTTTCAGTGGATTCCAGAACTTTGCAGAAACTTCTCCCGCTAATGATGCCTTAGTTGTCTAATTGTCACCATTGGCGGACTGTATCACCTTTCTCCTCTCTGCAATATGGTTGGTTCAGTCGTTCAGTCATGTCCGACTCTTTGCAAACCCATGGACTGTAGCACGCCAGGCTTCCTTGTCCATTACCAACTCCTGGAGCTTGCTCAGACTCATGTCCATAGAGTCGGTGATGCCATCCAAGCATTTCATCCTCTGTCATCCCCTTCTCCTCCTGCCTTCAATCTTTCCCAGCATCAGGGTCTTTTCCAATTACTCAGTTCTTCGCATCAGGTGGCCAAAGAATTGGAGTTTCAGCATGGGCATCAGCCCTTCCTATGAATATTCAGGACTGATTTCCTTTAGGATTGACTGGTTTATAATATAATATTGTTGATTATTTCCTTATTCTTAAAGCACATTTTTTTTTTTTCTTCCAGACCATTTATTCTTTTTTCTTTTCTTATTCTCTTGCTTGTTTATTTTCAATTTCTTTTGCTAATGCCTTTTTCTTAAGTATATATATTCCCAAATTGTTTGTTTTGGGGATTTATTTACTTTTCCAATGCATTTTCTCTGAATTATTTATTCCACCTAACACTTAGTTGATGACAATAAATCTTTATTTTCAGATAAACCTCTTTAACTGGATGACCCAGAGGCATTTCATCTTTGATATGTTCAAAACTGATCATCCTCATTATTGTACAAACTTTTTGTTATCTTATGTATTTTTAAATTGTATATAAGGTAATATGAATTTTATTTGAACTTTTAAAAACTCATTTTCCTTTAATTAACTGAATCTTATTTTGTAGTGATCAAAGATTTGTAGACATAATAAAATATTTAAACTTCAAAATGTCATATTTCTTCCCTTTTAAAAAAAATTATTTTAATTGGTATGTCCTACATTCTTAAGACCCTTATTAGCTCACTTATCAAAGTCATTTCCCATAACTTTTAAATATCAAATTTTATTAATACAGCTTCTCATTAGAACTTCAAACTGTCACCTTTCCATTCTTACTGTCATTGCATGGATTCAAGTAAATCAAAGAATAATAACTACCTGGATGGGTCTGACTCTTTGTGACCCCATGGACTGTATAGCCTGCCAGGCTCCTCTGTCCTTGGGATTCTCCAGGCAAGAATACTGGAGTGGGTTGCCATGCCTCGTCCAGGGGATCTTCCCAACCAAGGGATCAAACCCAGGTTTCTCACATTGCAGGCAGATTCTTTACTGACAGCCACCAGGGAAGCCCTGTGACTACCTATTATTTGCCATACGTATTTCTGCTTTATTGACTATGCCAAAGCCTTTGACTGTGTAGATCACAATAAACTGTGGAAAATTCTGAAAGAGATGGGAATACCAGACCACCTGACCTGCCTCTTGAGAAACCTGTATGCAGGTCAGGAAGCAACAGTTAGAACTGGACATGGAACAACAGACTGGTTCTAAATAGGAAAAGGAGTACGTCAAGGCTGTATATTGTCACCCTGCTTATTTAACTTATATGCAGAGTACATCATGAGAAATGCTGGTCTGGAATAAGCACTAGCTGGAATCAAGATTGCCGGGAGAAATATCAATAACCTCAGATATGCAGATGATACCACCCTTATAGCAGAAAGCGAAGAGGAACTAAAAAGCCCCTTGATGAAAGTGAAAGTGGAGAGTGAAAAAGTTGGCTTAAAGCTCAGTATTCAGAAAACGAAGATCATGGCATCTGGTCCCATCCCTTCATGGCAAATAGATGTGGAAACTATGGCAGACTTTATTTTTGGAGGCTCCAAAATCACTGCAGATAGTGATTGCAGCCATGAATTTAAAAGACGCTTACTCCTTGGAAGGAAAGTTATGACCAACCTAGATAGCATATTGAAATGCAGAGACATTATTTTGCCAACAAAGGTCCGTCTAGTCAAGGCTATGGTTTTTCCTGTGGTCGTGTATGGATGTGAGAGTTGGACTGTGAAGAAAGCTGAGTGCCGAAGAATGATGCTTTTGAACTGTGGTGTTGGAGAAGACTCTTGAGAGTCCCTTGGAGTGCAAGGAGATCCAGCCAGTCCATTCTGAAGGAGATCAGCCCTGGGCTTTCTTTGGAAGGAATGATGCTAAAGCTGAAACTCCAATACTTTGGCCACCTCATGCAAAGAGTTGACTCATTGGAAAAGACTCTGATGCTGGGAGGGATTGGGGGCAGGAGGAGGAGGGAACGACAGAGGATGAGATGGCTGGATGGCGTCATCGACTCAATGGACATGAGTTTGGGTAAACTCCGGGAGTTGGTGATGGACAGGAAGGCCTGGCATGCTGCGATTCATGGGGTCGCAAAGAGTCAGACACGACTGAGTGGCTGAACTGAACTGAACTGATACTAGCTTTTGAGTGTTACACTCCTGTGTCTGACTCTTAACAACCCTATGGACTATAGCCCTCCAGGCTTCTCTGTCCATGGAGTTCTCCAGGTGAGAATATTGGATGGTAGCCATTTGCTTATTCCAGGGAATCTTCCAGACCTCAGGATTGAACCTAGATCTCCTATATTGCATGAAGATTCTTTACTGTCTGAGCCACTAGGGAAGCACATTAGCCTTCAAACTGGACTCAGTGTTTTAGTTTTGATCTGCTATATTTTCACAGTATTGTCATATATATGAAAATCATGCCCGGCTGATTTAGTTGAATCTCAATTAATTTCATTTTGCCTTGCATTCAGTTACCTTCTGTCTAAAATATTCTTTCCATAAAATACAATTTGTCTATCTCATATCATATTTCAAAATTTAACTCATGAGTCTTCTCCTAAAGTACTGTGTTCTGTACATGTTCCTTTTATAGTTCCTATGCTTAGTTGCATTCATTTGTATAATGTTCATCATATTTTACCGGATTCTCAGTGCAGCATAAATATAGACACTGTTTCATTTATTAATCTGCCCTATGCCAACTATAATAACTTGTGCTTAATACACATTCAGTAAACATTTGAATGAATGCATATATGAACATTTTCAAAGATATAACCAAATAAGAAATGAGATAACTTCAAAAGAGAATTGATATGCTGGTTTATTTTTGCAGACTTTATTTTCAATGAAATCACTTTCTCAGGCATATGAAATTTTCAATATTTATAAATTCGGTTTTCTTATAATATTTATTTGACAAACTGCAGTCAGCCTGTGATTCCCACCTCTAGTAGATTTTTTTTTTTGCCAAAATGCAAAGACAAAAAAAAGAAGAAAAAACAAACACATTCTTTCCAATCATGCAAAGTATTCAGCATTTTCAAATGGTTTATTGTCAGAACCAATTATGGTTTAACCAATGATAATTACATTTTAAAGATTGTGTTTGTATACAAGCTGACATTTAAGAACTGTTAACAGGAATGTATGTGTGGAAGAACTGCAGAGGTTGAAGTCATTGACTGCTATGTTACTGACAGAGTGTTTGAATGGAAGAAAGAGATCATGTCATCTCTTAAACTGTATGGGTGCTATAGGTGATTTTTGCAGTTTTAATGTTTTGGAATTAAAAAATTTTTAAGGAAACACTCCTATCAGTTTATTCTTGTGAAAGCTAAGCAAAAAATAACTTAAAAGAAAAATTTGGATGCTGATGCTAATCCTTCCTAATGTGATACTTTATAATACAAATTTAAGGTTCTGGTTTAGTTATTCTTAGGATGAGGAGATGAGAGATTTTTGTGTCTGTTTGAAAATATGCAGTTTGAAATTCTTAAATATTATAAAGTTTTTTAAGTACAGAAGATACAATTAATTCTGCTTGGGAGATATTAATTCATGTAATAAAGGAACCAAATACATAATCAGAATAATTACATAACTTATGCTAGAGGCACTGAGAGTCCAACCATGACCATGAACCATGACCCTTATTTTTAAACCCACTATGCATTATTTCTGTCTAGGATAAATTTAAAATAGTTTCCTATTATAGGGTCTCCATATTTCTCTGATTATTTTCCAAACCATATTTCAGAAAATACGGATTTTATCATATCATATTCCTGATTCAACCATTTCAGAAATTAACTATCATTTTTGAAATAACATGAATTTTTTTTTTTTTCTTCTTGGCTATGATGATCTGGTACTACCTGTCTTTGCTGTGTCATTCCATACTATTTTCATCTTTTCTTCCTGATGTATAACTAGTCTTTCATTAATTTCTTTGACTGTCCTAATTTCTTCTGCAGTAGGACCTTTGCACATTCCTTTTTTTTCATTCAAATGCTCCTGAATGAAGCTCCAAATGAAAGACACTACTTAGACCAATGGTGATAGAATGTTACATAAAGAATCCATTGCAACGTTTATGCTATACCTTAATAAGAAATTTTACGCATAAATACAAATAAAATGTTATCACTAAAGTACATTGAAAACTATATAAATAATCCTAAACTTTATATTTTATAGAGTTTAATCATTTATATACTTCTTATTACCATGTAGATGTCTCACAAAGATAAAATTGTGAATACTCATTTGTTTTGAGGTATTTTATATACTTATGTAGCATATTAATAATACTTAGGTTAAGTGTCAGTGAAAGCTTAGATTATATTCAACATAACTCCAGTTAATATCAAGATTTAATTTGAATACTAAATCTGAAAGCTTTTTCACTTTGAATTCTTGCCATTATCAGTTAATGTTTCATTTCTCATTTGTCGAATTTGAAAAGAGATTTGAAGTACCTGGCAAAATTTTATTTGAAAACATCAATATGGTTATGGTTTAGTGGTATTCAAAAATATGGGTGTGTATATCTATATCGTATACCTCAGAAATAATATACTATGATGCTTATGTGTATGTAAGTACAAGTTGTATCAGAAAACATTTTCCTCTGACCTGATAATGAAAGTACAAAGAACCGTTGCAGTTTTCATGTTTATTAGTTGAGACATGTATCTTATTAAAGTAATAATGTAAATGAGAAGCAAGTCTGAAAAAAAATATATAAATCCTTCCCGAATAACCTTTAATTCAGACTGTAGCAGACAATGTAATTACTTTAAAAAGGAGAAACTAAAAATTCTGTCTTGTAAGGTAGTTAAGATTTATAGGTATGTTTGTATCCCTTAAAAAAAGGTGAATATCAAGGTGTTTCATTCTCCAGTTATTTGAAAGGATATTTTTTTCTTCCCAGATTACTATGAGTTTGATGTTTTTGAAAAATCTTCATTTTAAGTTAAAGGGAAGATTTTTCTGTTTGCTTAGTTTTTCTACCCATCATTAAATAATTATGGAAGGATTAGAAAGGCTAATTGGAATAAGCAAAAGCATTAATATTAGTGTACATTTGTGTAGGATTTTTTTCTTGTTTATCAGGCTGCAAACTTATGAGAAGCCAATTTCACTTCAGGAGACTGAAAACTATAAAATTTTTAAAATATTCAGTGATAAATATTAGGATATTTTAAAAAATCTTCTTGGGTAGATTAGAGTGAGAATTTGGGACATTAAGATTATTGCATTAGGTTTCTAGCTGATCCCTTTGTTTAAGGTCTTTTTTCCCCATAAACTATTATGCATTTATCACTAATAGATGAGTCTTTCTAAAGCACTGTTTTTATCAAAACACTCAACTACATTTTTTCTATTTAGAATATGACTTTATAAATATTTTTACGTCTCTCTCTTTTTCCTGTTAATTTCTGAGTTCATAGAAATCAGAAACCCATTTCATTAATCTACATGACCAATACTATATCTGAAGTTTTTAGTAAATATAAAGTTGTCAGTTTCTAAACAGAAGTTCCATTTTAATAAAATAATGGTTTTCCTCTAACATAAAATAGAGGACAATCTGTGAGGAATTCCCTCTATGTGCCTAAGAATCAGAAAGGTAGACTACATGAATCGAAGATTAGAGAAGGTAAAATTTAAATTATGAAATTTGAAGGCAGAGGGAGAAGGGGACAACAGAGAATGAGATGGTTGGATGGCATCATTGACTCAATGGACATGAGTTTGAGTAAGCTCCGGGAATTGGTGATGGACAGGAAGCCTGGCATCCTGCATGGGGTTACAGAGAGTTGGACATGACTGAGCGACTGAACTGAACTGAAATTATGAAAAAGAATTGACTTTCAGCTTTGAAAGTGAAAGTGTAAGTCACTCAGTCGTGTCCGACTCTTTGCGACTTTATGAACTACACAGTCCATGGAATTCTCCAGTCCAGAATTCTGGAGTGGGTAGCCTTTCCCTTCTCCAAGGGATCTTCCCAACCCAGGGATCGAACCCAGGTCTCCCACATTGCAGGTGGGTTCTTTACCAGCTTTAGATTATCATTTATCTAGTAGGCATAAAAGTTTTTCTTTTAAATCACATATTATGTGTCTTTTCATGTATTTATTCAATGGATATTAATATATGCAAAGACTAAGGTAGATATTTAGCATCATAAATGTAAAATATAAGAAATATACTTTTTGGATTTCTAGTCATATAGTCTTAGCAGTCAAGATATATAAATAATGAAATATTTAAGTAGTTATAAAAACGTGTGTAATTGCTTAAGAAATAGAAGTAAACTATCGCATATGATTCTAGAGTTCATCTTCCCAGATTGTTTCTTGGTGCTGATCTCAAAAGGTACTGAAATTCCTTTCATTTCTCAGCATGCCATCCTCTTATTTATATATGGCCATTATCTCTTGCATGCTTTTTCTTCTATAATGCTTCCTTTAAAATTGTTTATCTTGACTATCAGGTAATCTGATTTTCTTCTTTTCAAACCATTTCTCTATACTTTCTGAAAAACTCTTGCTATGACACACTGTGTGAACCTCTAATATAGTTAGCTCT
>NW_011495025.1:3917698-3924204 GCF_000754665.1 Bison bison bison | reverse complement strand
TATTAATTGTAACAATGTTTGTAGCTATAACAATAACTGATGTTCATTGAGCTTTCACTGTGTTCTAGTCCTATGCACAGAGCTGTTCAAGCATTGTCATGTATAATCATAAAAACTATTGTGAGGCACATCCTTTGTTTGCATGAGGCAAATGAGCTTTATTGAGGTTAAGTAACGTGTTCAAGTTCACATAGATGGTAAGGATTAAAAACTATAAACTGTCTTAATCCAAAACCCATAATCATAAATGCTATACTACATTATCTCCAAAGATAGCACAAACAACAAACAGTTCTGCTTCCTTTTTTTGTTTTTAATGAAAATTCTTCTTGGATTTTTTTTTTTTTTTAACTGTTTGTGTGTGTGTGTGTGTTTTATTTTGGCCATGTCACACAGATTGCATAACCTTAGTTCCCTGACCAAGGACTGAACTCGTGCACTTGTCAGTGAAAGCAAAGTGTCCTGTCCATTGTACTGCCAGGGAATTCCCAAGAGCCTGATTTCTTATTGTACATTTAACCTCCCAGAGATAGAGACTATGCCATTTCAAGTTTTAAAAGTGCTTCATTCAGGGTCTATGACATAGTAGATATTCAGTTAGTACTGATTTTGAACGTTAGTACATACAAATAATAAATGGTAGAGGGATCACTGCAGAGTGGAGGAACTAAAGAAGGTCTTCAGAGAAGATTAGAGTAAACTGCACCAAAATACATCCATGAATCTAACAGAGGCTAGCCCTGTAGGTTATGTGGGAGGGTAACAAGAGAATGATGGGAAAAATCTTAGAATTCTGGCAATACTCAAGGAAAAATTGAAAGGTTTATTACCATGAGAAACAAAGAAATATATAATATACATTACACACACACATATATACATAATATATAATAATATAACCTTGTTCATGACTTATTTAACTTTGTTCTGAATATATGGGCCAATGTAATTCAAAAAGGTAAAGAAATGTTTGAAAGGGAGAAGTAATATTATCATTATTTACCAAAGAAATAATTGTTTACCTGTAAAACTGAAGGCAATTATTTGAAAACACCAAGAATTCAATGAATATGGTAATTTAAATATTAATATACAGAAATAATTCAATTGCCTTTTTTTACATTCCAATAAATACTATTTAGAACATATAATGGAAGTAAATACTTCATTTAAGATAGGACCAAAAATAAAAGAATACCTAAAATATACGTGAAATATATAAGATAATTAAAAAGAAAATTTGATTATTTATGATACACTGAATACATTTTGAAGAAATGGAATAATAGACCATAATCCTGAATAAGAGAATCGAGTTTCATAAAGATGTTAAATTTCTCCAAGTTAATCTTAAATTGATTTCATTGCAATAATATTAATGATTTTTTAAAAAGAATTTTAACAAGTGGTTTGTAGTACTTAGAAAATAAACAGATAAGAGAAGACAGGAAACTTTGGAAAAAAAGAGTAATAAGGTACTAATCCTATCAGATATTAAAACATGTAAAACTACAGTAACTAAAGGGATGCTGTTCTAACAAATATTGAAGTATATTGTAAAGCTACAGAAATTAAGATTTGGTAGTGGTGCATGTACAGTCAATAAGATGAATAAAAAAATAAAAAGTAGCAGATCATAATATGTATAAAAATTCAATATGTAATAAAGATATTATTTGTATTCAGTGGGCAAAGATAAATTATCTAGTAAATAGTTTTGGATGTCTTTAATCATCTAAAAAGAATAAAATGCATCTCTTCTGTCATGTTTTATACCAAATTTCATTCCACAGAGAGAGGAAAACATGAAACCATAAAAGAGCTGTAATAAAACATGAAATTTCTAAAAAAAACTCCAGATGGAAAAGATATTTCTAATTATATCACATACTTGAAGAAATAAGGTATAATAAATATTAAAACATGCAAATTGAAGAGATCTCCATTGTAGTATTAACATTAGCAAAGAAACTTCTGGAAAATACTAATCAAACTAGGCAAAAATAAAACAAGTTTTTGAGTGTGTATGTTTAACTACTGTCTGTAAGAAAAAAAGAGAGAAAAAATGTATTACTGGATGAAAAAGAAAGAAATAGTGGTTGCTGACTCTAGAGAAAAAAATCGATTTCTCTGGGGCTAGAGTAGTAATGAAATATATTTTTCTTTCTATATCTGTATCTATCTATCTATCTATATATGTATATCCTTTTGCATATTCTAAGTTTGGTGCTATGGCTATATATTTTATATTTGCATAAGAAATTATGCATACAAACTACTTAGTTGAAATACATAAAGCTGTTAGTGTGTATCTTGTGACAAATCTGTAGATGGAAATGAAACCATTTGGTTTTCATTTATACTTTCTGCTTTTTTGTGTTTTTCAATGTAAAATTCCTATTTATTTTTAAATAAGTTTAAAAATAAGAGTTTATGAATAGTGCTGCTGCTGCTAAGTCGCTTCAGTCGTGTCTGACTCTGTGCGACCCCATAGATGGCATATTACTAAATTTAGTTTCTCATTAAAGATACGAATATAATGACAGGCAGCACAATTTAGTGAAAAGTATATTGAATCATTTTCTTCATCTGTAAAATGGGGTAATAATGTATGCCTTGAGAATTAAAGAAAAAAGTGTTAAAGCACTTAGTAAAGTACAAATTTTGTCTGTCTTTAATCATGTTGGAGAAGACTTTTGAGAGTCCTATGGACTGCAAGGAGATCCAACCAGTTAATCCTAAAGGAAATCAGTCCTGAGTATTTATTGGAGGGACTGATGCTGAAGCTGAAACTCCAATGCTTTGGCCACATGATGTGAAGAACTGTCTCATTGGAAAAGACCCTGATGCTGGGAAAGATTGAAGGTGGGAGGAGAAGGGAATGACAGAGGATGAGATGGTTGGATGGTATCGCTGACGCGATGGACATGAGTTTCAGTAGACTCTGGGAGTTGGTGATGGACAGGGAAGCCTGGTGTGCTGCAGTCCATGGGGTCACAAAGAGTTGGACACGACTGAGCAACTGAACTGAACTGAATCATGTTTAATTTCTATGTAGCTTACCACTCCTGCAGAGCCATTTTTGATACTTAACTAACACCATCTGTGATTGCTTAACAGTAACTGGTAGTCTCCAATATGCAGACCTATTCTAGGAACTGATGAAATATTAACTGTCATCAGACATCCTGGGAAGTGATACCAGCAGAGGGTGTTGTGAAAGTAAAGAGAAGGAACATAGAAGATGCCTAATTTAGCCATGGGGCATCAGGAGACACTTCACTGAGGAGTGGAAAGCTTAAGCTCTATCTTAAAACTGGAGTATAACTTAAAGAAAAGAAGGAATGGGATTTGTACAAATTTGAGATGTCAAGTAGCAGAGCATATAGTTGAAGTGAAACAGACATAAAGAAATTGAGATTTGAGAATAAAAAATCATAGGACCACAAACTATATCTCATGCTAAAGATAATTGAGTTTTAATTTGAAAGACATTTAAAAAATAACTACATTGTCAGATTTTAATATTCACAGGCACTTAGAGAAACATTCAGTTTAGACAAAATGGAGTGGACCCCCTTTTTTTTTCTGCTCCTCCCTTGTAAGCAAAACTGTGATCTCTGGAAATAATGCACAAAGTAAGAAGAGGAAAATTCTTAAAGGTGGTAAGAAGGAGAAAAATTGGTTTGATATCCTAGAACTGGAGGAATGGCACAGAGAAGTGGCACTTTATTGTACATTCTCTCACCCAACAGCAAGAAGTTATTCAGAACCGAATTTTCCTTGCCCCCAACCTACAAGCAGAAAGCAACTCCTATAGATGTGTGCTTCCTTTGGATTGAAGAAAGGTCCCTAGGAGAACGCATGGCATGCTCTGGACCACTGCAGGGGAAGTGCTTTCCTTCCTCACAGCATCTGAGACTTTCCTCACCAATGCATGGATACAAAGTGGCTGGGTGGCACCCATCAGAGGGATTCCACCGTATCACCTAACCTAGCCTTGCTGCTGCTATGTCACTTCAGTCATGTCTGACTCTGTGCGACCCCATAGCCGTCAGCCCACCAGGCTCCCCCGTCCCTGGGATTCTCCAGGCAAGAACACTGGAGTGGGTTGCCATTTCCTTCTCCAATGCATGAGAGTGAAAAGTGAAAGTGAGGTTGCTTAGTCGTGTCAGACTCTTAGGGACCCCATGGACTGCAGCCTACCAGGCTCCTCCATCCATGGGATTTTCCAGGCAAGAGTACTGGAGTGGGGTGCCTTAGTACCCTCTTAATCCTTGCAGGCTTGAGACTCCCTTACCCCATAAGGAAATACCGTGTCACAGGCAAGAGAGAATCTATCAAAACGTTCTTTTGATCCTGTGACTTTGCCCCCACCCAGACACGTCATGAATGCCTAATGGAACCTCTACCAGAGATCCTACCACAACCAACACACATCCAGAGAAGTACTTTCTTTCTTAAACTGGTAGGGAGATTCAGTCCAGCAGGCATTTCGCTGAGAAAGCCTCTCTCTGGCTGTAGGCCTGAGGTCTTCCACCACTAAGAAACACCCAGTGATGGCCTGGGAAACATTTTTTGCTTCTCAGGCACTTCCAGCAAAGACAATAACACCAGACAACCCAAGAAGATCAAAATAACACTGCAAATGCTCTGAAAATTAAATGTGGTATCATTGAAATCAGAGCCCCAAATGCCAGCAAAGATTTGTGGACTAAACCTAGAGAAAGTGACTTCTTTGTATAATGAAAGATGTATACAGATTATAGAGGTTTTTCTTTTTCTTTCAGCTTAGTAAACAAAGTCTCCAATATACTATCATAAATCACTCATCACAGTAAGAACCAGGAAGATCACTATTTAAATGAGAAAGAGTTGACATATGACAACGTAAATAAGATGTTGGAATTACCTGACTAGGATTTTAAAACTACTGTCATGAAAATGCTAGAATTGGGTATGGCAAATTGTCTTAGAATGGAAATTGCAGAAATGGAAAATATAATACTAGAATTTTGTGAGAGAAAAAAACTTGTTGGATAGGTTCAATATTAGAGTGGAGATAGCAGAAGATAGAATTAATCAACTAGAGAACAGACCAATGAAATTTACTTTATTTAAAAAACAGATAAAATAGACATTAAAAAAGAAAAAAAAGTTAATAGCCATGGATACCTATACTTCAATAACAGAAGAGCCAACATTGATATATTTGGAGTTCCAGAAGGAAAGGAGAAAAGTAGAGCTGAAATAATATTCAAAGAGATAATGAGTAAAAACTTTTCAAATTTTGGAAAGATACAAATCTACACATCTGAAAAACTGGAAGAACCTCAAATAGAATAAACTGAAAAATATCCAAAATTAAACACATCATAAACTCTTGAAAGCAGCCAGAAAATACTTGTACACTTTCTATAGGTGAATAACTGTTAGAAGGGCAGTAAACTTCTCATTTGAAATTATTCAGGCCATATGGAAGTTTCAAGGCACTTTTCAGGAAGCAATAGAAAAAACAGTCAGATGTAATTTGTGTATCTAGTGAAATTGAACTTCAGGAATGAAAGAGAAATAAAAATATTCTCAGATGAAGGAAAACTAAGGGAATCTGTCACTCACAGACCTACAATTACAGATTTGCTAAGTGAACTTCTTCAAATAGAAAGGAAAGGAGTAAGAAAGAACCTTGGAGCATCAGGAAGGAAGAACAGAAAGAACAGAGATATGGATATATATAATAGAGTATCCCTTTCTTCATGAATTTTGCAAGTCACATTTAATAATTGAAATAAATTTTCATACCATCTAATACTTAGGATAAGGTGAAGTGAAGTCTCTCAGTCATGTCTGACTCTTTGCAACCCCATGGACAGTAGCCTTCCAGGCTCTGCCATCCATGGAATTCTCCAAGCAAGAATACTGGAGTGGGCTGCCATTTCCTTCGCCAGGGGATCTTCCCAACCCAGGGATCTAACCCGGGTCTCCTGCATTAAAGACAGATGCTTTACCGTCTGAGCCACCAGGGAAGCCAATACTTAGGATAATTATATTTAAAGGAGAAAAGGTAAAGGATCCTAAATGGAACTGAGAGTTCCACATTTCACTTGAAGCTGTGAAACAATACCAATCAGATCAGATCATATCAGATCAGTTGCTCAGTCGTGTCCGACTCTTTGTGACCCCATGAATCGCAGCACGCCAGGCCTCCCTGTCCATCACCAACTCCTGGAGTTCACTCAGACTCACGTCCATCGAGTCAGTGATGCCATCCAGCCATCTCATCCTCTGTCGTCCCCTTCTCCTCCTGCCCCCAATCCCTCCCAGCATCAGAGTCTTTTCCAATGAGTCAACTCTTTGCATGAGGTGGCCAAAGTACTGGAGTTTCAGCTTTAGCATCATTCCTTCCAAAGAAATCCCAGGGCTGATCTCCTTCAGAATGGACTGGTTGGATCTCCTTGCAGTCCAAGGGACTCTCAAGAGTCTTCTCCAACACCACAGTTCAAAAG
>NW_011495025.1:3895433-3917598 GCF_000754665.1 Bison bison bison | reverse complement strand
CAACTCTTCGCATGAGGTGGCCAAAGTACTGGAGTTTCAGCTTTAGCATCATTCCTTCCAAAGAAATCCCAGGGCTGATCTCCTTCAGAATGGACTGGTTGGATCTCCTTGCAGTCCAAGGGACTCTCAAGAGTCTTCTCCAACACCACAGTTCAAAAGCATCAATTCTTTGGTGCTCAGCTTTCTTCACAGTCCAACTCTCACATCCATACATGACCACTGGAAAAACCATAGCCTTGACTAGACGAACTTTTGTTGGCAAAACAATACCAATAGATGGCTTTAAGTCACATGTGTATATTGTAATACACAGAGTAACTACTACAGAAATTATACAAAAAGATACGCTCAAAACCAATATGAAAATAAGATGTAATCATTGAAAATGTTTAAGTGACCACATAGAAACAAAAAATGAGAAACGGGAGGCAAGAAACGAGATACAAACAGAAAACAAATAATAAGGTGGAAGATTTAAACCACAACATACCAATAATTTGGAGAAGGAAATGGCAACCCACTCGTGTTCTTGCCTGGAGAATCCCAGGAATAGAGGAGCCTTGTAGGAGGCTGTCTATGGGGTAGCACAGAATCGGACACGACTGAAGCGACTTAGCAGCAGTAGCAGCAGCATACCAATAATTATCTTAATAAGTGGTCTAAACACATCAATTAAATGACAGCAATAACAGAATGAATAATGAAAGACAACACCATCTATAAGCCAGTCACTTCAAACATAATGGTATGTATAGGTTGAAAGTAAAAGTGTAGATAAATGCTTTACAAATATTAATGCTATACAAATATTAATAAAAAAATTGGGAGTGGGTATATTAAAATCTCATGAAATTGACTCCAGAACAAAAAAGATATTAGCAGAGAAAAAGAGGAACATATCATTAAACTATTATTCCACCAAGAAAGCTTAGTCCTAAACAGTAAAGCCTTGATATATATCAAACAAAACTAGGAAAATACATAGTTATGTTTTGTAACTTCAGTACCTATGGTTGAACTGATAGAACTACAGCTGAAAATCAGCAAGGATGTAGATCTGAAAAATGCAATCAATCAACAGGTTTTATTTACTAATTATAGAACACTCTACCTACAACATGAAAACACTCTTTTTCTCTCTAATGTCATGTAACAGAAGAGCAATATAACCAAGTCTTGGATCATAAGGCAAACCTAAATAAATATAAATATCCTGATTGTTCTATTATAATATAGTTTGAAAAATGTTAACCACTGGGGAAGATTGTTTAGTTTATATGGGATTGGTAGATTGAAAGAAAAATATCTCACCAAATTAGGAAGAAAACTGCCTGAAATATAATGCATCAAAATAGATTTAGATTTTTAAATTTTTCTGATTTTGATTTTTGATTTATTTCATATTCAAAATGCAGTACAAAGCTACAGTAATGAAGACAGTGTGGTGTTGACAAATAAACAGACAAATAGATTAATGGAACAGAATAAGAGATCCCAGAAATAGACTCAAATAAAATAGTCTGTTGATTGTTACGAAAGAAGCAAAGATAATGTAATGGAGAAGAGCTAATGTTTTCAACAAATGGTGTTGGAGCAACTGGGCGTACACACATAAAAACAAATCTTACCCCTTTCACAGGAATTAAGTCAAAATAGATCACATATCCAAATATAAAACACAAATATAAAATTCGTTCAGTTGCTCAGTCATGTCTGACTCTTTGAGACCCCATGGATTGCAGCACACCAGGCTTCCCTGTCCTTCACTATCTCCCTGAGTTTGCTCAAAATCATGTCCATTGAATTGGAGATGCCATCCAACCATCTCATCCTCTACGTCGCTTTCTCCTTTTGCCTTCCATCTTTCCCAGCTTCAGAGTCTTTTCCAGTGAGTCAGTTCTTTGCATCAGGTGGCCAAGGTATCGGTCCTTCAGCTTCAGTGTCTGTCCTTCCGGTGAATATTCAGGACTGATTTCCTTTAGGATTGACTGGGTTGATTTCCCTGTAGTCCAAGGGACTCTCAAGAGGCATCTCCAGTACCACAGTTCAAAGGCATCAATTCTTCGGCAGCCTTCTTCATGACTGCTCAGGAGGCCTTACAAATAGCTGTGAAAAAAAGAAATGGGAAAAGCAAAGTGGAAAAGGAAAGATATACCCATTTGAATGCAGAGTTCCAGGAATAGCAAGGAGAGATAAGAAAGCCTTCCTCAGCAATAAATGCAAAGAAATAGAGGAAAACAATAGAATAGGAGACTAGAGACCTCCTTAAGAAAATTAGAGATACCAAGGGAATATTTCATGCAAAGATGGGCTCAATAAAGGACAGAAATGGTATGGACCTAACAGAAGCAGAAGATATTATGAAGAGGTGGTAAGAATATATAGAAGAACTGTACAAAAAAGATCTTCATGACCCAGATAATAACAATGGTGTGATCACTCAGCCTAGAGCCAGACATCCTGGAATGTGAAGTCAAGTGGGCCTTAGAAAGCATCACTACGAACAAAGCTGGTGGAGGTGATGGAATTCCAGTTGAGCTATTTTAACTCCTAAAAGATGATGCAGTGAAAGTGCCACACTCAATATGTCAGCAAATTTGGAAAACTCAGCAGTGGCCACAGGAGTGGAAAAGGTCAGTTTTCATTCCAATCCCAAAGAAAGGCAATGCCAAAGAATGCTCAAACTACTGCACAATTGCACTCATCTCACATGCGAGTAAAGTAATGCTCAAAATTCTCCAAGCCAGGCTTCAGCAATACGTGAACCGTGAACTTCCAGATGTTTAAGCTGGTTTTAGAAAAGGCAGAAGAACCAGACATCAAATTGCCAACATCCGCTGGATCATTGAAAAAGCAAGAGAGTTCCAGAAAAACATCTATTTCTGCTTTATTGACTATACCAAAGCCTATGACTGTGTGGATCCCAATAAACTGTGGAAAATTCTGAAAGAGATGAGAATACCAGACCACCTGACCTACCTCTTGAGAAACCTGTATGCAGGTCAGGAAGCAACAGTTAGAACTGGACATGGAACAGCAGACCAGTTCCAAATAGGGAAGGAGTACATCAAAGCTGTATACTGTCACCCTGCTTATTTAATTTATATGCAGAATACATCATGAGAAATGCTGGGCTGGAAGAAACACAAGCTGAAATCAAGATTGCCAGGAGAAATATCAATAACCTCAGATATACAGATGACACCACCCTTATGGCAGAAAGTGAAGAGGAACTAAAGAGCCTCTTGATGAAAGTGAAAGAGGAGAGTAAAAAAGTTGGCTTAAACCTCAACATTCAGAAAACGAAGATCATGGCATCCAGTCCCATCACTTCATGGCAAATAGATGGGGAAACAGTGTCTGACTTTATTTTTGGGGGGCTCCAAAATCACTGCAGATGGTGAGTACACCCATGAAATTAAAAGACGTTTACACCTTGGAAGGAGAGTTATGACCAACCTAGACATCATATTAAAAAGCAGAGACATTACTTTGTCAACAAAGATCCGTCTAGTCAAGGCTATGGTTTTTCCAGCAGTCATGTATGGATATTAAGTGTTGGACTAAAAGGAAAACTGAGTGCCAAAGACTTGATGCTTTTGAACTGCAGTGTTGGAGAAGACTCTTGAGAATCCCTGGGGCTGCAAGGAGATCCAACCAGTCCATCCTAAAGGAGATCAGTCCTGGGTGTTCATTGGAAGGACTGATGTTGAAGCTGAAACTCCAGTACTCTGGCCACCTGATACAAAGAGCTGACTCATTGGAAAAGACCCTGATGCTGGGAAGGATTAAGGGTGGGAGGAGAAGGGGACGACAGAGGATGAGATGTTGGGTGGCATCACCGACTCGATCGACATGAGTTTGGGTAAACTCCAGGAGTTGGTGATGGACAGGAAGGCATGGCGTGCTGTGGTCCATAGGGTCGCAAAGAGTCAGACACGACTGACCAACTGAACTGAACTAAACTTCTTTATGGTCGAACTCTCAGGTCTGTACATGATGACTGGAAAAACTTTGACTAGATGGACCTTTGTCAGCAAAGTAATGTCTCTGCTTTTTAATATGCGGTCAAGGTTGGTTATAACTTTTCTTCCAAGAAGCAAGCATCTTTTAATTTCATGGTGCCAGTCACCATCTGCAGTGATTTTGGAGCCCCCCCAAAATAAAGTCTGTCACTGTTTCCATGTTTCCCCATCTATTTTTCAATGAAGTGATGGGACCAGATGCCATGATCTTAGTTTTCTCAATATTGAGCTTTAAGTCAACTTTTTCACTCTCCTCTTTCACTTTCATCAAGAAACTCTTTAGTTCTTCTTCCCTTTCTGCCATAACGGTGGTGTCATCTGCATATCTGAGATTATTGATATTTCTCCCAGCAATCTGGGTTCCAGCTTGTGCCTTATCCATTCCAGCATTTCTCATGATGTATTCTGCATATAAGTTAAATAAGCAGGGTGACAATATACATCCTTGACATACTCCTTTCCTTATTTGAAACCACTCTGCTTTTCCATCTCCAGTTCTTACTGTTGCTTCTTGACCTGCCCACAGATTTCTCAATAGGCAGGTCAGGTCGTTTGGTAGTCCCATCTCTTGAGGAATTTCCCACAGTTTGTTGTGATCCACACAGTCAAAGGCTTTTGTATAGTCAATAAAGCAGAAATAGATGTTTTTCTGGAACTCTCAGTTTTGCGATGATTCAGTGGATGTTGGCAGTTTGATGTTTGGTTCCTCTGCCTTTTCTAAAACTAGCTTGAACATCTCTAGGTTAACAGTTCACATACTGTTGAAGCCTGGTTTGGAGAATTTTGAGCATTACTTTGCTAGCATGTTCAGTTCAGTTCAGTTCAGTCACTCAGTCGTGTCTGACTCTTTGCGAGCCCTTGAATCGCAGCACGCCAGGCCTCCCTGTCCATCACCAACTCCTGGAGTTCACTCAGACTCACGTCCATCGAGTCAGTGATGCCATCCAGCCATCTCATCCTCTGTCGTCCCCTTCTCCTCCTGCTCCTAATCCCTCCCAGCATCAGAGTCTTTTCCAATGAGTCAACTCTTCTCATGAGGTGGCCAGAGTACTGGAGTTTCAGCTTTAGCATCATTCCTTCCTAAGAAATCCCAGGGCTGATCTCCTTCAGAGTGGGCTGGTTGGATCTCCTTGCAGTCCAAGGGACTCTCAAGAGTCTTCTCCAACACCACAGTTCAAAAGCATTAATTCTTCAGCATTCAGCTTCCTTCACAGTCCAACTCTCACATCCATACATGACCACTGGAAAAACCATAGCCTTGACTAGATGGACCTTTGTTGGCAAAGTAATATCTCTGCTTGCTAGCTTGTTAGATGAGTAAAATTGTCCAGTAATTTGAACATTCTTTGGCATTGCTGTTCTTTGGGTTTGGAATGAAAACCGACCTTTTCCAGTCCTGTGGCCACTACTGAGTTTTCCAAATTTGCTGGCATATTGAGTGTAGCACTTCCACAGCATCCACCTTTAGGATTTAAAATAACTCAACTGGAATTCCATCACTTCCACTAGCTTTGTTCATAGTGATGCTTGCTAAGGCCCACTTGACTTTGCATTGCAGGATTTCTGGCTGTAGGTGAGTAATCACACCATTATGATTATATGGGTCATGAAGATATTTTTGTTTAGTTCTTCTGTGTATTCTTGCCACCTGTTTTTAATATCGCCTGCTTTTGTTGGGTCCATAGCATGTCTGTCCTTTATCAAGCCCATCTTTGCATCAAATATTCCCTTGGTAGCTCTGATTTTATTGAAGATATCTCTGGTCTTTACCACTGTATTGTTTTCCTGTATTTCTTTGCATTGATCGCTGAAGAAGGCTTTCTTGTCTCTCCTTGCTATTCTTTGGAACTCTGCGTTCAAATGGGTATATCTTTCCTTTTCTCCTTTGCTTTTTGCTTTTCTTCTTTTCACAAGTATTTGTATGACTTCCTCAGACAACCTTTTTGTATTTCTTTTTCTTGGGGATGTTCTTGATCCCTGCCTCCTGTACAGTGTCACAAACCTCTGTCCATAGTTCTTCAGGGACTCTTGTCTATCAGATCTAATTCCTTAAGTCTCTTTCTCACTTCCACTGTATAATTGTAAAGCTTTTGATTTAGGTCATACCTGAATGGTCTAGTGGTTTTCCCTACTTTCTTCAATTTAAGTCTGAATTTGGCAATGAGGAGTTCATGATCTTAGCCACATTCAGCTCCTGGTCTTGTTTTTCTGACTGTATAGAGCTTCTCCATCTTGGGCTGCAAAGAATATAATCAATCTAATCAATCAGTAATCAATATAATTATATGGGTGATGGTTTAGCTTAAATTATTTAGTCAACATGATTTTAATATTACTGACACAGATTTTTATTTAGTTTGTAGCATATAACTGATAATAAGTTTGCTTTATTTTTATAATCTTAACAAGTAGAGGCTGTTAATATCTAAACCTAAACATCATATGTAATGAAATATGAGTTACTTCCCCTAGGATAGCCAGATTTCAGAGAGGATAAATTCCTGCTGAATTTCTCACACACAGTCCAGTAAGTGGTGAAGCTGAGATAGGGGGAGGTATGTGTTAATATTCTAAAGCCTGTCTTCTTTCCCATACCCTATGGTCATGAAGTAGAGAATATGCAGAAGGGATGTAATATTCTTTTTACCCTATAAATCATATGTTTTGCACATTAATGAGAAAAAGTCATTCTTGGCATCTGTTAAGATGCTAATTTAATTTTACTTGTGTTAGAATTTACTAACTTCTGCATTTGCCAAGCCAATTGGAAAGATTTCCAAGGACCTCATGACTGCCAAAGGGATGTTGTGAATTACTGTAAATATAAATTACCCTCTCCATAGGATACAGAGATTACTCATGTTAGAAATAGTCAAATGTGAATTGCCCTGTCTCATTTTGTAGGCATTGATGACAAACCCATTGTCTTAATTAATCAACTATAAATTATTATATTTTGAAGTTTTAACTATATTATTTGATTTATTTGACATATTTCTCTATCAAGAGTACGTAATTCATAAGAACAGTTCTGTATTTATTCTGACAAATTACTCCTTCTTCCTTCAATAAAATAAACGGTTTGTACTACTTTAAGTATATGGAACACAGCATATGCATCTATTCTGTATTTTGAATTTTTAGTGCTTATATAGCTATACGGTTTTATAACTTCTAACATTGTAAGATTTATAGCATTACTTCCATCTCACAACTTATATGTTGGGTTGAATTTTCATTTTTAAGAACTAATTATTCATTCACTAATTATTAATATTAAGAATGGATGTACTTCATGTAGTTGCAGTGTTTGCAGCTATTGTAAATTTAGAAATATTAAAACATTGCATTTGTAGAATTTTTTGAAATGGACAGTGGTGTGTTTTATGTGAAAAATTAATCTAAGCTCTATAGTTTATAGTATAGTTATTAAGTTACTAGATTACAAAATTAATCAAATTATTAGATTAAAAATTAAATTAATATTAAATTGCTAAATTGAAAACTAGTGTTTGAGAATTTGACTACCATCCCTTAAACATTTGTTAGCTACCTGATTGTGGAACATCAGGTTAAAATGTCTAAGCCTGAGTTTCTTTATCTCCAAAATCAAAGTGTTAATACCAATCTCATAGATTTTATGTGAGGAATGAATGAGATAATCAATTTAAATCCTATAGGGAGGAAATACACTTTAGTTACCATCTCTGTTTTTAGTGGATTTGAGTATTATTCACTCATCTGTTTAACCTTTATGAACAGACTATAAATCCATATATTAAATAATTTTTCATTTCTGTTATAACGTCTGGCAGTATTGTAAAATATAAACTAGTATATAATCTGCAAGATAAGATGAACACAGTGAATCTGTTGTATTAGTACTGTAACTTTCAGAGATTTTCTGTATTTCAGACTTTTGAAATTTCAGGCAATTTAAGGCAGACATAAAGTGAACTTGTCTAAATTAGTTCATATAGAAATAGACCTGTAGAGTACATTTTGATCAATCAGTTTTATTTGGAAGATTCAAGTAGAATATTAAATTAACTATTTAAGGGCCTAGTAAAGTGGTGAGGTCTACCTTTTTAAAATGAATAGTAAATGATTAGATAACTCATTTTTTTTTACTCTTTTATTATCCAAATTTATTCAGTTACAGGGTAAATTTATTCAATTACTTAATTTAAGTAGTATATTAAAAACAAACATGTAAAATATTACTTAATCAACTCTGAGATGATTTTTTAAAAATCATTTATATGTATTCTTATTCTATGAAGGAACTTGTCTTCAGTATTTTGTCTTGATAATCTTGTAGTCTACTTGATATCAGTATTATACTTGTTTCCCATGTAGCAATAAGTAAGATTTTCAATTAAAACATAAATAATTTTTTCCTAAGTGGTTATAATTCAGACATTTTTTGTGAAGGAAACAAACTGGAACATAATAAAACTGTTGCACATCACAGAAAAGGTACTGCTGAGAAAACAGGAATGGAAGGTTTCAGGATTTAAAATTCTGAATAATTTTTAGATTTCATCATTCTTTTTTTGTTTTGTAAAACAATGGACAACTGAAATAAAACAAAATGAGAAATTAAGTATCTAGTATATGTATAAAATATGTATTTTTAATTAGAATGTATACTAGAAGACTTGAGTTATAGTTGAAATGCAACACCGTAAGTTTATGGTATACAGCTGAGTAATTTGACTTACATATAGCATGAATGGATTGCCTCATTAAGTTTAGTGAACATCCATCTTTTCATATAGGTACAAAATAAAAAATGGAAAAAAAAATTTTCCTCATGATGAGAACTCTTAGGGTTTACTGCCTTAACAAATTATATATATAGTATATGGCAGTTTTCAAAAAGATACATGCACCCTGATATTCATAGCAGCACAATTTACAATAGCCAAAACATGAAAGCAACCAACCCATGTCCCCATCATAGAAGATTGGATTAAAAAGATATGAAACATATGCCTAGTTGAATATTATTCAGCCATAAAAATGAATGAAATTCTGCAATTGCAGCAATGTGGATGGACACAGAAAATATTAGAGTGAAATAAGTCAGAGAAAGACAAGTGCTGTAATATATTTCTTGTATTTGTAATCTACAAAGTAATACAGATGAATGTAGATGTAACACAGTAACAGACTGATACAGATAGATACAGACAGATACAGAAAGCAAATTCGTGGTTACCAAAGGGGAAGCAGTGAGGAACAAATTAGGGGTATGGAATTAACAAATACAAGCTACTATATATAAAAGTAGCATGGCAAGGATACACAGAACTGTACAAAAAAGATCTTAATGACCAATATAACCATGATGATGTGATCACTCACCAAGAGCCAGGCATCTTGGAATGCAAAGTCAAGGGGCCTTAGGAAGCATCACTATGAACAAAATTAGTGGAGGTAATGGAATTCACCTGAGCTATTTCAAATCTAAAAGATGATGCTGTGAAAGTGCTGCACTCAATATGCCAGCAAATTTGGAAAACTCAGCAGTGGCCACAGGACTGGAAAAGGTCAGTTTTCATTCCAATCCCAAAGAAAGGCAATACCAAAGAATGCTCAAACTACCACACAATTGCACTCATCTCACACACTAGCAAAGTAATGCTCAAAATCCTCCAAGCCAGGCTTCAACAGTATGTGAACTGTGAACTTCCAAATGTTCAAACTGGATTTAGAAAAGGCAGAGGAACCAGTGATAAAATTGCCACATCTGTTGGATCATAGAAAAAGCAAGAGAATTCTAGAAAAAAACATCTATTTCTGCTTTATTGACTATGCCAAAGACTTTGATTGTGTGGATGTCAACAAACTGTGGAAAATTCTGAAAGAGATGGGAATACCAGACCACCTGAGCTGCCTCCTGAGAAATTTGTATACAGGTCAAGAGGCAGCATTTTAGAACCGGACATGGAACAATGGACTGGTTCCAAATTGTAAAGAGAGTATGTCAAAGCTGTATATTGTCACCCTGCTTATTTTACGTATATGCAGAGTACATCTTGCAGAATGCCGGGTTGGATGAAGCACAAGCCAGGTTACAGATTTCTGGGAGAAATATCAGTAACCTCACATACGCAGATGACACCACCCTTATGGCAAAAATCGAAGAGGAACTGAAGAGCTTCTTGGTGCAAGTGAAAGAGGAGAATCAAAAATCTCGCTTAAAATTCAGCATTCCAAAAACTAAGGTCATGGCCTCCAGTCCTATGACTTAATGGCAAATAGATGGGGAAACAGTGGAAATGGTGACAGACTTTATTTTCTTGGGCTCCAAAATCACTGTAAATGGTGAGTGCAGCCATGAAAACAAAAAGACACTTCCTCCTTGGAAGAAAACCTATGACAAAACTAGAGAACATATTAAAAAGTAGAGACATTACTTTGCCAACAAAGGTCCATCTAGTCAAGGCTATGGTTTTTCCAGTAGTCATGTATGGATGTGAGATTTGAACCATAAAGAAAGCAGAGGGCCGAAGAATTGATTACTTTTGAACTGTGATGTTGGAGAAGACTTGAGAGTCCCTTGGACTTCAAGGAGATCAAACCAGTCAATCCTAAAGAAAATCAGTCCTGAATATTCACTGGAAGGACCAATGCTGAAGTTGAAGCTCCAATACTTTGGCCACATGATGCGAAGAACTGATTCATTGGAAAAGACCCTGATCCTGGGAAAGACTGAAGGCAGGAGGAGAAGGGGATGACAGAGGATGAGATGGTTGGATGGCATCACTGACTTGATGGACATGAGTTTGAGCAAGCTCTGGGAGCTGGTGATGGACAAGGAAGTCTGGTGTCCTGCAGTCCATGGGGTTGCAAAGAGCCAGACACTAGTGAGCAACTGAACTGGAACTGAAATGTGTAAAATAGATAAGCAACAAGGATACACTGAATAGCACAGAGAATTATACTCATTATCTTGTAATAACCTACAATGAAGTATAATCTGAAAAAAATAGTGAATTGCTATACAGTACAGCTAAAACCAACTATAAAGTGTTAGTAACCCTGTCATGTCCAACTCTTTTCGACCTTAAGGACTGTAGCCTTCCAGGCTCCTCTCTGCATAGGATTCTCCAGGCAAGAATACTGGAGTGGGTAGTTATGCCTTTCTCCAGAGCATCTTCCTAACCCAGGGATTGAATTCGGGTGTCCTGCAGTACATGCAGATTCTTTACTTTCTGTTCCAGTAGCAAAGCTGAAAACCAACTAGATTTATTTTAAAATAAAAAAAAAAAAGTGTTAAATAATATTAATCATGTTGTACATTGCATCCTTAGTATTTATTTATCTAATAACTCAAAGTTTTTACCTTTTGACCATCTTCCTCACCTTACAAAGTAATTACATTATTATTGAATATATTCTCCATGCTGTACATTTCCTATGACTCGTTATTTTGTAACTGCAAGTTGATACCTGTTACACTTTCAAAATTCTTAATAGTATTTGTACTTATGTTATTGTTTAGTCGCTAAGTCATGTCCTATTCTGTGACCCCAAAGAGTGCAGCACACCAGGCTTCCCTGTCCTTCACTATCTCCTAGCATTTGCTCAGACTCATGTCCATTAAGTCGATGATGTCACCCAACCATTTCATCCTCTGCCACCCCCTTCTCCTCTTGCCCTCAAACACAACATTGTAAGTCAATTTTACTCCAATAAAAATGAAACAAAATACAACGATATATACTCTGTGTAGTCAAAGTGCTTACGTCTCAGGTTAGGTCATTCCCCACCCCAAATAACCAGCTTTAGGTCTTTGACCAGATTATTTAACCACATTTTCTCATGTGGCATCTGAAATTGTTGCTATTATTTAATACATAGAAAGTTCTTATAAACAGTATGTGGTACCAAATAGTTTTCAATAATATTGGTTATTTTTTCCATTAATAATTTGAAAAGAATGTATGCAATACTTGAGAAATATTTGTGGACTAGTACTTTCAAAATTATATCTTTAATTTCAGCAGAAAAAAATTGATATTTCCTGTTGATCTTTATTGCCTAATTCATTATATTTACAATGTATGAATTATATTACTAAAATAAAGGATACTTGATATTTTAGGCAGAAAATTACATTGGAGGAGACATAAATTTGAGGATTTGTAACAGCAAATGTAAAATGTTAAAAGAATATCTATGATTTCAGTTAATGAGTTGAAAACATGATAGAGGCATTATTTTCAACTACTGGTTTAGATTCAGCTATAAGTACTTAATTGAAAATGATATTCGATAAATATTTATTGATTACTGCAGAGGCACTTAGGTCATCCTAAGGGATACCAGGAATTATAAATGATCACTTCCATTAGATACTCAAAAATTATAAATGATCACATCTATTAGACACTCAGAAAAGTTGGAGATACATCGCTAAAATTTTTGAGAAGAGAGTTAAATAAAGTATTTGTTGTTGTTCAGTCGCTCAGTCATGTTTGACTCTTTGTGACCCCATGGACTGCATGCAGCATGCCAGGCTTCCCTGTCCTTCACCATCTCCCAGAGCTTGCTTAAACTCATGTCCATTGAATTGGTGATGCCATTCAACCATCTCATCCTCTGTTGTTCCCTCTCCTCCTGCCTTCAGTCTTTCCCAGCATCAGGGTCTTTTCTAATGAGTTGGCTCTTCTCATCAGGTGGCCAAAGTATTAGACCTTCAACTTCAGCATCAGTCCTTCCAATGAATATTCAGGGTTTATTTCCTTTAGGATTGACTGGTTGGATCTCCTTGCAGTCCAAGGGACTCTCAAGAGTCTTCTCCAACACCAGATTTCAAAAGCATCAATTCTTTGGTGCTCAGCCTCTTTATGATCCAAATAAAGTATAATGACAATAATCAATGAGCTTTATAAAATAAAAATATGAATTCAGACAGAAGATACAACATGCTGAATATTGCTGAAAAGGATTAATGAAAGGTATTATATTTTAATTGATCCTTGAATAGTGGATAAGTTTTGAATTGCAGTAACAGAAAGAAGAGCATCTAGCGAGAGGAAATGGTATGAATAGTCATCAGTTCACATTACTCATAAGGGAGAATGATGTTAATTAACGCAATTTTGAATAAAAATAAAATTTGTGAAAATGCTTATAACTTGTAAACCACTATAAAAGCTAGTTATCATTGCATACTTTGAATAGCATCACTAAATTCCATTTTATATATATATATTTCTTTGCTAGAACTAGTAGTTTATATATATTGAGCGCATAACCTCCAGACCACTGGGACTACGCTGATATTTAAGGTGTGATCATCCTCCAACTCTACTTCTGTGGTAGATGAATTGTGCACTTAGATAATCTAAAATCATTTACATGTGTTTATTCTGTAAAGCAGGGATATTAGAAATGTAGAGGGCTCATCCTTTTCTGGTGTTTTGTCTCGTGAGGTCCAGGAGTCTGTTCAGGAGAAAGGAGCTCTTCATGGTTGTGTTTATACCATACATCACCCATCCCTACCTGATAATGGTTATATAATGTATATAAATTACCACAAATTTTATTCTTTCAAATATAAATTATGTGCATTTTTAATGCAGTATTCAATACTAAATGTTGGTTAATTTTATTTATAGTACTTTACTTTTATCATAGTATTTTTGTTTACTCAGAGACCATAATCAAGAGAAATAAAATGATTTTTACTGTATTAATTTATATACATCTACATATTAGTATATGAATAGTTCATATCTCATCATACTTGGAATATAAATTTCTTAAATGCAGTTTTACTACAACATGAAAATCTATATTTTTTATTTCCAAAGACAAGAAGTCTGCAGACTTACACAATGTTTTCTTTACAGTAGCAGGGGATATATTATCATAGTAATTTAAAAGTAAACTATTAAAAGTTTGATTTTAAATTCTGTTTTTGCAAAATTTTTTTCTATTTTTCCTCTTTGTTTCTCTGATAACTTTGAATTAACTCCAAATAGAAAAAGACAGCCTATGCCTCAAGATAAATTTAGAATAAACTCTTAATCAGTATAATGATATGCCTAGAGGCTGCTTGGAGATACTTCATGGATCTTTTCTGTTTCTTGTGAGCAGAAACACTGTCTGCCTTTGATTTCAAGTTACCTTTTCCAGGATGTTTGTAGAGTGAACATTCTATCTTAGAAGATATTTTTAATGTCTTCCTCTTGAACAAAAAGCAGATTTGTTTACTCTCCACTGTAGTAATGTTTCCCTTAGGGGCAAAGTTTTGACAGGCTTATTTCCAACTTTAAAAGATTTTCTCTAAGCTCTTTTGGTACACTCCTACTGCATGTGCAGGTGTCATGGTGCTCTCTGTATCATCCTGTGAGAATTAGGACTCAGAAACCATCCAAATATTGACCCTGTTTTAACTACGATTGCCATGAATAATGATTCTTTGTTTCTGATGCAGAAGTCTTGTGTCTTACCTCAGCACTCATGAAACTAAATTTTGGCCAGATATATAGTAAAGTCTCAGATCCCTCACAGTTCTTGACAGGGATTAGGAGAATAGAGGGAGTTTGGTGAAAAGTAACTCAGCATGCCAGAATGGCATGCAAAGGGTGTGTAATATAAATTCATCTTGTTAAAATCATATCCTCAATTTAAGAAAACATTCCATGTTTTTCAGACATTTAAAATGTATAATTGATGCTAATGAAATGGTTTATAAGCAGTTAGCACATAGATTGCTTGATACAGAGAGCCCAAAACCTAGGAGTTACAGGAAGTAATCACACATAGATCACGTAAAGTATCACGTATCTAGTTCTTAAATATCTTTTGTCAGAATATTAGAATGGACCAAGTTAGTTAGAAAAGAGTTCCCACTGCATGCTTTCTAACAGTTTCCTTCCATTCCCACTGGTTACTTTTCCTGACCTGACTCGATAAGGAGGTCACTACAGTCACAGGCATCCCTATGTTTTTGGTCTTGTCTCTGACTTACCAGGGACTTATCATAAAGTAGGAAGGCATCACTCTGTGGGCCGCAAACTGATTACAATGAACCAGGCTTTCTTCCTCTGCAATGAATATAATATGATGTCAATAATTTAATACAGGGAATTCCCTCTTCTGAGTTGTGTGAGTAAATTAATTTTGTCAATCAGTGGGTTTGTAGATTTACCCTAGGAAAATTGCAAATTGAGTAACTATACATTAACATTTAAATTGAATGTGGATCTAAAATATTTATTTGTTTTATTTATGTGTTTAACACAATATTGCACTGACTTTTGCACTAATACTTTGCTGAAAAGTATTAGTTCCTTTATTCATATAATAATTTTATTATCCCTGTTTTGCATATGAAACAATAGAGGAACTAAGATGATAAATAACTTGTCTCAGGTAGCCTGGCTAATATATGGCAAAGCTGGGACTCAGTGTTCCTTTATATTCCTTCACAGGAACATATAAAGTTGAAATAACCCAGTCTTTGCTTTCCAGTTTAGAGTGGAAAAATCTTAGATTACTTCTCTCCTTGTCAGTGTGTAATCAAGCATTTGTCTTAGTCCTCTGTGATCGTTTGATTTTATTATCTCTATGAACAGTAAGCACCCTGGGAACAGGGGAACTTTTTATTTGTCTTTTAAATTGTGTTATTTTCCTTTTTTCAGTTTTGTATTTTGAATCATGAAGGACTAATAGACTTTTTGGCACATGATAGTTGCTCCATAAATGCTTGTATATCAGTACTCTGGTCCTTAGGTATACCAGATTTTTAGGTTTTTTTTTTTTTTTCTTTTGTTTTATATTTCCAGAAATTCAGTGTACTCATGTGTTTGAGAATTTTATCCCCCAAAACACTGCTTGTCCTAAATACCTAAATACAACTTGTCCTTTTAGCTGTGATTTGGTAAATATAGATTTGCAACCCTGTGAAACAATGAATAGTGGAATTATTTTGTTATTAATATTTAGCGTGCAACTGCAAACTTAAGTGTTAGTCGCTCAGTTGTGCCCTACTTGGTGCGACCCCACTGACTGCAGCCCACCGGGCTCCTCTGTCCATGAGATTTTCCAGGCAAGGATACTGGAGTGGGTTGTCATTCCCTTCTCCAGGGGATCTTCCCAACCCAGGAATCCAACCAGAGTCTCCTGCACTGCAGGCAGATTCTTTACCGACTGAGCTACAATGTTTCTAGTTTGTTTTCCCAACTACTATTACAGTAGAGTTGTTCTATAGTGGTCTAAAGTCACCAGCTAGACTATAGAAGAATTCTCTTCTGAAAATATGTGTATACTACAAAGAGATGGGATACTGTTTTTGATCCAAAATAATTTTGATGCTCATGTCATGTTTATACTGTTATAGTATCTCTTGAAAACACTGCTTAAGTATACATTTGATTTGTTACCTTTTTTAAAAAAAGGTAAAAGCAAGTGAAAGAAAAAATAGAAAATGATCTTATTTTAGTAAGTTGCATTTATAAAGTCTTTCTTTTTTCTCTTGTAACATGGTGGGAAAAAATGAGTTTTATACCCAAACTAAAAGTAATTTCAGCATGGCACCTACAATTTTTACCTTTTAATAGACAATTAAATTGACTCCTGGGGATGGAAGGATGGAGTGGAGAATAGAAAATATGAGCCCTTCCAAATTATGTGCTTCTTTCGTCCAGATTCAAGTAATCCTATATCTCCCTCTACTCACATTCTTCACTAATCCTATTTATTATCAGAAATTGAATTTTGCTCTCTTTAGTGAGAGAAATTTGAAAATTGTATGCATTACCAGATGAAATGAAAGGGTGAGAACCACTAAAATAGATTTTGTTCTGGTATTAGAAGATGGAAGAAAATGAAAATATTAAAGAACCAGATATTTGATTTATAAGTTGGTGAAAATAAAAGATATGGAGAGTAACTTTTAAAGTCAAGCTTTTACTGAGAATCAGTTCAAACATACAGAACTTATGTAGTAAGCTTAAAATGTTCACATGAATCTTGTTCCATGAGTTCTCTCTCTTTTTTTAAAATTTTCATGAGAAATAAAGCAAAAAATCACAGTTTCTTGAAGGGTATAAACTGAAAAATAGGCTAGAGAAAGGAAAAAATGGGGAAATAAAACAAGGTTATCAGTAAAGACTTGTTAAAATGATGGTAAAATTGGAACACAATTAAAAATAATTTGGATTAAAAGCTATGAGCATGTAGATTGTTTTTCCCTCTAGTCCCCCAAATTTAGGTTTTTCTAGTTACATCTAAACTTTCTTAGACAAGTAGAACAGGGGTAAGATTTTTCTGAATATCCAGCTCATCAGATACAGCCCTTAGTCTGCAGATCACAAGTGAGTCCAGTAGGCTGGCTCTGAGGAAAGGAGGATGTGTGGGAGTGTGTGTCCTGTATATCATAACAGGCAGGGCTCCCAACCTGTGGGGTGGAGATCGATACCTCCTGTCAGATCAGTGGCAGCATTAGATTAGAAATAAAATGCACAATAAATGCAGTGAGCTTAAATCATCCTGAAACCATCCCCCACCCCCAGTCTGTGGGAAAATTGTCTTCCATGAAACCAGTCCCTGGTGCCAGAAATGTTGTGGACCACTGTTATATATGTATGTGTGTATGTATGCATGTATGTATATAGTATCTATATATACATATATATATATATATCTCATAATTTTCTTCCATTTATCTCTTAATTTCTACTTGAATTAGTCAATGTGCAGACTTAGAAAGAATTTGTGATTGTTTTTAATTGTTTAAATACATATTTAGATATTCCTACAATGTGCATAGGCCTTGATATCATCAGTTATACTTGTGAGATTGTCTATACATTAGTTCTCCTTTTAGCATATTGTTATGAAATTAATAGTCTATAGAATAATAGTTTCTTGAATTCTGAAGTATTTTAATCTATTTTTTCTTAGTAGTTTTGGCCAAAAATTAACTTTCAAAACCAAAAATCATAAAGCTCAATATTTCTATAAAGACATAATCGAGGAATGATTTAAATCTTGGTTGCTGCTGATGCTGCTGCTAAGTTGCTTCAGTCATGTCCAACTCTGTGCAACCCCATAGACAGCAGCCCACCAGGCTCCCCCGTCCCTGGGATTCTCCAGGCAAGAACACTGGAGTGGGTTGCCATTTTCTTCTCCAATGCATGAAAGTGAAAAGTGAAAATGAAGTTGCTCAGTCCTGTCTGACCCCATGGACTGCAGCCTACCAGGCTCCTCCATCCATTGGGTTTTCCAGGCAAGAGTATTGGAGTGGGGTGCCATCGCCTTCTCTGTAAATCTTGGTTACCAGGATCCATAAAACTGTTCAGTATTCATAGCCATGGTAACTGGCTATGAATCATTTGTGTGATTTTAAATAATGACAATAGAATATCTACCATGGTATTATATTCATGGTGTTATTGTTATATATCATTAGCCATTTCTTTTATAAAATTACAACTCTTTCCAAATAAAAAGACTACTTTCTATTCAGGATCCTTTATAACTAAAGATAAAGATGTCAGTATTTTAATCACTTTGGGATTGATAACATTGTGTATTTTAAACAATGCATTTATGGTAAGAGTTTAATTACTTAGGTGTTTATTGTGCCCAGTGCAAAGTAAATATCAATGACACAATCCAGGCTTATTCATAAATTTTATATGTAACAATTTAACTAACTGAACCAAAAGCAGATATTCTTAGAAACCAAACACATATAGACAACTAAAAATCTTTTGTTCTAAGATGACTGAATGAAGAGAGATCACAGAATTCCCTTACAACACAATTCAAAGAAAAGAATAGATGTCATCAAAATCAAAACAAATCAAACATTCTCTTAACCTGTCTATGCACCATGGCATGCTGTATCTTTAAAATGAAGTTCTTCCAGAAGGGAAGGCAATTATTATAGGAAGGAATGAAAATTTATGTACCATGTTTTGGAACAATTGTATGAAATTGATAGAATTGGTGACTTTAAAAGAAGAATGAGATATAAAAGTAAATGAGAAAATGGTAGTTATCTACTATTACAAAATCAGAAAGATAAATCAGGATGGGGAACTCGTGTACACCCGTGGCGGATGCATGTTGATGTATGGCAAAACCAATACAATATTGTAAAGTAAAAAAAAAAAAAAAAAAAGAGAAAGAAAGGAACAAATAATAGGATAAACAGACAAACATCCAAAATGCATTCTGGAAGAAGGGTAACTGTTTCATTTTGGACAATAGGAACAACAAGAACAGAAACATAAGCAGGAAAAATATTTCACAGAAATAACATGCATTTTAGTTTAGTGAATAAATGCTTAGTCTTCCTAATCTGGATATGGGGTTGAATGCCAGACCCATTGGGATCTTAGGCAAGTAACTTAATGTTTATTTAATTAATTAATTAATTTTTTTTTTTAGTTTTGCTATGTCTAATACAAAGATAACACTAGCATTTTCCTTTAGGATTCTTTTTGTGGGAAAATTAAACATATTATTATATGAATACTAGTATCTGGCAGATTGCCAGTGCTTATTAAGATTTAGCTAATCATATTTCATCTTTAGGAAAGCCTAAGGAAAGAAGGACTGAAAGAGAAATGCAAAGGAGAAATTAATTTAAAAATAAGACATCAAAGATAAAAAAATAAACAGAAAAATAGAATTTATAGAGCTAAGAATATAAAATGAAGTAAAAACCAGCAAGATATTGGCAGGATTAATTTTTTAAACATAACAATGAATATGAAAAGCATGTCTGAAAACTGAGTTGATGACAGAGATGAAAAGTTTCAGATTACAGTCCAATTGAAGGCTATTGAACTAAAAGGGATATGTCAGTATCTAAAATTAAAACTTAGAAAGGACAAACTCAGTGCCCAATAAGAGCATGTGAAATGAACATGATGGATTCCATGAAGTAAAGGAGTGAACGAATTTGAACAGAAAAAAAAAGTTCTCAGATAATTACTATCATAGAAAACTACAGAAATCGGGAAAAAATCAGTTTGGATTAAGAGATTGTACAGTATTTCAGAAAATTTGATACAAATTGCTTAACAAGGGTTACCTATAAGCTTTCTGAAATTTAAGAATAAAGAAAGACTTCTACAAGTTTTCAGCCATTAATCTCAAATCTTTTTCAAAGAGGAAACACTTCTAATGGTCATAAGGTCTCTACAGAAGAACACCCAGTGCCATAAGATAGTAAATTAATACATACAAAGTTCTGAGGGACAAAATGTATTTATTATTTAGGAGTTTACACACATATAAGTTGTCATTGAAATAGAGGCAATCAAAGTGCTCATCCTAATAGAGACTAAGACAAGATGACATTCATGATCACTTTGAGAAAAAGCAAAAATAAATGAAATCCTGCCAACCAGGATATGAATGAATAAGATGATTTTGCTTTTCAAAAAAGGAGAACGGGCTATCTTAAAAATATATGTGTGTTCCCTTTTGTATATGTTTAAAACTAGTCCATTTCTTTATTTGTGTTTATTTTAAAGCAAAATTTTATCCCTCCTTTTGGTTGACAAGACTTTATTTGTTAGAGGGTAATACAGAAAGTAAATATTATAAGTCTGGACACTGTACCAATAATAATAGTAATAATGATAAAAATAAATACAAATTCAAAATTATGAGGTAGAGGGAAGAATCCAAAAAGAATATAGATACACTGTTTTTTTCATCTTGCATATTTAGAATTCATTACATACTATTTAAATTTGATAAAATTTAAAAATAACAGTATGAACTATATGAATTTCTAAAGACCAGAAAAAACTAAAAAATCATACATTACCAGATTTAATACATGCTTTTATTATGCCAGTATCACACTGTTTTGCTTATGATAGCTTTGTTATATCATCTGAAATCAGGAAATGTAATGCCTCCAGGTTTGTACTTCCTTAATGCAAAAAAGCAAAATGGCTGTCTTGGGAGGCTTACAAATAGCTGTGAAAAGAAGAGAAGAGAAAAGCAAAGGAGAAAAGGAAAGATATAAGCATCTGAATGCAGAGTTCCAAAGAATAACAAGAAGAGATAAGAAAGCCTTCCTCAGTGATAAATGCAAAGAAATAGAGGAAAAAACCCGAATGGTAAAGACTAGAGATCTCTTCAAGAAAATTAAAGATACCAAGGGAACATTTCATGCAAAGATGGGCTCAGTAAAGGACAGAAATGGTATGGACCTAACAGAAGCAGAAGATATTAAGAAGAGGTGGCAAGAATACACAGAAGAACTGTACAAAAAAGAGCTTCACGACCCAGATAATCACGATGGTGTGATCACTGACCTAAAGCCAGACATCCTGGAATGTGAAGTCAAGTGGGCCTTAGAAAGCATCACTATGAACAAAGCTAGTGGAGGTGATGGAATTCCAGTCGAGCTATTCCAAATCCTGAAAGATGATGCTGTGAAAGTGCTGCACTCAATATGCCAACAAATTTGGAAAACTCAGCAGTGGCCACAGGACTAGAAAAGGTCAGTTTTTATTCCAGTCCCAAAGAAAGGCAATGCCAAAGAATGCTCAAACTACCACACAGTTGCACTCATCTCACATGCTACTAAAGTGATGCTCCAAATTCACCAAGCCAGGCTTCAGCAATATGTGAACTGTGAAATTCCAAATGTTCAAGCTGGTTTTAGAAAAGGCAGAGGAACCAGAGATCAAATTGCCAACATCTGCTGGATCATGGAAAAAGCAAGAGAGTTCCAGAAAAACATCTATTTCTGCTTTATTGACTATGCCAAAGCCTTTGACTGTGTGCATCACAATAGACTGTGGAAAATTCTGAAAGAGATGGGAATACCAGACCATCTGACCTGCCTCTTGAGAAATTTGTATGCAGGTCAGGAAGCAACAGTTAGAACTGGACATGGACAACAGACTGGTTCCAAATAGGAAAAGGAGTACATCAAGGCAGTATATTGTCACCCTGCTTATTTAACATATATGCAGAGTACATTATGAGAAACGCTGGACTGGAAGAAACACAAGCTGGAATCAAGATTGCCGGGAGAAATCTCAATAACCTCAGATATGCAGATGACCGCACCCTTATGGCAGAAAGTGAAGAGGAACTCAAAAGCCTCTTGATGAAAGTGAAAGTGGAGAGTGAAA
>NW_011495025.1:3888903-3895146 GCF_000754665.1 Bison bison bison | reverse complement strand
CAGTGTCAGACTTTATTTTTTTGGGCTCCAAAATCACTGCAGATGGTGACTGCAGCCATGAAATTAAAAGACGCTTACTCCTTGGAAGGAAAGTTATAACCAACCTAGACAGCGTATTCATCAGTGTTTTATGGGTTTCAGTTTAGAGACCTTTCATCTCCTTGGTTAAATTTACTTCTAAGTATTTATTATTTTGATTATATTATAAATGGGATTATCTTCTCTCTGTTTTAAACGGTTTGTTGTTACTGTAGAGAAATGCTACTGACGTTTTACATTCTGCACTTTTAAAAATCTGTTTATTAGTTTAACGGGTTTTTTTTTTTTGTAAAGTCCTTAGGGCTTTCTGTAAATATCTGCAAACAGAGACAGTTTTCCTGCTTCCTCTCCAATTTGGATGCCTTTTATTTGTTTTTCTTGTGTAATGCTCTGACTAGGACTTCTGATTCTATGTTGAATAGAAATGGTGAGAAGAGCCGATCTTGTTTTGTTCCACATCATAGAGGAAAGGCTTTCAGTTCATCATTGTTGCATATTATGTTAAGTATTGGCCTCTCTGGTAGCTCAGCTGGTAAAGAATCTGCCTGGTTCGATTCCTGGGTTGGAAAGATCCACTGGAGAAAGTAACAGCTGCCCACTCTAGTCTTCCAGAATTCCAGCCCACCAGGCTCCTGTGTCTATGGAATTCTCTACCATCTTAGCCCCCTGTTGCTGCTGCTAAGTCACTTCAGTTGTGTCCGACTCTGTGTGACCCCATAGACGGCAGCCCACCAGGCTCCCCCGTCCCTGGGATTCTCCAGGCAAGAACACTGGAGTGGGTTGCCATTTCCTTCTCCAGTGCATGAAAGTGAAAAGTGAAAGGGAAGTCGCTCAGTCGCATCCAACTCTTAACGACCCCATGGACTGCAGCTTACCAGGCTCCTCCATCCATGGGATTTTCCAGACAAGAGTACTGGAGTGGGGTGCCATTGCCTTCTCCGTCTTAGCCCCCAGTGGTAGGCAAAAAATACCAGTTGTAAGCAAAACTCTTTAAGTTGGGAAAGTCTGTCTCCGGTGTTACAGCATTGCATTTGTGATAACTGATAACACTGAAAGTCTTAGGTTTCATTTTGTCTATAACAGGGAACTCTGGATCTCTTATTCTGTAATTTAAGGTGCTCTGTACTTACAAAAGAGTGATTCATGTGGGGAAGGAACAGTGCAATATACTTATAATATATATCTAAACAGCTATCTCCTACTTTGCCTTTAGATGTTATTTCAAAGCCACCAATTTCAACTGTAAATATATGATAGATAATTTTAACCTATGATATTCATTTTACTATATATATATAGTATATATACATATATACTGTATATATATATAACCATGAAGTGTTAGTTGCTGAATCGTGTCTGACTCTTTACAACCATGTGTACTATAATCTGCCAGGCTTCTCTGTCCATGGAATTTTCTATGCAAGAATACTGGAGTGGGTATCTATTTCCTTCTCCAGGGGATCTTCTTGACCCACGGATTGAACCCAAGTCTCCTGCATTGCAAGCAGATTCTTTACCATCTGACCCACCAGGGAGAATTTCCTGATACCTTGATGATAAATTTGAGTAATTTGCACATTCATTATTATCATGTTAAGAGAAAGATTTGTTTTAGAACATGGAATTTCATATACAGCTAGACTCCAAAGTGTCTTTGAAAGCACTTAATCTGGTAACATGGGAGAACAGAACCATTAAAATGTTACATTAAATAATGGTTGGGCAAATAATATATTTTAAAATTTAGAAATTTTCTGTGACTATAATAACTACCCCATATATTATACTATACAGTGTTATACTGTGTGTGTGTGTGTGTGTGTGCTCAGTCATGTCTGATAACTTGAGACCCTATGAACTGTAGCCCACCAGGCTCCTCTGTCTATGGAGTTTTCCACACAAAAATACTGGAGTGGGTTACCATTTTCTACTCCAGTGGAGTCTTCCCGACCTAGGGATCTAACATGTCTCTTGCACCTCCTGCATTGACAGGCAGATTCTTTACCACTACACCATCTGGGAAGTCATATATTATACTAAACTATACTATATATACATGTACATATATAGAAGGAAATGGCAACCCACTCCAGTATTCTTGTCTAGAGAATCCTGTGGACAGAGGAGCCTGGTGGGCTGCCATCTATGGGGTCGCACAGAGTGGGACATGACTGAAGTGACTTAGCAGCAGCAGCATATACATGTACTATAATATATATATATGACATAATGTGTAAATATATATTATACCCTATATCATATATATTATCTCTACATTATGTATCAAAAGTGAAGTGAAGTCGCTCAGTCGTGTCCTACTCTTTGCGACCCCATGGACTGTAGCTTACCAGGCTTCTCTGTCCATGGGATTTTCCAGGCAAGAATACTGGAGTGGGTTGCCATTTCCTTTTCCAACATTATGTATATATAATACTATATTATATTATACTGTACTATAGTAACTACCCCATGTATTTTAGAAAATGTGTGTGTGTGTATAAGTTAATTACCGAAGAAATTTTTGGTTGCTATTTCTTTGAGATATTGGCAAAAGAGATATTTTGTCTTAATCTTCTTGCTGCTGCTGCTGCTGTTAAGTCGCATCAGTTGTGTCCAACTCTGTGGACACCCCATGGACTGCAGCCTACCAGGCTCCTCCGTCTATGGATTTTCCAGGCAAGAGTACTGGAGTGAGGTGCCATTGCCTTCTCCGCTTAATCTTCTTAGTAGCACTTTTAAACTTAATATGACTATACTAAAAACTTGAGGATAATTTGTATAATGAAAACTTTTCCAGTTTTTTTATGCAACTTCAAGAAACATGACAGCATTGTTTTTTGTTGTTGTTAATTTTTTAAACTGAATCTTAGTTGTTGTACCTAAGAGAATTATTTATAAAACCTAACCTAAGAAGCACAAAACATTTGTGGTTTGTTTAGTTTTTGTTTATCCCCCATAAAAGTAATTTAGATTGCAGAGAAACATGTTGGTTAATATTAGAGCCATCTGGGATAGACATCTGCCACCACATTCACCTATAGGTTGTCTTGACTGCTCTGCCTGGCATGCCAGGTGCTTACATCATTCTTCACAATGCCAAGTAGACCTTCCAACATCTGCAGTTTCTATGAAGATGTCAGTCTTCCCAAATGGAGGAATTGAGGGTATAGGAAAATTAAGGTTAGCTTTTAGAACTTCTAAAACCAGATCTCAAAGCCCTAAAACATAAGTTAATTTTCACTTATTTCTAGAAAATTAGCTATAGTTGGTAGGTGGTTTTCACATTGCACAGCTAAAGCCTCAGAGGGTATGTGGTTTTGAATAAAAAATAAATGATTTCACATATTTCATATGTTTTTGGTCATCTGCATTACTCAGCTTTAAGAGTAAATTTGAACATTTTTCAAAATTTAGAATGTTTTATATGCCTTCTATGGGAAATTTGCTTATAAAAATCATAGAGTCTGCATTTTCTTTTCTATCTTAGTACATACATTTCTTTTAATATGGCCCATTTTAAATGACCCTTTTCAAAGGATAAAAGCTTTTCAGGCTTTTTTCTTGTATGAAAGATATTTCAAAGCTTTACCTTATGCATACAGCGTTTTAATCATTATTGCAAATGATTCTGCAAATAGAATACTCCTGCTGTTTTTGTTATTTTATTGTATATTTCATTCTCTTTTTGAAGCAGGTGTGATTGCAAGAGGTGGAATATTTAATTTTAACCATGATCTGTTTCTCAAAATTCATATCGGTTTAAATGACTTACCATTTTCCTTTAGTAATTTTTAGATTTTCTAATTTAGCTTATAAAGCTATATGTTTTAGCTAGTACAAATTTTGATGAATTGTCAGCTACAAGGTATTGTAGGAGATAAACTCAGGCTTTGCCTATAAATAACTGTAAAATTTTAATTTGAAATTCTAGCATCTTATAAGGTACAGCTATATCATTTTATAGGATGTGTGATCATCTTGTCTACTTTTGGAGGAGATAGTGGGAGCAAATGAATCTAGTTATTCTGCCTAAAATATCCCTGCTCCAAGATATCCATTATCCTTCCAGAAAGCAATTCCTATATTATCTTTTGTTTTTAATTATAAAATTTAAAGTATAGAGGTAATATGCCCTTCAGAAATTAACCTTGGTTCTGTTTCTTAATTATACTTTAATCCATAGTTTAATATATAAATAAAAATTGTTTATAAATGACTAGTGTGGCTTAACACATGATTTGTACATGTTTTATTTAAATAGTGATATAACTTCATTACTCAAAATATGAATGAAAGTTTATACACATTGAAAACAAATAATGAGACTAGTACTTAGCCAACGAACGAAACTGTTAAGAGGTTAATATAAAAGCACTCTAGCCAAAAAAAAAACCCTGTCATTTTTTTTATTATCATTATAATGATTGGGAATAATTCCAAGTTACAAGAGGCCTTAGAGAACATCTGGTTCAACCTATTTTTATTATGGATGAACAGATCTGGTTAAGTTATAGCACCATGAAATAAAACCATTGTTAGGGTTAGGGTCATGTCACAGATTGGTTCACTTCAGTAGCTCAGTCATGGCCAACTCTTTGCGACCCCATGGACTGCAGCATGCCAGGTGTCTATGTTTATCACCAACTCCCGGAGCTTGCTCAAACTCATGTCCATCGAGTCGGTGATACCATCCAACCATCTCATCCTCTGTCATGCCCTTCTCCTCCTGCCTTCAATCCTTCTCAGCATCAGGATCTTTTCCAATGAGTCAGGTCTTTGCATCAGTTGGGCAAATATTGGAGCTTCAGCATCAGTCCTTCCAGTGAATATTCAGGATTGATTTCCTTTAGGATTGACTGGTTTGATCTCCTTGCAGTCCAAGGGACGCTCAAGTGTCTTCTCCAATACCCCAGTTGAAAAGCTTCAGTTCTTTGGCACTCAGCTTTTTTTATGGTCCAACTCTCACATCCATACGTGACTATTGGAAAAACTGTAGCTTTGACTAGATAGACTTTTGTTGGCAAATTAATGGCCTACCAGGGAAGCCCAAGAATACTGAGGTGGGTAACCTATCCCTTCTCCAGGGGGTCTTCCTAACCCAAGAATCGAACGGGGTCTCCTGCATGGCAAGCAGATTCTTTACCAGCTGAGCTACAAGGGAAGCCCCATATCACAGATGAAATGGTAAAATAATTTTCTTGCTGGTAATTCTTTGATGAGAGCCGTGTGAAAAGCCATCCTAAGATGATTACATGTATCAATTTACTCTAAACTAATTATGGATGACCTAGAAAAAAACAAATGTGACTAAATTAATTTAGAACACTGATGAATAAACTTCACCCTCAAGCATATATCTTAAAGAGGAAACACAGAAATCAATTACAAAAATAAATCTAAAAATGCTTTATTAACCCATACATATGGGTCTCTGGAAGCGGACATCTTGTTCAACTACTAGTTAGTAATCATTTTGAACTCTGTAAATATATATACTTTTCAGTTATCATATACTTTCTTGGATTATGGAGCAATAGAGGACCTGGTTTTTGCCATTAGAGAGCTCAAAGTCTTCTACCAATTAAAGGGTACTTAAATCTGCCTCCTGAGAAATCTGTATGCAGGTCAGGAAGCAACAGTTAGAACTGGACATGAAACAACCAACTGGTTCCAAATAGGAAAAGGAGTACATCAAGGCTGTATATTGTCATCCTGCTTATTTAATTTATATGCAGAGTACATCATGAGAAACGCTGGGCTGGAGGAAGATTGCCGGGAGAAATATCAATAACCTCAGATATTCAGATGACAGCACCCTTATGGCAGAAAGTGAAGAGGAACTAAAAAGCCTCTTGATGAAGGTGAAAGAGGAGAGTAAAAAGGATGGCTTAAAGCTCAACATTCAGAAAACTAAGATCATGGCATCCAGTCCCATCACTTTATGGCAAATAGATGGGGAAACAGTGGAAACAGTGACAGACTTTATTTTCTTGGGCTCCAAAATCACTGCAGATGGTGATTGCAACCATGAAATTGAAAGACGCTTACTCCTTGGAAGAAAAGTTATGACCAACCTAGATAGCATATTGAAAAGCAGAGACATTACTTTGCCAACAAAGGTCCATCTAGTCAAGGCTATTGTTTTTCCAGTAGTCATGTATGGATGTGAGAGTTGGACTGTGAAGAAAGCTGAACGCCAAA
>NW_011495025.1:3856849-3888781 GCF_000754665.1 Bison bison bison | reverse complement strand
ACCAGTCCATTCTAAAGGAGATCAGTTCTGGGTGTTCATTGGAAGGACTGATATTAAAGCTGAAACTCCAATACTTTGGCCACCTCATGTGAAGAGTTGACTCACTGGAAAAGACCTTGATGCTGGGAGGGATTGGGGACAGGAGGATAAGGGGACAACAGAGGATGAGATGGCTGGATGGTCAACATGAGTTTGAGTACATTCTTGGAGTTGGTGATGGACAGGGAAGCCTGGTGTGCTGCGATTCATGGGGTCTCAAAGAGTCGGACACGACTGAGCAGCTGAACTGAACTGAAATCTAAAATAAATCCACTTTATTTAACCACATAATTCTATAGTTCAATCCAGGTAATTTATTTAATAATATTTTGAAAATAGTATAATGTCATTTGAATGGGGAAATAAAAAAAGGTTTTGAATTTGAGTAGCAATGAAATAATAATGGAGAAGAATGCAATATTGTGAAAAGGGTAATAGGGGGATACAAAGGGAAAGTGTTTTGTTGATATTGGAGCATTGTGTGGTGTGATCTTAGGTTATTTTTAAAAGCTATTTGAGATTATGTTGTATAGGTTTCTGAACATTGTGTCAATAGTTGTATAATAAATTCATCATTTTATTAAAAGGTGTTACAGTTTTTGAATTGAGAAATGGTATTCATCTGATGTTTAAAATACATTAATCTGATGAATGTATGTGGAGCTCATTAAAGAAATAAGATAATATTTCCTGACTGTGAATCTGGCTACTCTAAGTACCTCATATGCGTGCAGTCACATAGTATATGTCTTTTTTATGACTGGTTTACTTCACTTAGCATAATATCTTCAAGGTTCATCAATATGTCTGAATTTTTTTTCCTTTTTAAGGCTGAATAATATTCCACTGTATGTATGTGCCACATTTTGCTTGTCCATTCATCTGTTGATGGATACAGGGTTGCTTCTTACTTTTGGCTTTGTGGATAATGCTACTGAGAACTACAGAAAGGGGGAAATGGGGAGATGTTTATTGGGTACAGAGGTGCAGTTTTTGCAAGATGAAATGCATTCTGAAGATTCAACAGTGTGAACGTTCTTAATACCACTGAACTGTACACACACAATGGATTGTCACCTCATGCACATTAGGATGGCTTTTATCAAAAAGGCAAGAAAAAATAGTGCTGGTGAGAATGTGGAAAAAAGGTGACCTTTGTGTACTGATGGTGGGAATGTAAATTGCTACAGCTACTATGGAAGACAGTATGGAGAGTCCTCAAATAATTAAAAATAGAATTACCAAATGACCCAGCTATTTCACTTCTAGGTATTTTTCAAATAGTATGAATATGCTAATTCAAAAAGATGCACACTCTTGTATTCAGTGCAGCTTTATTTACAGTAATCAAGGTAAGGAAATAGTCCAAGGGCTCTATTATGAATGAATGGCTTAAGATGTTGTATGTAAACCATATATATCAGCCATAAAAAAATGGAATCTTGCCATATGAAACAGCATGAATGGACATTGAAGATATTGTGTTAAGTGAAACAAGTCAGATGGAGAAACATGATTACTGTATGATATGAGTTATATGTGAAATGTAAAAACAAAAACAGAGATACAGAGAACAGAGTAGTGGTTACTGGAGGAGAAGGGGATGAGGAAATGGGGAAAAGGGGTCAACAGCATGGAGATGGATGGTAACTAAGTTTTTGGTGGTGAGTACCCTGCAGTGTATACAGAGGTTGAAATTTAAGATACACATGAAACTATATAATGTTATGAAAGTGTTTACCTCAATTTAAAAATGCCTAATATGGTAAATTTTATGTTACATATCTATCCCAATTAAAATTTTGAAAACCTATGAACTATTTCTTAATAACCAAACAAAAATGAAAGAATAGAGGAGATATAAACTATTGCATTAAACCAAGGCATGAGATGACAAGGACACAGACTTCATTAAGCCACACTACATCTCAGGCATCCAACCATCTCTCTATCAATACTTAATCTGTTGAGAAGCTACTGGATTTTATGTCATGTGCTGGATTAAACAGGATTTACTAGTTTATTGTGTGTGTGTGTGTGTTTATGGATGGTGTAGTAAAGGAAGTGGGCTTCCCTGGTGGCTAAGATGGTAAAGAATCTGCCTGCAATACAGGAGACCTGGGTTCAATCCATGGGTCGGGAAGATCCCATGGAGAAAGGAATGGCAACCCACTCCAGTATTCCTGCTTGGAGAATTCCATGGATGGAAGAACCTGGCGAGCCATAAGGTCGAAAAGAGAGAGTTGAGCATGACTGAGAGACTAACGCTACACTCAGTAAAGGAAGTACAGACATATAAAGTGACAATTATATATTGCTCTAAGTGATATGATGGATTTATGTTTAGCCATAAAGACTTATAAATAAGCATCATCAGGAAGGATTTTCTAGATAATGCTTCATGGATGCAAATTTACCCTTGTTCACAGAAATACTGAAAGCAACAGGAATAGTATGTACAAAACATAGTACTGGAAAAGACATTTGCAGAACTGTGGTTGGTAAAATGTACTTTATTCTTACCACATTGTTGATACAGTGTGGTAAGAATAAAGTGTGTATTCACTCTGAAATAGTAAGGCAGGACATTGGAAACAGGTGTATTCCATAACAGTATAATTTACCAGTGTATTACTCTGCACCTTGTTCTAACAGAAATATAACTATTATTTTTTTTAATTAGGTCATTTATTTTGTAGTTAATGGCTGTAAGAAATGTAATTAGGTCTGTATTTTTAACAGTGTGGAATAATGGCACCAATGAAACATATTTTGTTGAGAATATTCATTCCCACACTTTGATGGGAGATAATTCTCCATGGATTTCTAGTATTTTTCTGTGTCTTAAGAGCAAAGTCACTTTCTTTGCTGCAGACTGTCTTTTCAAGGATACTGGTATAGGGATCAACCTTAAATAATATAGTGTCTCCCCTTGAAATTAAAGGCAGGCATGGTTACTACTCACTGCAAAATGATCAAGTTTGTAAGTTCAGGGTGCCACCACATGTGTAGATGTCACCTGGCCCCTTTTTTATTGCACTGTGGGAACTCTGCTCAGAACTGGCATAAGAAAATGCTGCTAACCTGGACATAGCCATAGCTGTGAGTAATGAAGTCCTTTGTCCTTGACAAAGAGTCTTACGGCTTTTGTGATCATACATGAAACTGTGGCAGGGTGACATGTTAGCTTGTAAATATGTAAATAATGTAAAATCTTAGAACCTTCATAATTTTTTTGACAGTTTGGACTATGAGGATGAGAAGGTGGGAAAGATTTTAGTTTTGAAAGAGGATGAATGAGGTTTGATTAACAAAATTTGAAGAACGTTTACAGAAATTGTAGCAAATAGCAGACTATATGGCCAACCAGGCAGTAAAAGTTCCTCTACTTCATTGCCTTTTTATAAGGAGAAATCAGAAAGATGATTGCAGATAGAGTACTGGGAAATAGGTGTAAAGAGATCTTCCTCAACGGTGCTGGAGTTGCTGCACACTGTCCTCTTCATGGAGAGGAGAGGAGGATTTCTGAGCCAAACTAGTTGTCGGTCTAAAGTCTGACCCTCTAAAACAACTAGAATTAAGATTTTTTTTCTGGATGGAAAGAATTCTGTTTCCTTTGAGAAAACAGTTTTGTATAGCCTTACACATACTCTGAAGGTGAAGGTAGGGGGATTAATGTCTGCTATAGGCAGAAACAAGGTAAATCATTACAACTTGGCCAAATTTATTTGGGAGATAATGGTCTGGACATGTAATGCTTATTAAGGAAGAATGGCAACACTTGTTCATTTTATGGCTGAATCCCTTGTTGATTTAAGAAAACCACACAACATAAGAGTTATGAGTTTAAGTTTTATTCAGGGGCTTATTGAGGACCGTAACCCTGGGAGACAGCCTCTCAGGAGCTCTGAGGAAATTGCTCTGAAGAGGCAGTGGAGAAGACAGTTTATATATGGTTTTTGGCTAGGGAATACAGGCAATCATGCATTCATCTCTATAAAGATTATTCCTAGTCACAAAGAAGAGATATCTCAAGTTAATGATTTTAGTACTTTTCTGTGTATGGGAAGATGCAAGAATCTGGGTTCATTAAAATTCTTCCTAAGAGATCCATCTAATTATCTAAGGGAGCTGCTTGTCCAAAGCAGAGTTCCTTATCCTATAATCATCCTAATTTCCTCTTAAAGTGCATTAACAGACATCCCTTGCAGTGGGTTGCAACTTAATCCTTGTAGAACTGGGTGGTTCTTCTTTGTTTATACCCTTTTGCAGCCTACCAAACTTAAAGTATATTCAAACATGACAGTGAAAGGTCTCTGAGTATTTTTATAATGGGTGCTAGAGACTAATATACTTTGACTCTCTAAGAGAGATTTTTCAGGAGAGACGTACATGGTAAACAATAGATGAAGCACTGACCATTTTTCAGGTTCATACTGCTACAGATTATTAATAGATTTACAGCACTAATGAAGGTGACCCACTGGACAATGAGACACCCCAAAAAGTTCTAGACGAATTCTTGCTTGGCTTCTTCGGTGGCTCAGGTGGTAAAGAATCTGCTTGCAATGCAGGAGATCTTGGTTCAATCCCTGGGTCAGGAAGATCCCCTGGAGAAGGAAATGGCAACTCACTCCAGTATCCTTGCCTGGGAAATCCCATGGACAGAGGAGCCTGGCGGGCTACAATCCATGGGGTTATAAGATTCGAACATGACTTAGTGGCTTAACTACCACCACCACCATCCAAGATAATTCCCTTAGCCTTTATGAAGAAACCAGGTGAGAACGTGAGACATTATGATAATAGGGAGCAAGCTGCTCATTAACTTAACGTGGACTCTAAAAATCTTTGCTGCCGTGAAAGTCAAGCCCAAGCCATCAAAAAGAAACAGATCCATGGTCCTTGCAGAAAAGTGATGTGACTGTGGCTGTTAAAAAGGTCCGTAAGACTAGAATAGGTGGTTTTAGTCATGATGATTTTGCTATTTGATGTAGATTTTTAATTGATCCACAAGCCACTGCTATATCACTAAAATCTGAAGGTAAGTAAGAGAGCTTGTTTAGTGACAGGGCACCTAGCCCCAACCTAAGTAGTTTTAAGGAGACAGATAGTATCAGATGAGATCAGACTCTTCTTGTTTCCAAAGTGGAACAAAAACTATACTGATCTGAGTATGCCAAGGAACTTCAGGAAGGAAAGAAACTGCAGCTTTATGGTTCTAATGGATATAGATATTCAAGTAACTTTCCTCCTTCGGGCTGTGTGTTAAAGGGATACAAAAACTCAACTGATTGGATTTGGGTGAGCTTCTGAGAGGAGCAGGGCAGCTAATGTGATCCTTTGAGTAAGGGCCTTTGGGAAAATTCACTGTTCTTTTTTTGTTTTTATCACATCTGAATATGTAGTAGAAAATTGATTGTTTTCTATACATGCATTTCCCTCTCCCATAATTAGCATGGAAAAGCCCCCCTGTAGGAATAGCTCATGTAGAGCAGTGTTCCTCTCTTTGAGGTCTTATAACCTAATTGCTCCTCTGAGTTAGAATTTCTATAACTGATGATTTTGCCAATTAGAGGATCTGGCAAAGGGAGGCAGCCTTCACCTAGTATGTGCTCCTTGGGGTTTAAGACATGCTTCTGATAGGGATATCAGGCACTCCTTTTAAATAGCATCTATTAGATTGCTACCAGGCTCTAGTCAAAATTCAATGTCTGAGCCATGAAGTTCTTGTGATTTTTTGGAAGTCCCTTCAAACAAGGACTGGGTTCAATTATTTGAGCTTTAGTGGGTACCCAAGGCTTGCCAGCAACCTGGGAGGCCACATTGGAGACACTGTCAACCCATGCCCCTCATTTACAGAGGGTTTATGATTGTGAAAAACACCTGTTTCAGGGGCACCATGTGTTGCCCTGGTACTATATTTTTTTCTATAGAGGCCAGGAATTAACTTGCCCCTAGGGATGGTCATAATTGACCAGCAAGTATTTAAGGAAACACCACTAGTTGATCATGTAGCCCTCATTTGACTGCATGAATTTGAGCTGAAAGCCCTCAAGAGCCAAAGTCATGGCTTTTGGTTTTGGGGATGACTTATGGAGGAATAGGTGTCTCGTTATTAATGTTCACTTTGTGTGCAGTAATCCCTAAAATGGAGATCACCAATTGGAAAAAGGGGTGCTGATCTTGTTCCTGCATTCAGCTGCAGTGATCAATGACATAACTTTGGCTTTTGAAAGCTTTCAGCTCAGCCTCAACTCACTGACCCGGGGTAGTTACAGGTGACAGATTTGCCCTAGACTTTCTCCTTGCCTGCCAAAGCAGGCAGAGTCTGAGCTATCTTTAATACTTCCCACTGAAACTGGGTTAATGTCTTGGGTCAAATGGAAATATCGATACGGAGAGTCACCTGGCTTTTAAGGCAGTTCCTAATCAGTTGTTGGATTTTTTCAGCTGCCTGGATCTGGGGCCTTAGGGGACATGACTGAGTTCAGTTCTGCAAGTTAGCCTCATATTGCTCAGTCTTATTGTTAGTAGCCTTAATTAAATGCTCTGTGAAGTAAATTGGTGGTTTTAGTCCCAGCCTGTCAGACAGATTAATCAAAGCAGTCAACAGGATGTTGTAGTGATGGAAACATTTTCCAAAAGTTAAGACCCTATAGACAATAGTTGGATGTTGTTAAGACACAGTATTCACATAGATTTCTCATACTTCTGTACTGCTTGCAAGGAGAAGGCACTGCCTTTGTGCCAAAATAGTTTTTTACTCATACTTAATAGTGGACAGGGGCTTCACTTGTGGTTCAGCTGGTAAAGAAACTGCCTGCAGTGCGAGAGACCTGAGTTCTATCCCTGGGTTGGGAAGATCTACTGGAGAAGGGAATGGCTACCAACTCCAGTATTCTGGCCTGGAGAATTCCATGGACTGTATAGTACCTGGGGTTGCAAAGAGTCGGACACAACTGAGATGCTTTCACTTTCAATTTACTTTCAATAGTGAACAAAAGTGGGAGATAGTGTCTTATTCCTTAACAAATGGCAGATATGTTTACTCCCCATTATCAAAGATTTGCATTTTACTTGCACATCCCAAATGAGGTTTGTCTCCTGAAATACAACCCTATGCATGTGCATATATCATCACCTTGCTCTCTTTGTGTTAACTTGTGGGAATTGGCACTTAGGAAATCACCACACATACTCACAAATATTGACACTCCAGCTATTGCTATTGATGTGAATAAAGTTTTTTTGTGTCTAACCCAAGAGTCTGTGTCTTCTTCTAGCAAATATGAAACTGTGGTGGGCTAAAGATTAGCTTACCTATAGGATAAAATCTTAGATGCTTCACACACTTCTTCATAGGCGCATTATGTTTGTGGTTATAAAATAATATTAATGTTGTGGAAGCTAATTTTCAGAGACGGAACTATATCCCAGCAACATTTATTACTAGGTTGTAAAATCTCATTTTTTCTGAAATTTAGCTCCGTAAGATGCTTTGCTATCCAAAATCTGAACACATGGCCAAGCTATTAGTCAACACTGTACAGCACTGGTATAAATAGGTAAGAATGCTAGATAAATTGTAACCTGAGTAGCTGAATCCTAAATCATTTTAATGGAAAATGGATTATATCATCACTATATGGATATAAAAGAACTGTGATCTCCAGGAAATTATCAGTAGCACATAGAAGCTGTTCATTTGTTGAAAAAATAACATCTGAGAGATGGAATTAAACCAAATAACTAAAAAATGCATAAGAAGTAAAAATTGCTAAAGTTTTAATAATGAAACTTATATTAAGCAACATGTGAATACTGTCTTTAAAAGTGTAAGAAATCTAATGTAACTCAATGTAACATTTCCTAATAGAGCAACAGTAACTGAGATGAACATTTTTACAGGAATTAACAACATGTAACTGGAAATAGACAATTATGGATATTAACTGTGGATGGGAAATTTGCATAGAAACTATGAAGTTTTTTAATTGTAATTTTTCATAAAAATAGGATAAATAATAGAATATCACTATCTTTTATTCTGGCACATTTTTTTCATTCATCTCTAATTTCCCTTAACATTTAACTATTATTTCTTTACTATCAATATATTATACTTTGCATTCATTCATTCATCCATTAATTAAATAACTTTTGTTCATTTTGTAAAAATGTTCAGATATTTATGACATTGCTTGTAATTTCATAGTTTCAGATTTCTAGAAAATCTATGTCTGCTGGCTTTAACAGAAGTAAAATGTATACTTGATTGGTAACTTGAAATAATAATGAGTGATATTTGCAAAACATTGTACAGTTTTCTTTAGAACTTTAATCCTAGCAACAAATAAGAGCAGGACTGATTGTTTCCATTTGACAGAGAAAGAGCATAAGTTCCTAAGAGGAAGTGATCCAAAGCTATGTTGCACAGTCAAAATTACAATTTTACAAAAAAAAAAAAACATGTTCTTTCTCACTGTGTTCTACATACACTTGGCAGATGATAGAGTGGATTACAATATTTCTAATTGCAATGTGGAATTAATATTTGTATTCTGAGGAAGGCCATAAGTTCATTTAATTCTCAACTCTTTGATATCCCAAATATGCCTAAGATAATGTATCTTGATCTTGTAGCTTAGAAATGCAGATAAACTAAGAAATATTTTAGTGTGGAAAATTAGGATCTGCTATCAGGCATAATTGTCTTAAGTTGCTATTACGAAAATAGTATATCATGATTTACAGGACATATTTGGTGGTATTTCAAGAGAGACTTGATTCTTGTGCTAATGAATTTATATTCCTTTAAGGAATATAAGTTTATAAGAAAAGAAATAGATTCTATAAATTTAACATATAGTAACTTTGTTCTTGCCATATGTCTCAGTGATTATGAACATCTTTTAAAATAGGCTAAGTAAAAGAAAGGGGCTTCAAGGTGGCTCTCAGTCAGTTTAGTCGCTCAGTCATTTCCGGCTCTTTGCGACACCATGGACTGTAGCACACCAGGCTTCCCTATTCATTACCAACTCCCAGAGCTTGCTCAAACTCATGTCCATTGAGTAGGTGATGCCATCCAAGCATTTCATCCTCTTGTCGTCATCCTGCCTTCAATATTTCCCAGCATCAGGGTTTGTTCCAGTGAGTCAGTTCTTTGCATCAGGTAGCCAAAGTATTGGAGTTTCAGCTTCAGCATCAGTCCTTCCAATGAATATTCAGGGATTTTCTTTAGGATTGACTGGTTTGATCTTCTTGCAGTCCAAGGGACTCTCAAGAGTCTTCTCCCAACATCACAGTTCAAAAGCATCAATTCGTTGGCGCTCAGCTGTCTTTATGGTCCAACTCTCACATCCATACATGACTACTGGAAAAACCATAGCTTTGACTTTATGGACCTCTGTCAGCAAAGTAATGTCTCTGCTTTTTAAAACGCTGTCTGGGTTTGTCATAGCTTTTCTTCCAAGGAGCAAGTGTCATTTAATTTCATGGTTGCAGTCACTATCTGCAGTGATTTTGAAGCCCCACCAAAATAAAATCTCTCATTGTTTCCATTGTTTCCCCATCTATTTGCCATGAAGTGATGGGACTGAATGCTGTGATCTTCATTTTTTGAATGTTGAGTTTTAAGCCAAATTCTTCACTCTCCTCTTTCACTTTCATCAAGAGGCTCTTAAGTTTCTCTTTCCTTTCTGCCATAAGGGTGGTGTCATCTGCATATCTGAAGTTATTGATATTTCTCTCAGCAATCTGGATTCCAGCTTGTGCTTCATCCAACCTGGCATTTCACATGATGTACTCTGCATGTAAGTTACATAAACAGGGTGACAATATACAGCCTTGACGTACTCCTTTCCCAATTTGGAACCAGTCTGTTGTTCCATTTCTGGTTCTATCGGTTGCTTTTTGACCTGAGTACAGATTTCTCAGGAAGCAGGTAAGGTAGTCTGGTATTTCCGTCTCTTTAAGATTTTCCACGCTTTGCTGTGATCCACATACTCAAAGACTTTATTGTAGTCAATGAAGCAGAATTAGATGTTTTTTGGAACTCTCTTGCTTTTTCTATGATCCAGCAGATGTTGGCAATTTGATCTCTAGTTCCTCTGCTTTTTCTACATCCAGCTTGAATATCTAGAATTTCTTGGTTCACGTACTATTGAAGCCTGGATTGGAGAATTTTGAGCATTACTTTGCTAGAGTGTGAGATAAGTGCAATTGTGCGGTAGTTTGAGCATTCTTTGGCATTGCCTTTCTTTAGGACTGGAATGAAAACTGACCTTTTCCAGTCCTGTGGCCGCTGCTGAGTTTTCCAAATGAGTACAGCATATTGAGTGCAGGACTTTAACAGCATCATCTTTTTGGATTTGAAATAGCTCAATTGGAATTCCATCACATCCACTAGCTTTGATCATAGTGATGCTTCCTCAGGCCCACTTGACTTTGCACTCCAGGATGTCTGGCTCTAGGTGACTGATCACACCATCAAGGTTATCTGGGTCATTAAGATCTTTTTTTTTTTTTTTTTTTTGTAGCATTATTCTGTGCATTCTTGCCATATCTTGTCCTTCTATTATGTCCATACCATTTCCGTCCTTTATTGTGCCCATCTTTGCATGAAATATTCCCTTGGTATCTCTAATTTTCTTGAAGAGACCTCTGGTCTTTGCCATTCTGTGTTTTCCTCTATTTCTTTGCTTTGATCACTTAGGAAGGCTATTTCATCTCTCCTTACTATTTGTTGGGACTCTGCATTCAGGTAGATGTATCTTTCTTTTTCTTCTTTGCCTTTCACTTCTTTTCTCAACTGTTTGTAAGGTTTCCTTGTACAGTGTTACAAACCTTCATCTGTAGTTCTTTTAGTTCTTTAGGCACTCTATCAGATCTAATCACTTGAATCTATTTGTTACTTCCACTGTATAATTGTAAGGGATTTGATTTAGGTCATACCTGAGAGGTCTAGTGTTTTTCCCAACTTTCTTCAATTTAAACCTGAATTTTACAATAAGGAGTTCATGATCTGAGCCACAGTCAGCTCCTGGTCTTGTTTATGCTGATTGTATAGAGCTTCTCCATCTTTGGCTGCAACGAATATAATCAGTCTGATTTTGGTATTGTCCATCTGGTCAATACCATGGTCAGTATTGACCACATGTACAAGTCATCTGTTGTGGTGTTGAAAGAGGGTGTTTTCTACAACCAGTGTGTTCTCTTGGGAAAACTCTGTTAGCCTTTGCCCTGCTTCATTTGTGCTCAGCGGCCAAACTTGCCCATTACTCTAGGTATCTCTTGACTTCCTACTTTTGCGTTCCAGTCCCCTGTGATGAAAGGACGTCTTTTTTGGCCTTATTTCTAAAAGGTCTTGTTCAGTCATAGAACCGTTAAACTTCACCTTTTTTAGCATTAGTGGTTGGGGCATAGTCTTTGTTTATTGTGGTATAGAATGGTTTGCTGATGAACAGAGATCATTCTGTTATTTTTAAGAATGCACCCAAATACTGCATTATGGAATCTTTTTTTTTTTTGTTTATTATTATGATGGCTACTACATTTCTTCTAAGTGATTCTTGACTGCAATAGTAGATTTGCTACTTCTAAGTCACTTCAGTCGTGTCCAACTCTGTGAGCCCATAGACAGCAGCCCACCTGGCTCCCCCCATCCCTGGGATTCTCCAGGCAAGAACACCAGAGTGGGTTGCCATTTTCTTCTCCAATGCAAGAAAGTGAAAAGGGAAAGTGAAGTTGCTCAGTCGTGTCCGATTCTTAGTGACCCCATGGACTGCAGCCCACCAGGCTCCTCCATCCATGGGATTTTCCAGGCAAGAGTACTGGAGTGGGGTGCCATTGCCTTCTCCAACAGGTGCTGCTGGTGGTAACAAATCCTCCTGCCATTGCAGGAGATGCAAGAGACTGGTTTTGACCCGTGGGTTGCAAAGATCCTCTGGAGTCGGAAATGGCAACCCACTCTCGTATTCTTTCCTGGAAAATTCCATGGATGGAGGAGACTTGTGGTCTATACTCTATAGAGCTGCAAAGAGTTGAACACGACTAAGCAGCTGAACACACACACGCATACACACAGAAAGAAAAAGTTGCTTTAATAATTTATAACACAGTATACCCAGGAAGCACAATTTTAACTGCTGTTCCATGAACTATAGCCTACCAGGCTCCTCTGTTCATGAGATTTCCCAGGCAAGAATACAGGAGTGGCTTGCCTTTTCTTTCTCAGGGATCTTCCGACCCAGGGATTGTACCCCGGTCTCCTACACTGTAGGCTGTCTTTTGTATTTTAGGCAGATTCTTTCCTGACTGAGCTACCAGGAAAACACAGTATATAACACTTAAGGAAGCAGTGCACAAAGTATTTTGCCAGTATGATACTCAATATTGCAATAATAGAAAGTAATAGAGACCTGGTAAAATATAGGAAAGCAAGACTGTTTAAAGTCCATTATAGAGGAACAATTATTAGAAAATTACGGAACTTAAAATTGTAAGATAAGGAGCATATGAAATGAGTAAAAGAATGAGAATTTACTAATTTGTATAGGCTGGGCTATGAGGTACTAAGAAATAAACCATGGAAAATCTTAATGGCTTAAATACAACACAAGTGTATTTCTTACAGACAGGGTCTGGCAACTCTCCAGGGCAGCTTTCCTTCATGTTATGATTCAAAGATTCTCTTCATTTTGTATTCTTGTCATCTTAATGTATGGATTTCTGGGTTACCTAGACAGAGGGAGATAGTTTTGGAGGTTTGTACAGGATGGTTTTAAGGTCAAAATCTAGTATATGGCTACAACATAACTCCAAGGGGGTCTGTTATATGAAGGTTAATGAGAAAATTTTTATGAGAAATATGAAGATCGAGGGGTATGAAACAAAAGGAATCTTTCCTTTAAGTCAGAGAATCTTATGAAGCACACTCCAAGGAACTTGTCAAGTTTCTTGGGTATCAGCAATTGAAATGCTTTCCCACATAATTAATGGTAGTATAAAAGATAGAAAAATTTGAATATAGGGAAAGGGGAGAATGTAGTGTATCAAAGAGGAGCCATTTGCTTGATACAATGAGGAGGACTGGTGTGATAGATTTAAGATGGTGTGATGAAAACCTTTATAGAAATGAAAATTTAAATTTCTGCAGAAACTGACATATATTTGGCATGGTTATATGAATTATAGATATTCTCAGAATGATAATAAAAGTATTGGTAGATCTGGTAAGCATTCTGAATGTTTCAGAAAGCAGTTAGCAATAAGAAATATTTCTTAGGGCAAACATATGATGAAGCTGAAGTGAGAAAATGATAATTAGGGCAGAAAGCAATTGCCAGTTAGGACTTCATGTTAACATCCTGAATAACTTGGAGTTATTCATTCTAAGATATAGAAGACTTTTGCTTTCTTTATGCTCCAAGATTTTTCTCAAATTTATGAAACAAATTCAAAGAGTTTGAATCTTTTAGAATTGATGGTATATTTTATAGGAAGATGATGGAAACAATAGCTTCGTAAAAATACAAAGGCTGATTTCATGTTTATTTGCATTATATATTGGTGTGATTTTTTACAAAATGAAAACAAATTAAGATGCAATTTCATCAACAGGATGTTTTTTGTTTTTTGATATCTTTATCCCAGAATATATCATGGGGTACATGGAATTAATAATGATTGTTTTATTCTACAAATGTAGTAAATTGTTGCTATGAAGGTAAAAAATGGGAAAATGCACTTAGTGAATGCATTTTGGGGTAATGGTAATAAAAATAAATCTTAATTTCTAATCATAATAATGAAAGGAAAATGAGTTTCCACAGGAAAAAAAGGCTTATGGTAATATTGTATTGTAAAGCAACTATAATTTCATTAAAATTTAATTTGTTTAGTTTCTCTAAACATTTTTCTTTAATGTTATCACTATTTATGTACCTCAAATCATTATAATATAAATTACATTAACTTATACATTAATTAAGTTGAATTGATTGATTTTATCAGTGGATTTTGAATACTGCACTAGATTTCTGTTGATGTAAAGTACTTCATTTACTTAGAATTTCTTTATAGTTCAGCTCTATGTAGTAAAAACTGATGTGTGAATGGCTGGGCAAGATAAAATATTCCAATTTTGTATTTAATTTTGCAAATAATTTAGATAAAATAAAAATATTTTTTTCTAAATTGTGTATTGATCTAACCAGAGGGATAAATTCGTTTGATAATCTTTATATATGTAAAAAAATAGGTTGGCAAATAACGCCAAAACAAAGAAGTGAACCTATTCTATTCTGTCTTGACTCTTATCTACCTGCAAATATTTTTTCTGATTTGTAGCTTAGTGATATTTTCTTGTTTATGTAATTTAGATAAAATTAATATTGACATATATTTGATATTTATGAATATATTTATTTTGTGACTTTATGTTTTATTGTAGACTACAAGTCAATATTGTGTTTTTTAAACTAATTTTTCAAAGACCAAGAAATGGGCCTATATATTTTTGTAGATCACTGTAGATATTTAAGCACTAAAGAAATTTGATGATAAAGCACTTCGAACCTGATTATGTTCATATATTTATATTGATGAAATATTTGTCCTTCTTTCTCTCATAGCATTTAACACCATTTTTATTTTAGTTTTTAAAATATAATTCTTTTCATTATTATTTAAGAGAATATAAATTTAATTTTTCGAATAGAAAAAGAAAAAGAAAAGGAAAAAAAGAGGTACTCTGCAATTGCTTGTGGTGTACCATTTCTGCTTATTCACTTGTGTTTCTTTGTACCTTAATGCAAAGTACATTAGTATGAAATAATTTTGTAAGTCGAATTAGATTGCTTCCCAACATAGTTCCAATGTGATACTTTGAACAAATGAAATATAAAAGTATTAAAATAACCATGGGTTTCTCATTAAGTCAGAAAATGCTCTAATTTGTGTGCTATATGGTTCTATTTAACAAGTTTAAAATTTGAGACAGTTTGTTACTTGCCCTGTACCTGACATATTGATGTGCGGGCATGGGTGCTAAGTCGCTTCAGTCATGTCCCACTTTTTGTGACCCTATGTACTGTAGCCCACTAGGCTCCTCTGTCCATAGGATTCTCTAGGCAAGAATACTGGAGTGGGTTGCCATGACTTCCTCCAGGGGATCTTCCTGAACCAGGCATCAAACCCTGGTCTCCTGTGGTTCCTGCATTACAGGCAGATTCTTTACTGCTGAACCACTGGGGAAGCCTGACATATTGATGGTTATCAGTACATAATTATTGATTTTGTTAAATTATTGATATTCTCAAGACTGTGTTAAGTACTGTAGGAATTGCAGAGGGAGAATAATTGCACCATATTTACTCTAAGGATGCAAATAGAAGAACTATTACAAACCACATGGGAAGAAATTAATGTTAGTAATTAAAGTTAGTAAATTAATGTTAACCACATGAAGATGAGGAAATCTTCATAAAGAAATGGAATGTTATTTGAACTTTTATGGAAGAATAAAAAAAAGAAATTTGGTTCAACTTGCAACTGTATAGAAGAAAGAAAATATCAAGGAAAATTTGAAAGGTTAGACTTTTTTTAACATTATCAAACAGCATAGTGAAGGATCATTTGTATATGAAAATAATTGTTGTCCAACTCTTTGTGACCCCATGGACTTACCCCTCCAGGCTCCTCTGTCCATGGAATTCTACAGATAAGAATACTGAAACAGGTTGCCGTATCCTACTACACGGAATCTTTGCGACCCATGGATCAAGCCAGTGTCTCTTGCATTTTCTGCATGGAGGTGGATTCTTTACCACATCTTTACATACACCTAAGAAATTCTTAGACAACTAAACCTTGTGTAGGGCTAGCAATTAAGCATTCTTAAAAATTTCCTCAGTATTACACATGAATTCTTTTTCTGGATAATACATTTTTTCCCCAAAATATCAGATAGTTAAAAAAAAATTAATGTTCAAAAAGGACATTATTGTTTGTCATCAAAATAGCTTGGCAGTAAGACATCTCATCTCCAGTTAATTGAGATATTACTATATCGATAGCATCATAAGATGTTATTAGGTAAATATTATTTTCATATATTATAATGATACAACACTAGAGATTCTGAGAACACAAGAACTCTCTGTTCAGATGTGGCACTGAGTCACAGATGTTTCTCTCCAGCAGAAAGTACAGTGAATAGTTGATATCATTCTTTGGGCAAATGTACTCTGCTTAGGTGTGTGTATAATTGATGGTCTTATGTTCCATGAAGCTTGGCATGCTGCAGTCCATGGGGTAGCAAAGAGAGGACATGACTGAGAGACTGAAGAACAACAATAAATATTCTGTAAAAACCAGGATATATTGCACATAAGGGGAATTTTTAAGAGAAAGATTTTTAATCTTTCCCATCATTAGCAAAAGGCATGTTTTAGACCCTTTTATAAGTAATGTAAAAAAAAAAAAAAGTCTGTGATGTAATAAAGTATGAATACGTTACTTTGCATTTGCTCTTTAGGTATTTGGGGAAAGAAAATAGACTCAATGCAAATGGCATTTTCAGAAAATAATAAATATGTTTAGTTTTATTAATAATTTTTCAGGAGGCAATTTTGGATAGGTAGATAGAACTCATATTGTTGAGTTTTGCTTTGTTTTAAATGCTTATTTGTTTATTTGGCTGTGCTGGGTCTTAGTTGCAGCATGCAAACTTTTTTTTTTTTACTGTTTTACAAAATAATCACACAGTTTTAATCATAAAATATAATAAAAAACATATAGGGGAATTATATTGAGCTACCAGTAACAAAAAAAATGACCACAGGCTTCCTGACAGAAGAAAGGTGCTTATTCTTAGAGGGAAATAAAACTTACTTCAAACATTGTTGACATTTCATATGATTTCTGTCCATTGTGAATTCTTTCATGAGCCTGCACACAAGTAGAAGTGAGGGTTTAGCATGTGAACTCTTAATTGCAACATGTGGGATCTAGTTCCCCAACTAGGGATAGAACCCTGGCCCTCTGCACTGCGAGTGGAGTCTAAACCACTGAACCACCAGGAAAGCCCCAGATCATTGAGTTTTGAATTAAAATGAAATCATTAATAGTATTTGTTCTGTAGATACATACCTTTATCATCTTTTCCTGTATTAGATGATGAAGGAATATATATAAATGATTGATTACTTTAATGAAAGTAATCTCAGAGTAGTATTTAGAAAGAATTATAAGTGAAAGTTAAAGAACTGGATTAGTTCTTGGCAAAAAGTTGACCTTAACACCAATTACAAAATAATGAAATACACTTCTTAACTGTTTTCCTAGTGCACAAAGAATGAAGGCTATAAATAATGATCTCTAACATATATTTAAAAAATACTAGATTTCCAAGAATTTTAATTGTGATAGCATTCTTTTCCATGTTGCCATGTTCATCTCAAGCCAATTACACACAATTTAATTCTGGCATTTTATTGAGTGGGTCTTGCTTTCATTAGAGTTACAAATACTTGATAATTATTTATTTCTGTTGCTTTATTGAAGTGATGCAAACTCACGTAGTGAAATGTGAAATCAAGGAGATGGCATCTGTAACATTTGTTTTCTTTTGTTATGAAAATAGAATCCCAAAAGACATTATTTATCTTCCTCCGTGCCATAAATGATGACAAGAAAAAACTGCATTTGCTAATCATATTTTTATACTCACTAGTTTTCTATTTGTATTTCTATTTTTATTACTTAATAATAAAGGTTACTTTTAATTTATTCCCTTGCGTTGTTGTTGTTCAGTCGTGGTGTCTGACTCTTTGCAACCCCATGAACTGCAGCACACCAGGCTTCCCTGTCATTCACTGTCTTCCTGAGTTTGCTCAAACTCATGTCCATTGAGTGAGTAATGTCGTCGAACTATCTTATCCTCTGTCTGCCCCTTCCCTTCTTTGCCCTTCTCTTCTTTTGATAATGGAAACCTTCAATCTTTACTTTAAAATTTTGTACAAATTCAGATATTGGTTTAAAATAGATATGAAATCTATGGAGATATTAATTTCATATAAATGTTAACTTTTCCTAAAAAGTGAAATGTTATAACGTGATACTTTAGTATTTTAGTATTGTATTGCCTGAATAATATAAAATCATTTACCTTTTATTAATATAAAGAATAGAGTTAGCAAGTCTGGTCTCTAAGAGTTAGCCACTCATAGCTTTAAGAATCTCAGTTTGCTAACTTTTTATACAGAAATAAAAAACACAGTAATGAAAACAAAATATTACCTTTGCTTGTATTTATAATGCCAATATATCATTTTAGTGAATTATATACATTTGTCATTCATATTTACAAAATGTATTTTTTTGAACTTATAGTGGGGAAGTCTCACCAATAAGGGCTGATAGAATTAAGACAAATTTTTGAAAATATTTATTAAAACTATATTTTGATATATAAAGATCCATAAGATTAAACAGGACCTAACATAGAGCAAGCTGTCTTTGAAAATACTCTGTGCCTACCACGTTGAGAGGTAAAGGTAACTCTGTTATAGTGAGTGAATATTCTTGCCTGGGAAGTTCTATGGACAGAGGAGCCCTACGGGTGATGGTCCATGGGGTTGCGAAAGAGCTGGACACTACTTAGCAACTGAAGAACAACAGCAAATGCTTCATTTACCGAATCAGGAAATAAAAACCAAATAACTCCCTGGAGTAGTAATTAGTGAAACAGTTACTTCACTGTTAACAGTGAGCAGTGAAAGTATAACAGTGAAATTATATAATTATATATATATATATGTACATATGTATTGGCATATTATTTTCTTTTCCACTGCATGTATGGATATGCAAAACTCAGCTTTTATGAAATTGTATGCATGTATGTGTGCTAAGTCACTTCAGTTGTGTTAGAATCTTTGCGACCCTATGGACTGTAGCCCACCAGGCTCCTCTGTCCATAGGATTTCCCAGGCAAGAATACAGGAGTGGGTTGCTATGCCCTCCTCATGAAATTTTATATACTCAGCCTGTTCTGACATCTGCTTTGGATTATATGTGTATCTTGACCCTCTTATGTCTCTCATTTTTCACTGTTCATGTAATTATCTTTCTGGGATATTACAAATTATTTGAAAGCATATAAGTTATTTGACTTTATCTTTTTTTCCCCAAGTAAAACAGCCAATGTAATTAATTGTAAAGCCAGTTGCAGAATATATTTTCGACAGGTGCATTTCACTGAAGATCTATAATAGCTACATCATACATTTTCAATAATAAAATATTCTCTTGTTAGTCAATTTATGGAAGCTTCTGTATTTAGGTTAGTAGAGAATGAAACTTATAACCTAGTATCACCTGATCATAATGGAGAATGAATCCAAGAATGTAAACTAGATTGATTATTCCTCATTAGTTTGGAAAATTCTCTTCACATTTAGACTAAATGATGATCAGAGCAGTCTGCTGTGTCATTAAATATTACATAAACAAGTATTTAAGAGTAGAGAATCTCATATCTTGCCTTTTAGATATTTTAAGGCTTCTTGGAAAGTTGTTTATCTAAAATATAACAGTATAGAAATGCAATTAGTAGCATGTTTATAAAACCACGAGAGTATCTTAGTAATTTTCTTTGACAGAATGATTTCTTTTACAAGCAACACTTCCTTGTGTAGTAACGTCCCAGCTTTCTTTATTTTTCACAGGATCATAATTATCTTTATTGCAATGAAGAGACGAGGCCAAAAGGTCATAAAATGGGCCTCATGGAATAGTTACATATTAATAGGCTGATCGGAGCTTGTCTTTTCAGCACTAGCTTTAGACATGCAGTTTTATTTTTATTCAATAACAGGAAGGCTCTGGAAAATTAATTCACAGTAATGAAACATAAGAGATTGATTTATAAGTGATGGTACATACTTTATTTATAGAAAAGATTGATATTTCTTTATTAGAATCTCGTTATCTCTAAGTTCAGTGAGGAAAGAAAACACACCTCTTTAGTTCATTGTTAAATCCCTAGAGTTTAGAAAATTGATTTTTGAATTACTTCATTAATATCTATTTAGTTTGCTCTTAATGGCTTAAAGTCATTTGGGAGATTTCATGAGTAATTAGTATTGTTGACAGATTTTTAAATGTCTGCTTAGGGAATACTTAGTAATAATTGTGCTTGATTTAATATCTAATTTATTAATATTATGAATTTAGTAAAAAATTAGCATTTCCTTACAATTAAACAATCACTCTTCTCATAGCAACCACATACATCTTACATAAAAAATAAATAAGAATATGTAGTAAATTCCCCATGGCCTTTAAACATTGGTTTAGTTTTTATATCATCAAATTCTTCTCAGTGTTTTATTTTCACATACCAAGTCTAATATATCAATTTATCTTAAATGCTTTAGCCACTTAACTGTACATATTACCATGCTATGCTGTGCTGGGCTCAGTCTCATCCCACTCTTTGCAACCCCATGTACTGTAGCCTGCCAAGCTCCTTGGTCCATGGAATTTTCTAGGCAAGAATACTGGAGCAGGTTGCCATTCTTCCTGCAGATATTACCATGATTCCAGAGCAAATTGATACAATTACCCTAAAACTGGTTACAAATGTGTTCATACTAGGAATATGCATTTCTTTGGGCTTCCCTTGTGGCTCAGCTGGTAAAGAATCCACCTGCAAGGTGGGAGATCTGGGGTTGATCCCTGGGTTGGGAAGATCCCCTGGAGAAGGGAAAGGCTACCTACTCCAGTATTCTGGCGTGGAGAAGTCCATGGACTGTATAGTCCATGGGGTCTCAAAGAATCAGACAGGACTGAGTGACTTTCACTTTCATTAACCTTTTAAAACTGCCCCTGGTTTTTTTTTTGTTGTTGTTTGTTTGTTTTAGACAAATCTTGTTTCTGGCAACAAAAAAAATGATCCAAAACTATTGTGTATTTTCTCTTTATTTCCCTAGTAATTAAAGAGCACTGGTTCTTTTTGTTGGTGGATATTGGGTAGCAAGTATCTAGAGTGTCCTTAAGTGTTGGCAAAAGTACCGTTGCTACTGTTGGTCTCTTTTAAGGAGACATATGAAAAGACCTCTTTTAGGGCTGTAAATTCACATTGATTTTCCTTCTGTAACATCATGTTGTTACATCTGCTCTCCTTTTCTTATGATGTTTCACCAACTTCAAAGACTCCACTACATTAATAAGAAAGTTGCTCTGTAAGCAAGATATCAAAGCAAGGCAATTTGGAATAAGCAGATTAAAGAACACTTCCTCTAGACCAGTGATGGACCAGCCTGCTAGTTCAAATGTCAAGGCTCACCTCCTAAATGAGAATAAATCAAAACAATGTAGCGAATTTTCCAAATTTAATTTGTTCACTTGGTTGGTGTTTCTTTCTTAAATTAAATGTTGATATAACAGTGGTAGAGGTTTTAAATAGTTCCTTGTTACATAAATAAAATCTTTTACAACTTTATTTTCAAGCTGAGGATAGATTATCAACCATCAGATCCAAAATAGGGTGAACAGTTCAACCTTGAAAAGATCATATATGCTTTTGGACCTCGGGAATTGCTAGAACCAAGAAACAGAAGACCTACTAATATAACACTTGACATTTTTCCAGTAAACTTAATCTATCTTAACCATGCAGTGAAGTCCAAGGTCCCTGTGATGCACACCTTGTAATATCTAACACCAAACAGAACCGCTTCTCATTTTTCTGAAAGGGCTATATCATCAGCAAGTTTGGATAAAATGCCCATCTTGGATCATCCACCAAGGACAGGAAGTTTGGCTTATTAAAGAACCTGGTATCTTTTTCTTTAGCTAGGTACATCAAATGAAGTAATTTCCAGTTTAAGAGAGAAATGCTATGCAAAACATATAAGCTTACATTGAGAAAGATGTCCTTACATAGCATAACACAGAATTATATGCCAGCCATGCATTTATTTCCTTTGTTCTAATCTCCATTGTTTTCTAAATGTTGTTGGTTGTGTAAGTGTGCTGGGGCTGTGATAACAAAATACCACAACTGGGTGGCTTAAACGGCAGACGTGTATTTTCTTATAGTTCTGGTGGCTGGGCATCCAAGATCAAAGTGTAGGCAGGTTTGGATTCTCCTGAAGTCTCTTTCCTTGGCTTGCAGACGGCTGCCTTCTTCCTGTGTCCTCCGATGGCTGTCCCTCTGTCTTTCTTGTCTGTCCTATATTTCCTATAGGAACACCAGTCATATTGTATTAGGGCCAATACTTGTGAGTTGATTTAAATGTAGCTTCTTCTTTAATGGTACTATCTTCAAAAATAATCACTTTCCAAGGTACTAGGGTTCAACCCTATTTTGAATTTGACAGTTGATAATCTATCCTCAGCTTGAAAATGAAGTTATAAAAGATTCATTTTATGAATTTTTGATGAAAACAGTTAAGACCATAATATTGGTCAATGAAATTCAAAATATAAGTATAAAATTATTAAGGCTAATTTGAAGCTGTATCAATTACTACACCTTCATCATTAAACAATTTTTTAAACAATGTATTCTTGACTCCTTGATTAAAATTCTCATATTTGAATACTGTGCAATAAAACTTGGAAATAGTATCCTTGTAATATCTGTTTAAACTCTTAATTTTCCACAATCAACTTCAATTATATTTCTTTTGTTGTTTCAATATTCTGTTTTGCATTTTTGAGAATGGCAGCTTATCTTGTGTTGCCTATATTTGTAATTTTCTTGAAGAGATCACTAGTCTCTCCCATTCTATTGTTTTCCTCTATTTCTTTGCATTGATCACTGAGGAAGGCTTTCTTATCTCTCCTTGCTATTCTCTGGAACTCTGCATTCAAATGGGTATATCTTTCCTTCTCTCCTTTTCCTGTAGCTTCTCTTCCTGTCTCAGCTATTTGTAAGGCCTCCTCGGACAACCATTTTGCCTTTTTGCATTTCTTTTTCTTGGGGGTGGTCTTGATCACTGCTTCCTGTATAATGTCACAAACTTCCCTCCATAGTTCTTCAGGCACTCTGTCTATCAGCTCTAATCCCTTGAATCTATTTGTCACTTCCACTGTATAATCGTAAGGGATTTGATTTAGGTCATACCTGAATGGTCTAGAGGTTTTCCCTACTTTCTTCAATTTAAGTCTGAATTTGCCAATGAGGAGTTCATAATCTGAGCCACAGTCAGTTCCTGGTCTTGTTTTCATTCCAATTCCAAAGAAGGGCAATGCCAAATAATTTTCAAACTACCTCACAATTGCATTCATCTCACACGCTAGCAAAGCAATGCTCAAAATTCTCCAAGCCAGGCTTCAACATACCCGAACTAAGAATGTCCAGATGTTCGAGCTGCATTTAGAAAAGGCAGAGGAAAATTGCTAACATCCGTTGGATCATCACGAAAGCAAGAGAGTTCCAGAGAAACATCTACTTCTGCTTTTTTGACTATGCCAAGCCTTTGAGTGTGTGGATTACCACAAACTGTGGAAATTCTTCAAGAGAAGGGAATATCAGACCACCTGCCCTGCCTCCTGGGAAATCTGTATGCAGGTCAAGAAGCAGCAGTTAGAACTGGACATGGAACAAAAACTGGTGCCAAATCGGGAAAGGAGTACATCAAGGCTGTATATTGTCACCCTGCTTGTTTAACTTATATGCAGAGTACATTGTGAGAAATGCTGGGTTGGATTAAGAAGCACAAGCTGGAATCAAGATTGCTGGGAGAAATATCAATAACCTCAGATATGCAGATGACACCACCCTTATGGCAGAAAGTGAAGAGGAACTCAAAAGCCTCTTGATGAAAGTGAAAGAGGAGAGTGAAACAGTTGGCTTAAAGCTCAACATTCAGAAAACGGAGATCATGGCATCCGGTCCCATCACTTCATCGCAAATAGATGGGAAACACTGGAAATAGTGACAGACTTTATTTTTGGGGCTCCAAAATCACTGCAGATGGTGAGAGCAGCCATGAAATTAAAAGACGTTTTCTCCTTGGAAGAAAAGGTATGACCAACCTAGACAGCATATTAAATAGCAGAGCCATTACTTTGCCAACAAAGATCCATTCCATCAAAGCTATGGTTATTCCAGTAGTCATGTATGGATGTGAGAGTTGTACTATAAAGAAAGCTGAGTGCTGAAGAATTGATATTTTTGAACTCTGGTGTTGGAGCAGACTCTTGAGAGTCCCTTGGACTGAAAGGAGATCCAACCAGTCTATCCTAATGGAGATCAGTCCTGAATATCCATTGGAAGGACTGATGCTGAAGCTGAAACTCCAATACTTTGGCTACCTGATGCAAAGAGCTGACTCATTTGAAAAGACCCTGATGCTGGGAAAGATAGAAGATGGGAGGAGAAGGGGACAACAGAGGATGAGATAGTTGTGTGGCATTGCTAACTTATAGACATGAGTTTGAGTAAGCATTGGGATTTGGTGATGGACAGGGAAGCCTGGTGTACTATAGTCCATGTGGTTGTAAAGTGTTGTACACAACTGAGCGACTGAACTGAACTGGTATTCATAATATCTTTGATGCTATATAAATAAGCAACTTATTTTCAGTGGGCTGTCCTTGCCACATGATATAGAACATCCAAGAAGCAGTTGATTTTATTTATAAACTATTAGATTCCTTGTAATTAATACAGATACAGTGTAATACAATTGAATCCAATATAGCAATAGTTCCTTTTAACTTTCATTTATATAAAGAAGCATGTATATTTGGTTATATTCATCACCTTTGAAACTACTGTCCTCTATTCACAGATAACATGTGTTTCTAAAGTTCAATAATATTTAATTCAGTTTTTTTACAGTATTCAGTTCAGTTAGGTTCAGTTGCTCAGTCATGTCCGACTCTCTGTGACCCCATGACTCGCAGCACGCCAGGCCTCCCTGTCCATCACCAACTCCCGGAGTTCACCCAAACCCATGTCCATCGAGTTGGTGATGCCATCCAAGCATCTCATCCTCTGTCGTCCCCTTCTCCTCCTGTCCCCAATCCCTCCCAGCATCAGGGTCTTTTCCAGTGAGTCAACTCTCAAATCAATGGATAGGGAAGTTGTTTCTTAACCTGGTCTCTACCAACGATATACAAATACACAGATCAGGAATGTAGTCCTCCTTCAAGAGTTTCTACCTCTGCCCATCACTGATTTCCCTCAAGATTTCTCAATATATCCTTGTAGTTTTCTATACTATTTTCCCTCTTGGAAAAAAAAATGAAAAAGTAACATGATCTAGCTCTGATATTTATGACATAAAATTCAATAATTAATTTTTAACTTAGTTGATATTTATTTCTACTGTTAATCCCTCCTAATCCAAAGCAAATGATTGGGAAACAGTAACTGGATTCCCCCCTTTCAAGAATACACATTTCAGAGTTGGCGCTGTTTAAAAAAATTGTTTGAGAAATAATACATTAAATGTGTTAGAAGACTATTACTCAGATTGGTATGATAAATATCTAAAGGTTTAATTCACACTCTTCTATACATTTGAAAAACCTCTTTGTGAATTTTTAATGAGTTAAAATTTTTATAATTATTGAAATTTTTTGTGCTAATAATGTTAATGCTTGAAAGATAAGCAAATAATTTCTGGGGTTCAGTTAAAGCATTTCTTTGCAAAGTTTGAGTTCTTTTTTGCTTCATGACATCTAAATGTGGGTATTTGCCTCAGTTTCTCAGTGTTTTAGTTTCTAACTATTGATTTTGATTTTTCTTCAGGATGTTTTGAATAATTTGGGCTCTTGTGAACTGGATGAAGATGATCTAATGCTTGATTTGGAATTTTTAGAGGAACAGAATCTTCATCCTTCAGGTGAGTATTGAGGAAATGCATAATTTCTTAAAACTCAGGTCTTAGGCATTTAGCTTGCATTTGATCAGCTAAATGTTTTTTTAGGCTACATTCAGTCTTTTCAGGAAGAAGGCAATGGCACCCCATTCCAGTCCCCTTGCCTGGAAAATCCCATGGGCGGAGGAGCCTGGTAGGCTGCAGTCCATGGGGTTGCCAAGAGTCGGGCACGACTGAGCGACTTCACTTTCACTTTTCACTTTCATGCACTGGAGAAGGAAATGGCAACCCACTCCAGTGTTCTTGCCTGGAGAATCCCAGGGACGGGGGAGCCTGGTGGGCTGCCGTCTATGGGGTCGCACAGAGTCGGACACGACTGAAGCAGCTTAGCAGCAGCAGCAGTCTTTTTCAGTCCCCAGTTTGTATATTCTGTGTGCAGGATGAATGGTAGGTAACCTGGATACATTATTCTGCTGATCTTATAATCTATTCTAAGTATTGTTGGAAGATAATTATTAAATAAGAAAAAAATATAAAACAAAGCTTTTTCCATGGGGAAAATTCTGATGAAACACTTAATGAAAAAGCTAATATCTTATTTTTTTTAAGAGAGGGAACAATAATATAATCCTTTCTTTCACTTATTTGATATCAGCAAATGAAAGTTTTGTGGATTTAAGTTTACTCTTTCAAATCGTAGCCATCTCAGTAATAACTGTGCTAGTTAATGCAGTAAGATTGACCTCAAAATTAGTAAATACCACTAGAAGCCAAAAACACACACTCATAAACACATATACACACAGAGATATAGCGTGAAATAAACAAATTCTTGCTAAATAAATTAAGAAGGGAGCCCATTATATATGTTTATATTTATATTTGTATTAAGGTGTAAAGTGTAATATTTTCAATAACAAAATTACTACTTTGGAAGTAGGATATAGTGAATAATTGTTCAGTCAAATTTAGATATTTGACTACAATGGCAAGGTTTTACTTTTTTTTAATGCTAAAAATACTTTGAATATAGTCATTTTCAAGTGAAAGCAGAAGTAACATTAAAGTAGAATTTCAAAATATTGAGTCCTACTGCATACATTTGAGAAAATCCACCTCTTGGAATTTATTGTCCGTTTTTAACTTTTATGAATTAGACATAATCTCTAAGGTTGTTTACAGTATAAACAACCTTACTTTACTTCCCTGGTGGCTCAGATGGTAAAGCGTCTGTCTACAATGTGGGAGATCTGGGTTCGATCCCTGGGTTGGGAAATTCCCTGGAGAAGGAAATGGCAACCCACTTCAGTACTCTTGCCTAGAAAATCCCATGGACAGAGGAGCCTGGTGTCCATGGGGTCGCAAAGAGTCAGACATGACTGAGCAACTTCACTCACTCACTCACAGGTATAATATTTTATCATGAATTTTTGTTCATGCAGTATGTTATATATAATAACAGTTGTCAAAACAATGTTTTAATTTACTTTTAATTTTTAATATTTTTAATTTACTTTTTAATTGGAAGAACATTGCTTTACAATGTTGTGATGGTTTCTGCCATGCAACAATGCAAATCAACCATAATTAGACATATATTACCTCCCTCTTGAGCCTTCCCATCTAGATCATCATAGAGTGCCACAGTGTCTCACTGTGTTATATAACAACTTCTCACCAGTTATTATTTAACATATGATAATGTCCATACTCCTTGGAAGGAAAGTTATGACCAATCTAGACAACATATTAAAAAGCAGAGACATTACTTTGCCAACAAAGGTCCATCTAGTCAAGGCTATGGTTTCTCCAGTAGTCATGTATGTTTGTGAGAGTTGGACTATAAAGAAAGCTGAGAGCAGAATTGATGCTTTTGAACTGTGGTGTTGGAAAAGACTCTTGAGAGTCCCTTGGAATGCAAGGAGGTCCATCCAGTCCATCCTAAAGGAGATCAGTCTTGAGTGTTCATTGGAAGGACTGATGTTGAAGCTGAAACTCCAGCACTTTGGCCACCTGATGTGAAGAGCTGATTCATTTGAAAAGACCCTGATGCTGGGAAAGATTGAGCGCAGGAGGAGAAGGGGATGACAGAGGATGAGATGGTTGGATGGCATCACCGACTCAATGGACATGAGTTTGGGTAAACTCCAGGAGTTGGTGGTGGATGGGAAGGCCTGGCGTGCTGTGGTCCATAGGGTCGCAAAGGGACACGACTGAGCGCCTGAACTGAACTGAACTGAATGTGTATATGTCTATGATACTTTCTCCATTCATCCAACCCTCTCCTTCCCCACTGTGCCCATAAGTCTGTTCTCTTTATCTGTGTCTCCATTCCTTCCCTGCAAATAGGTTCATCTATACCATTTTTCTAGATTCTGTATATATGCGTTAGTATACAATATTTTTTTTTATCTTTCTGACTTACTTCATTCTGTATAACAGACTCTAGGTTCATCAACCTCACTAGAACTGACTCAAATTTGCTCTTTATATGGTTGAGTAATATTCCATTTGTGGTATATAAGCTTCTTAATCCATTTCTCTGTGATGGACATCTAGGTTGCTTCCATGTCCTAGCTATTGTAAATAGTGCTGCTATGAACATTGGCGTACATGTGCCTTTTTCAGTTATGGTTTTCTCAGGGTATATGGCCAGTAGTGGAATTGCTGGATCAGGTGGTAGTTTTATTTCTCCTTTTTAAAGGAATTTCCATACTGTTCTCCATAATGTCTGTATCAATTTATTTACATTCTCCTCAACAATGCAAGAGGGTTCCCTTTTCTCCAAATCCTCTCCGGCATTTACTCTTTGTAGATTTTTTGATGATGGCCATCCTGAGTGATGATGGCCACCTCTTGTGAAGAGTTGACTCATTGGAAAAGACTCTGATGCTGGGAGGGATTGGGGGTAGGAGGAGAAGGGGACGACAGAGGATGAGATGGCTGGATGGCATCACTGACTAGATGGACTTGAGTCTCAGTGAACTCTGGGAGTTGGTGATGGACAGGGAGGCCTGGCGTGCTGCGATTCATGGGGTCGCAAAGAGTCGGACACGACTGAACGACTGATCTGATCTGATCTGATCCTGAGTGATGTGTGAAATGCTACCTCGTTGTAGTTTTAATTTGCATTTCTCTAATAAATGAGCATTTTTTCATGTGTTTACTAGCCATTGTATGTCTTTTTTGGAGAAATAGCTGTTTAGGTTTTCTGCCCATTTTTATTGGGCTGTTTGTTTTTCTGATATTGAGCTATATGAGCTGTTTATATATGCTGGATATTAATCCTTTGTCAGTTTTTTCATTGGCAATTATTTTCTTCTGTTCTGCGGGTTGTCTCTTAATCTTACCTTTGCTGTGCCCAGGGTTTTAAGTTTCATTAAGTCTTATTTGTTTATTTTTGTTTTTATTTCCATTACTCTAGGAGGTGGGTTAAAGAGGATCTTGCTGTGATTTATGTCAAAGAGTGTACTGCCTATGTTTTCCTCTAAGAGCTTTATAGTTTCTGGCCTTGCATTTAAGTCTCTAATCCATTTTGAGTTTGTTTTTGTGTATGATGTTAGGATTTTAGGCTAATATCAAAAAGATGCTAATTTTTTTAACTTAAATGCCAATAAATTTAGGATAACCGTTTCTTGAGACATTATTCCTGGATTTGATTTGACAGATATTTAAAAAATGTATGTATTTTTTTCCTTTTATGCAAATACCTTATATAATTTTGCTATTCATATGTATTTATTTTGAAGAATTACACATGGTGCCAGTGTACACTTTTTTGTCAACACCTGCTAGAACTACACACATATTTACCTTTAGATCAACTATCGAACATCTAGAAATTTAATTGTAAAACACTGGAAGTTTACAAAATAATATATGCAAATAACTACTCATTGCAAAATATTGGAAACACTTCAGATGTCTTTCGATAGGACATTTGTTGAACATACAGTGGTACACTGAGCAGTCATTAAAGGGAACGATTATGGTGTCTATATATGCCATAGCATGATTGTAAAAATATATTATTAGTGGCGGACTTTTCAGTGATTGATTTGATAGAAAGTACCTAAAGTCATTGACCTCTAGCTTTAGTTCAAGTGTAACAAGCCCACATTTTGTCTCTCCTAATGAAATGACTAGAGAACTACACAGCAACACCACTCCTGCCCACAAGTACTTAAATCTGTTTAAGTCTCTTAATTAAACCATAATTTTACAGGAAGTATTGGGATGAGGGGAGAGGGAATGTAAAATGTTACGATGGGATTGCCAATAACTAAATATAGAATATGGGGAATTCTACAGGACACATGGTCTGGATTTTTCAACAAGTGACATGATAAAAAGAAGATTGTTATAATTATTATAGATTAAATGTGGCAAATGTAATGTGACACCATTTTTGCAAAACATAAAACACTGTAAAATATATATTTCTGAGTTTATCAGAGAACTTTGAATAGGGAGGGAATTATTATTACAGAATTATTTTTATTTTGGGGATGCTGAGTATTTTTCTTAGATTTCGTTTTTGAGGAAAACTCAAAACATGTGGTTGAAATGATATGGTATCTGAAATTTGCTTTACTAACACATATGGAGGAGGGACTAGATGGAAAAAATGTTGGTGAATTATTGAAAATTATCAAAGCTTTGGGTGAAAGTTTCATTGACTAATTGTAATGTTTTCTCTATTTTTGTATTTTTAAAGATTTTTCACAATAAAAGTAAAACCAAGTTGAATAAACTGAATATTAGGCAACATAGCAATCTGAGCTGTGTTTGTTAGGCAACCATGATAAAGAGCAAAGGGTGCCTTAAAAATATAGAAGAGTTAGCTTAATTTATTTGCTTGGGGACAAAAATGAACATTTATAAATTTTATCTTTTTTAAAATAATGAGTGCAGGGTATTTCATTAGTTTCTTATAAAAATGATGAAACAAATATGATGAATCTCCTGAATCTGCTTTAAGGTATAAGATAACTTGGTTGAGGCCAGAACAAGAGTACCTTATAAATCAACAGAGTTAACCAAGTTGTTCAGAAGATAATTAATGTTTACTTTGTGTATCAGAAGAACAGTTTTAATAAGTGAGATAGTCCTTAAAATGACTTGGGTTTTTTTAATATTACTCAACACAATATCTTTTGAAAACCTATTTGATTCACATGCTACATTATGGGGTTTGAAAAAAGACACAAATATTTGTTTGTATACTTTAGCTCATAAAGAATTTTTGGTTGAATTGGTTTTATATAATTTGTTTTCTTTTTAAAGCAACATAATTAAAGATATCAGAATAGAAGAAGCTCATTATTGATATTTGATAATGATAAAATGCAAAAAGTCTAAAAATTAAAATAATAATACCATTAAATTCTACTACTTACATTACTGAAAAACATTAGAGATTTTAAATAAACTTTATGAGAACAAAACATTCATTTTTGACTATAGGATTTTATTAAAAATTTATAGCAATTTCTAGTAAAGCATACTGTAATAGTCAAGGAAAATTTTGTCAAAAACCAGAGAACTACTTTTGTTTTTAAAGTATTAAGTCAGATATTTTGAATAATTTCATATATGGCATGTGTAAAATTTATTCAGTTTAACATACAATTAATCATGGTTAAATTTGCAAAAACTAGATAAATCATCATATGTTAAAAGTGTAAAAGTTCAGTTGTCTTTTTTACTACAGTAAGCACAAGCTGGACTTAAGATTGCCGGGAGAAATAGCAATAACCTCAGATATGCAGATGACATCACCCTTATGGCAGAAAGTGAAGAGGAACAAAAAGCCTCTTGAAGAAAGTGAAAGAGGAAACTGTAAAGGTTGGCTTAAAGCTCAACATTCAGATAATGAAGATCATGGCATCCGGTCCCATCACTTCATGGGAATAGATGGGGAAACAGTGGAAACAGTGTTAGACTTTATTTTTTTGGGCTCCAAAATCACTGCAGATGGTGACTGCAGCCATGAAATTAAAAGACCTTTACTCCTTGGAAGGAAAGTTATGACCAACCTAGATAG